>NC_142442.1:89497000-89820500 GCF_059453495.1 Arachis ipaensis | reverse complement strand
TAAGAATCCCAAGAATCCCTGCCCAGTTTTCTGCCCTTGTGAAATTGAATATGAGATTTTGGTTTTGAGTGAAATTTTGTGTTTTGGTTGTTTAGGTACTAATTATTAGTAAGGGATTGTTAGATTTTATCCCAAATTTTAGTGGATAAGTTAAGGTTTCTCAAAAACCCTTGTAGTTTGTTACATTATGGATATTAGGTTTTAATTTTTATGAAATATATGATGTTAGTTTGAGCATTGGTGCTTGTTGGAGTTGTCTTGGATATTTGGAAGCATTTAGATTAGAATTGGTGGCTTGATTTTGCTTAAACGCTTGGTTTGGACACAAATTTGGGTATTGTGCATATTGAGAATCGGCCAAGGTACGGTTTCAGTTTTCTCTATGTAATATGTAATATTTCTGGACAATTAAGCTAGTGGACCATAGGATAGGATTGAAATTGATTGTTAAAAATTACAATGTATGATGATTTTGATGATTGTGATTGAGCGGAATGATAATGAATTATGATGTTTGTTGATGTTGATGTATGTTGAGAATGGTTAATTGATGTTAAGTTGCTAATTATTGAGAAGTGGAGATGTGTGAGTAGGAATTTTTGGATGAAAATGTGTATTGGTAGGTTGTTGAATGGATTGGATGATATTTGAACATAAATTAGGTACATTGGAACTATTTTGGTTGTAGGATAATTAGTTTTGATTGTTAATTTTGGAAGTTTGAGAACCTAGTGAACTTTTAGTAAAAATCTATTTTTAGTGAATGTTGACGGGTAATAACTTGAGCCTTTGTTTTTGAAATTGGTTGAAAATTGTTCTAAATTAAGGGTTATCTCAATATCTTTAAAATGATATAAAGTTTGAGGAAAATGGTGTTTTGTAGAGGAAGTTATGAACGTTTAAAGTTTGGTGTTTAAAACTATTTTTCTGCAACTTCATAGAATTTTGCAAATCTGGAGGGGCATGCGTACGCGGGTACTCCTATACGTGGCCGTGCATCTCTGCCAGGCCCTCATGCATACGCGGGTTGGGCCAAAACTCAGGGATGCTTACGGGGCCCCAATGTACCATACGTGGGAGATGGTCTCTGTCCAGCACCCTCGCATGCGCGACACGTGAGCTCGTACCCGTAATGGTCCAAAATTGAAGTGTGCGCATGCACATTTGGGCGTGCGTACGCACATACCCTGTTTTGCTGAAAAATTATTTTTCTTCGTTTTTAAGGGTTCTCTTGCTTTCTAAACTTCTTTAAATTGCTGTTTAAGAGTATTATCTAGTAATTAGGCCCTAAGCTTAATAGGGAAGAATTAATGAATTAAATAGGTGGAATTTTATATAAATTTAGAAGACGAAGCCTTAGGTTTTTGGAGTTCTTAGAGTGGATTAGTTAAATGATATGGTAGAGTACTGTAATGACGATTGATATGATGAATTGTGGAGTTATGGATTTGAGGATGTTTGAGACGAGTCTAGGACTTGAAGTCGAAGGATGGCTTTACTGAGTACTGAAAATGATTTCTGAAAACCACTGATATATTATTTTATACTGAGATTGTTGAGACATTATGCGCCTGGAATGGATGGTTGGTTAATCCCGCTTGTCGAGGTCATGGCGGCAGCGTAAGTACGGTTGGTTTATCCCGCTTATATTGAGATGTGAGGTTGATGAGCGGATAATTTATACCCTTTTTGGCATTGTTTTTAGGTAGTTTTTAGTATGTTTTATTTACTTTTTATTATATTTTTATTAGTTTTTATGCAAAAATCACATTTCTCGATTTTACTATGAGTTTGTCTGTTTTTCTGTAATTTCAGGTATTTTCTGGCTGAAATTGAGGGACCTGAGCAAAAATCTGATTTAGAGGCTGAGAAAGGACTGCAGATGCTGTTGGATTCTGACCCTCCTACACTCGACGTGGATTTTCTGGAGCTACGAAAACCCAATTGGCGCGCCCTTGGTTGCGTTGGAAAGTCGACATCTTGGGCTTTCCAGAAATATATAATTGTCCATACTTTGCCTGAGATTTGATGGCCCAAACTGGCGTTAAATGCCAACCAAAAATTTTATGGCGTAAAACGCCAGAACTGGCACATTTCTTAGCGTTAAACGACAATTTTTGCACTCAGGGTGGCGTTTAAATCCAACTTGAGGCATATGTACGTGAAAGCTTGAAAGCTCAGCCCAAACACTCACCAAGTGGGTCCCGGAAGTGGATTTCTGCACTATCTGCACTTAGTTTCTCATTTTCTGTAAACCTAAGTTACTAGTCTAGTATAAAAACTACTTTTAGAGATTCATTTGAGACTGATGACATTTTTTAAATTCCATATTGTATCTTTCACGGCATGAGTCTCTAAACCTCATAGGTGGGGGTGAGGAGCTCTGCTGTGTTTCAATGGATTAATGCAATTACTACTGTTTTCTATTCAATCACGCTTGATTCTATTCTAAGATACTTGCTCGTACTTCAATATAGAGAATCTGATGATCCGTGACACTCATCATTATTCTCAATTATATGAACACGTGCCTGACAACCACTTTCATTCTATCTGAGCTCAACGTAGTCATTGGGTGATAGCTTGAGTGCGTATCTCTTGGGTCTCTGATCCATGGACCGAGTCTGTGAGATCAGAACCTTCGTGGTAGAGGCTAGAACTAATTGGTAGCATTCCTGGGATCTAGAAAGTCTAAACCTTGTCTGTGGTATTCCGAGTAGAATCTGGGAAGGGATAACTATGACGAGCTTCAAACTCACAAATGTTGGGCGCAGTGACTGTGTGCAAAAGGATAGAGAGATCCTATTCCGATGCTAGTGAGGACCGACAGATGATTAGCCGTGCGGTAGCTGTACCTGGTATTTTTCATCTGAAATGAGAAATCTGACAGTTGATTAGCCGTGCAGAGATCGTACCTGGTATTTTTCATCCGAGAGGATCATACAGCTTGCCATTGAAGGAAGCCTTTTGTGTTTGGAGAAGAAGACAGTAAGAAAGCAGAGATTCAGATGACAGAGCATCTCCGGAACCTCAACCTGTTCCTCATTACTGAATCACAAGTACTATTTATTTCATGTTATTTACTTTTCATAAACAAAATCATTTTTATCATTAATCTCCTGACTAAGATTTACAAGATAACCATAGCTTGCTTCAAGCCGACAATCTCCCCTTACTCACATAAGGTATTACTTGGACGACCCAGTGCACTTGCTGGTTAGTTGTGAAAAGTGTAATCACAATTTCGTGCACCAAGTTTTTGGCGCTGTTGCCGTGGATTGTTCGAGTTTGGACAACTGACGGTTTTGTTTTGTTGCTTAGATTAGGAAAAATGTATCTTTTTGGTTTAGAGTCACTAAAATTGAGTCTTCTATTATTGTTTTTGTTAAAATTTTAAAATCCTTGTTTTCTTTTTCTAGATTTTTTATGAAAATTTTTAATAAACTAATAGTTGAGTTTTCTGTTTGAGTTTAGTTTCATGCTTTAAGTTTGGTGTCAATTACATGTTTAAATTTTTCTTTAATTTTCAAAAATATACGCATTGTGTTCTTCATTGATCTTCAAGCTGTTCTTGTTTATTTTCCTTGTTTGATCTTTAGTTTTTCTTGTTTTGTGTTTTTCCTTGTTTTTCTTATGCACTTTCCAATTATTAGTGTTCAAAGTATAAAAATTTTTAAGTTTGGTGTCCTTTGTGTTTTTATTTTCTTAAAAATTTCCAAAATTTGTTCTTGGTGTTCATCTTGACATTCAAAGTTTTCTTGTTTGTTTTCTTTGTTTTGATTTTAAAATTCTAAGTTTGGTGTCATTTTATTTTTTTCTCTTTCCTCATTAAATTCAAAATATATATATATATATATATACTTTTCCCTTATTTAGTCATCATTTTCGATTTCCTTAGGTTGACTTTTTCAAAATTTTAAAATTTGGTAGTTTCTTGTTAGTTAAGTTAAAATTTCAATTTTAAAATTTACCTTTTTAAATCTTTTTCAATTTTCTTTTTATATTTTTCAAAATCTTTTTCTCTTCTCATTCATAATTTTTGAATTCTTGTCCTATTTTATTATCTTGATTGAAAAATTTTAAGTTTGGTGTTTCCTTGTTAAGAAAGTTTCAATCTTTAAAATTTTAAAATCATATCATTTTCAAAATTTTTCTTTTATTTAATTATTTTCTTACAAGTATCTTTAATTTTAAGACATATCTTTTTCAAAACTTCCTAACCACTTTCTCTATCTTAATTTTTCGAAAATCATATTCAAAATTTTTCAAATTTTTTTAATTAATTAATCATTTAAGTATTTGAATTTTTTATTTTATTTTTTCTTTTAGTTTTCGAAACTTATAGTCTATTTTTCAATTATTTTATTTTATCTTGTTTCCTTTCTAATTTGGTTTGTTCTTAATTAAATAAAATAAAAACAAAAATATTTTTTATTTGCAATCCACATCATCTCCCTTTCTCCATTATGGACCTGAGTGGAAATAAATAGTCCAGAAGGACTCTAGGGTCATATGCTAACCCTATTCCTGCTGCATATGGGAGTAGTATCTGTATACCCCCCATCAGAGCCAGGAGTTTTGAGCTAAACCCTCAGCTCATTATCATAGTGCAGCAAAATTGCCAATATTCCGGTCTTCCACAGGAAGAACCTACTGAGTTTCTGGGACAGTTCTTACAAATTGCTGACATAGTACGTGATAAGGAAGTAGATCAGGATGTCTACAGATTATTACTGTTTCCATTTGCTGTAAAAGATCAAGCTAAGAGGTGGTTAAATAACCAACCCACAGCAAGTATAAGAACATGGAAACAGTTATCAGACAAATTCCTGAATCAATATTTCCCTCCAAAAAGGATGACACAGCTAAGGCTGGACATTCAAGGCTTTAAACAAGAAGATAATGAATCTCTTTATAATACCTGGGAGAAGTACAGAGGGATGCTAAGGAAATGCCCCTCTGAAATATTTTAAGAATGGGTACAGTTAGACATCTTCTACTATGATCTTACAGAAAAGTCCCAGACGTCTCTAGACCACTCAGCTGGTGGATCTATACACATGAGAAGGAAAATTGAAGAGGCTCAAGAGATCATTGATATAGTTGCTAGAAATCAGCATCTATACTTAAGTAGTGAGTCCTCCATGAAAGAAGAGGCTAAAGCAGTATCCACTGAACTTGGTCCTCCAGAACAAGTTGCTGAACTCAATCAGTAATGGCTTCTTATAACAAAACAGTTAGCAGAATTTAAAGAGATGCTACAAGACACTAAAAAGGCTAACAAGGATATGGAAGCACAATTGAATCAGACTAGACAGCAATTATCTAAACAGATAACAGAAGAGTGCCAAGCTGTTCAATTAAGGAGTGGAAAAACACTGAATGTATTAACTCAAGGCAGCAGAAAACCAAGAAAAGAACAACTAGCAGAGGATAACTAAACCACTACCTAAAATCCCTTTGAGGACAGTAAGAGCCCAGAGAGGAATGATTCTGGCGTTCAAACACCAGAAAAGGGTAGACAGTTGGCGTTAAACACCTAAGGAATGGCCAATTCTGGCATCCAAATGCCAGAAAAGGGTGGCAATCTGGCGTTAAATGCCCATGCAGCCCCCAATTTTGGCATTCAAATGCCAATAAGGGATCAGACACCTGCAAGTGCTGATAACAACCCCCTTAAGCAGGTCCTCCAACCACCTCTGTAGGAAACAAACCTGCAGCAACTAAGGTTAAAGAATATAAAGCCAAGATGCCTTATCCTCAGAAACTCCGCCAACCGGAACATGATAAACAATTTGTCCGCTTTGTAGACTATCTCAGGACTCTTGAAATAAAGATTCCGTTTGTAGAGGCACTTGAGCAAATACCCTCTTATGCTAAGTTCATGAAAGAGATCTCAAGTCATAAGAAGGATTGGAGAGAAACTAAAAAAGTTTTCCTCACTGAAGAATACAATGCAGTCATTCTGAAAAGCACTCAACACACAAATCACGGCATCGAATGGTAATAAAGGATGATTAATTTTAATATTTCTAAAGCATAGGAAACATGTTTTTCACATATATCACATAATAAGGAAGGAAAAGTAAAACCATGCGAATTACATGAATAAGTGGGTGAAAGATTGAATAAATCACTTAAATTGAGCACAAAATACATCATAAAATATGGGTTTATCAACCTCCCCACAATTAAACAATAGCATGTCCTCATGCTAAATCCAAGGTAAAGAATAAGGTAAGGTGGTGGAATTTCATGCAATACAATCTACTCTAAATACAAGCTACCTAAATGAGTCATGCAATTCTAGTTTTTATTCACTTGTATATAAAACTTACATGTAGTTAAATTAATTCATATCCTCAAGGAATCATATATGCATAGCCAAACCTTAGATATTGTTAAAGCACTTTTATAATTGAGATGGGTAAAAGTATTTCACAAACTTGCAAGACAATTAACAATTAAGCAGAGATATATGGTGATGAGCTATTGAACCCTCACTAGATTTTGTGTTTACTCTCTAGTCACTCAGTGTTTATTGGGTTATTCACTCTATTCATTTTCTATCCTTGCTTTCTAAAACTTTGTTCTTCATCTAACCAATCAACAAATATGGAATATAGACATACAAAAATCATGAGGTCTTTTTCAAGGTTGTAATTGGGCCAAGGTAAAGGTAAGGGTATATGTATAAGGCTAAGCGAGCTAATAAGTGAATCCTTGATTAGTCTAAGATCTCACCTAACATACATACTTCATATAAATTAAAGTTCCTTTATCTATTGACCGAAATTCTCCCACTTTGTATTGCAAGCTCATGCATTAATTTTAATTTTTGAAATTTTGTTCCATGTGCATTGATTTTTATTTTGCATTTGGGGAATTTTTTTGTATCCCCTTATCTATATATATATATATATATATATATTTGTATCAATGCACATGGTAATTCAATTGTTTTGATTTTACGTGAGCATGCTTCCCAAATTTTGTTTTTGAAACAACTTATTCTTTTAAAATTCCTACTTTGTTTCTATCATCCGATGTTCCCATAAAATTTCCCACACTTAAATTGTACACAGTATCTATCTTAAGCTAACCAATGATTCAACTTGGGATTTTTATTTTGTTTTCCTGCTTAAGGCTAGTAATGTGGTTATAGAACAAGAGAGGATTAAAAAGCTCAAGGGAGCTAACAAGGGTGATGTAAAAGGTAGGCTAATTTGGGATAAGTGAGTAAAAATTCAAATGATGGCCTCAATCATCTCTTGGTATGTATCTATATTCTATACTGGACATATAGATTAAAGCAAAGTAAAGAACATCAGAATGAAAAAAGAAGGGCAAAACACACAACAATGAAATTTATGGTTTGAATGTAACCATACAATTAAGCTCAAAACTCACAAGCTGTGTGTTCTCCAGCTCAAAAATCATATATCAGTTATATATGTCATGCAAGCAGAAATCAAAAGTTCCCATTATTCTCAATGTAAATATTAGGGTGGCTTTTAAAGTCTTAGTGTTCTTCCTTGATGAATTGTGGTTAACTAACTAACATGTAATGCTATATATACAAGGTGCGTGGATTGTTTTAATTTACTAAAGTTTCTAGTTTACTCCTTTTTATTTTGAATTAAACCAACTATCATATGCTAAGAGGGTAAACTATACTAATTAATCCACATATTCTATAACTAATAAGTTTAGAATTACAAACTAAACAAAATGTCTAAGATATAAACTAAAGTGCAAAATACGGAAATAAAGTAAAAATATATCAAAAGAAAAATGTATAAGTACTGAAATATAAAAATAAAAATAAAAATACAGAAAAATGAACAAAATAAGATAAAAAGAGTCTGTAGTGGTTCACCAAAAAGATAGGCCAGGGATGGCGACCTCCCCACACTTAAAATATAGCATCGTCCTCGATGCTTACTCAAGCTGGGTGTGAAGAAGTGTCATCATTGAAAGGATGGGCTGCTGGTGTCTCTGTGGTGGTCTGAGGGTTTGCAGACTGGATAAGTGTAGGAGGATCTGTCTGCTGCAGGGGAGGCGCTGAATGTATAGGAATCTCCGGATCTGCGGCCTGTAGCTGGTGGTGCTCGTCATGCTATGGCGCAGTCTGCTCTGGTCCTGCCTGCTCAACCTGGGTAGGTGCCTCCTCCTCGTGATCATCCTCCTCCACCTTAGATGTATCAGAAGGGGTGTCAGGCTCGGAGGGGATGTCGCCGCCGGATCAGATCATCAACTTGAGGTTCTCATAGCGTTGCTTGTTGCGACGCTCAGATCTCTCATATCGCCGCCGGTTGCGGCGCTCCATCTGGTCCAGCTGCTAAAATAAGCGGTGCACGAGGTGGTGAATGGGCTCTGAGGCAGGTGGAGGTACAGTGGTGGTAGCTGGTGCAGTAGTGGATGAAGAAGGGGCAGCTGAAGGTGTGGCGGTCTCATCAGAAGCGGTGAGGAATGGGGGTCTGTGGCCTAAAGCCTAAAACTTCCTAGTGTAAGGGATAATCTTCTTGCAGTCCGCAGCAGGTGGCTTCTCATCAGCAAGCTCCCAAGGCACGTCAGCTCGACGGCCCAGCTGGGTGATCAGGTAAGGGAAGGGGAGAGTGCCTCTCACATGGACCCTGGCCATATAGTACCGGATGAAACATGGAAGATACAGGTCCTTACCCTCCATCACACACCAGATGAGGGTGATCATAGCAGCGGGCAACTCTGTCTCATGAGTGTTCGGTATCACATAGTTGCTTAGAATTTGGTGCCAGAGCCGAGCCTCATCATTCAGATACATCAGCTTGATTCCCCTAGGCATCACTGTGTTCTTTCCCATGACCCATGGGACAGTAGGATCAAGGGCTATTCTCTGCTTGACAGCATCCCAATCAAATCTCATAAAGTGCATATCCTGTTCAGCCTTTTGGTAACCGTTAAGCTGATCTGATTTAGGCTGAAGGTGGAGGATGTCCTTAATAGCTTCCTCAATGACCAAAATCTGTTTCCCTCTGAGGTGCACTGCATCCAGGGAAGTCTTGAAATAGTTGCAGTAAAACTCTCTGACCTAGGAAGCATTGACCTCTATCAAGTTTCTCTCCAAGAAGAACCAGCCTCTCTGTTTTATCTGTTTGGAGGTGTACTGCTGTAGTTCTTCTGGAATTTTCAGAGTTCTCTCCAGGTACAGTTTCTTGGAGGTGACAAATACTAGATACTTCAGCTCACAGTATCAGTTTGCAAATTTAACAGGATCATTGGCAGTGAGGAGTTGGTCAGCCTTCTCCTGCGGGGTAATGTGCTTTTCCCGCCAGGAGTCGTCATGCATAATGTCGAGGATGGACATAGAGGATTCGCCTCTTTTCCTTTTGCCAGTGGTTGCTTTGCCCTTTCCTTTGCGCTGAGGGTCAGACATCCTGAAAAGCAGAAATTCCAGGATATAATTGAAGAACAAAAGCAGGAAAACAAGTAGGCAAATAGAATAATAGCAATAAAAGCACATAGTGGCAAAAGAGTAGTAGAATTATGAAATGAGTTAAGTATATGTGCATTATGGACTGTATTTGAGTTAAAAATCTGAGATGAAAAATCACAATCCAAAATATAATATAAGTAGAATTCATGTTAATTAGGAAAAACAATAATCATGCCTTGAGTTAGAAAGTTAAAGTAGTTAGTTAAAAACCAAAAAGAGAAGTTGGAAAGTTAGATCGGTTAGGATTGAAAAAGAGGTTAGAAAGTGGAAATCAGTGAGTTAGTAGAAAGAAAATTAAAGTGAGTGGCATGATAAATGTTTCCTAGGTAACAATAAATTCACAAATTTAAAGAATAATCAACTCATATTCAAGCAAAACTATCAGCTTGGTATGCATTGTAGAGTTGTCCTTGCCCATAATATCTTGGAGGGTGTTGTTGCCTAAAGGGTTGATCTGATCCTCTTGGCTCCATCCATCTTTGATAGCTTAGAACTTGATGCATATTCCTGTTATAGCTTCCATTCCTTTCAACAAATTTAGAACCAAACTCAAAGCGAGAGGGGTGAGAATTCATAGTAGCTAATAGAAATAAAAGGGAAAAATAAAAATAAATAAACAAGTAAAAGAAAAATATTTACAATGACCAATAATAAGGCACACGTTTGCAATTCCCTGACAACGGCGCCATTTTGACGATCGGTTTTTTTCTATCGGTAAAGAATGAAAGTAATTGCGTTGTAAGTATAGTTTCTAAACCAACAGAAAAATCCTTTCGTACAAACATTTTGGTTGTCACGAGTAACAAACCCAATAAAATTTATAAACCGAAGTATTCAAACCTCGGGTCGTCTTCTCAAGGAACTGCAAGGAGGTGTTCTTATTATTAGTTATGGAAAACAGTGTTTTGGGTTTTAAAAAGGGTTGAACAGGGAAAATAAATTGCAGGAATTGATAAATTAATATCTAATAAAACTCTTGGCAAGGTATGAAAATTCGGAAGTCCTATCCTAGTTATCCTTATCGATGGTGATGAGAATTGAGTTTAATCCCGCTTAGTTAACCTTTGCGAAAGCAAGGGAACGTCAAGTGGACTAATTAGTTAGATCCCAAGTCCTAGCCAACTCCTAAGGAAAGACTAGAGTTAATGGGATTTAATTCAATTAGCAAAAATAACAATTAACAACCACGATAAGTTTGATAACTCAAGAGCCTCCTGTTAATCAATTAAAGCCAAGAATATAAAAAGCTAAATAAGAGTCATAAATCTGAAATACCTCAATTTATATTAAATAAAGAAAATCCTAACATGAATGGTTCATAAGCCAATTTGGCAACATAAGTAATTAATTAAAAGCATTAAAGTATCTGAAAGTAAAAGAGAAATATAAAGTAAAAGGAATATTGAACCTGAGAGGAAGTTGAAATCCTAATTCCTTTAAGAGGAATCCTAATCCTAAAACCTAAAAGAGAGGAGAGAACCTCTCTCTCTAAAAACTACATCTAAAATTATGAATAGTGAATAATCGAATCCATCGTATGAATAGATGCATTCTCCCACTTTATAACCTCTAATCTGTGTTTTCTGGACTTGGATCTGGGCCAAAAGGTGTTCAGAAATTGCTGGGGGCATTTTCTGCAGTTTCTGGTGCGTGGCGTGCATCAGGCACGCGTCATTTGCGTCAGGCACGCGTACGCGTCATTTGCATTCTGCTCAAGGCACACGTCCGCGTCAGTCATGCATTTGCGTCGCTGCCTTTTCGCGCTGGGCACGCGGCCGCTTCGTCCACGCGTTCGCGTCGCTGCCCTTTTCTTCAAAACTCCATTTTTGTGCTTTCCTTCTATTTTTGTATGTTTCATTTCCATCCTTTAAGTCATTCCTGCCCTATAAAGCCTGAAAGCACTCAACACACAAATCACGGCATCGAATGGTAATAAAGGATGATTAATTTTAATATTTCTAAAGCATAGAAAACATATTTTTCACATATATCACATAATAAGGAAGGGAAAGTAAAACCATGCGAATTACATGAATAAGTGGGTGAAGGATTGAATAAATCACTTAAATTGAGCACAAAATACATCATAAAATATGGGTTTATCAGGGAGGTAATTTCGTTTCCGATTCAAATTTTCATGTTTTAATTCATAATTTTCTACATAAAAATTTTACAAATATTCATCTTTCAATTTCCAATTTCAAAAACTCATAATCTTATAAATTCTTTTTATTTATTTTTCAATTCTTCTCAATTATTTTTCAAAAGTCATTCATATTTTCAATTTCTTTTCAAATCTTTTTAACTCATTCATATTATCTTTTATTTCTTAGATGCATAAACAAAAATTCAGATCTAACTTCCTCATATATTTTTCATATCTCTTAAATTTTGAAAGCAATCTCATCTTTTTCATATTATGTTTATCTTTTATCAATCATGTCTTTCAATCATATCCTTTTCTAAAAATTCGAACCCATTCCCTCCCTCCCTTTAAATACACATTCGGCCATCCCCTTTAACACATCATTCAAATCCTTCTCTCCATCTTTTCATCTTCTTTTTATTTTTGCTTGAGGATAAGCAATCCTAAGTTTGGTGTGATCTCCGTGATCCCTGAGCTAAGACAAACAAATCTCATGGCTCTCAAAGGAAGACAAACCATTTCAAGAGACAAGAACGAAAGCAATCCAAAACCACGTTGGATACATGAGAATTTCTGCACCAAAGAACATGCAGACCATAACCTCAAAATTATGTGCAGAAGATCAGTAATCCCGGAAGTTAAGTTCAGTTTAAAAGAAGATGAATACCTGGAGATCCAAGAGCAGATTCAAAACAGAGGCTAGGAAGTCTTGGCTAATCCTGAGATACATGTTGGAAGAAACATGGTCCAGGAATTCTATGTAAATCTGTGGATGACAGAGAAGCAAAGATTAGAGGGAACTACTTTTTACTCCTTTTGGACTATGGTTAGAGGGAAGATTATTTACTTCCATTTTGACAAAGTGAGAGAAGTTCTCAAACTTCCTCAACTACAAGATGATCCAGAGTCCTTTAACAGGAGAATGGCCAAGGATAAAAGGCTAGATCAAGTTCTAGAGTACATATGCCTCCCTGGAACCAAGTGGATTACAAATTTAAAAGGTATCCCAAACCAGCTAAAGAGAGGAGATCTCAAACCAGTTGCTAGAGGGTGGCTAGATTTCATTGGGCGTTCTATACTCCCAACCAGCAACCGATCTGAAGTCACTGTCAAAAGGGCAGTGATGATCCACTGTATTATACTGGGGAAGGAGGTAGAGATTCATCATCTGATCCCTGTTGAAATTTACATGTTTGGAAACAAGGAATCCACTGATGCCAAATTGGCCTACCCAAGCTTGATTAGTCTGCTATGTAAAGATGCGGGGGTAAAGATAGGTGTGGATGAATTTATCTCAGTTGAACGCCCAATCACCAAAAAAGTGATGGATAGATGGTGCACGAATTGTGAATCACGCTTTCCAATTAAATGAGCGGGACTAGTAGCTTTTTGCCTCTGAACAGTTTTGGCATCTCACTTTATCCTTTGAAGCTCAGAATGACTGGCATCTATAGGAACTCAGAATTCAGATAGTGTTATTGATTCTCCTAGTTTAGTATGTTGATTCTTGAACACAGCTACTTTATGAGTCTTGGTCGTGGCCCTAAGCACTTTGTTTTCCAATATTACCACCGGATACATAAATGCCGCAGACACATAACTGGGTGAACCTTTTCAGATTGTGATTCAGCTTTGCTAAAGTTCCCAATTAGAGGTGTCCAGGGTTCTTAAGCACACTCTTCTTTTTGCTTTGGACCTCAACTTTAACCGCTCAGTCTCAAGTTTTCACTTGACACCTTCACGCCACAAGCACATGGTTAGGGACAGCTTGGTTTAGCCGCTTAGGCCAGGATTTTATTCCTTTTGGGCCCTCCTATCCACTGATGCTCAAAGCCTTGGATCCTTTTTATTACCCTTGCCTTTTGGTTTTAAGGGCTATTGGCTTTTTGCTCTTGCCTTTTGGTTTAAAGAGCTTTTGGCGTTTTCTGCTTGCTTTTTATTTTTCTTTTTTTTTTGTCATTTTTCTTTTCTCTTTTTTTTCCTCAAGCTTTTGTATTTACTGTTTTTTCTTGCTTCAAGAATCAATTTTATGATTTTTCAGATTATCAACAACATTTCTCCTTTTCATCATTCTTTCAAGAGCCAACAATTTTAACATTCATAAACAAAAAATTCAAAAGACATATGCACTGTTCAAGCATTCATTCAGAAAACAAAAAGTATTGTCACCACATCAGAATAATTAAACTAATTTCAAGGATGAATTCAAAATCATGTACTTCTTGTTCTTTTATGATTAAAAACATTATTCATTTAAGAAAGGTGATGGATTCATAGGACATTCATAGCTTTAAGGTATAGACACTAGACACTAATGATCATGTAAAAAGGACACAAACATAAATAAACATAAAGCATAGAGAATGAAAACAGAAAAAATAAATAGACAAGGAGATTAAGGAACGGGTCCACTTTAGTAAGGGTGGCATCTTCTTCCTCTTGAAGAACCAATGGTGCTCTTGAGCTCCTCTATGTCTCTTCCTTGCCTTTGTTGCTCCTCCCTCATAGCTCGTTGATCTTCTCTAATTTCATGGAGGAGGATGGAATGCTCTTGGTACTCTACCCTTAGTTGTCCCATGTTGGAACTTAATTCTCCTAGGGAGGTGTTAATCTGCTTCCAATAGTTTTATGGAGGAAAGTGCATCCCTTGAGGCATTAGTGGTTATGGAAAAACAAAAAAGCAATGCTTTTTCCACACCAAACTTAAAATGTTTGCTCGTCATCGAGCAAAAGAAGGAGGAAAGGGGGAGAAGAAGGTGTATGGTGGATTCAACCAAGGGTGGGGGAAGTGTGTATGAAAAAGGTGTGGTAGGTGGGGATCCTGTGGGATCCACAGATCCTGAGGGGTCAAGGACTTAGTGTGCAATCCTGGCGTTTAACGCCAGACTGCTGCTTGTTTCTAGCGTTAAACGCCAGCTTTTCTCCCTTTCTTGGCATTCAACGCCAACTTGATGCTCTGTTCTGGCGTTAAACGCCAATCTGGTGCTTGTTTCTGGCGTTTAACGCCAGCTTGATGCTTCTTTCTGGCGTTAAACGCCAGTCTGATGCTTCTTACTGGCGTTTAAACGCCAGTAAGCTCTTCCTCCAGGGTGAGCTATTTTTAATGTTGTTTTTCATTCTGTTTTTGATTTTTCAGTTGTTTTTGTGACTTCACATGATCATCAACCTAAAGAAAACATAAAATTGCAATGGAAAATAAATAGATATAATTAAATAACATTGGGTTGCCTCCTAACAAGCGCTTCTTTAATGTCAATAGCTTAACAGTGAGCTCTCATGGAGCCTCACAGATAATCAGAGCAGGGTTGGGGCCTCTCAACACCAAACATAGAGTTTGGTTGTGGCCTTCCAACACCAAACTTAGAGTTTGAATGTGGGGTTTTTGTTTGACTCTGTACTGAGAGAAGCTTTTCATGCTTCCTCTCCATGGTTACAGAAGGAGAACCTTGAGTCTTATAGTTTGCAATGTCTGCAAACCTTGGAGCTTCCTGAATAGCAAACAATTTCTCACCTAGAATGGTTTCAGAGATCTCAGTAGGAGGGAGGGATGCTCCTGCTACTGGTTCTATCCGGGACAGGTGATCAGCTACATGATTCTCTGTCCATTTTCTGTCTCTTATTTCTATATCAAACTCTTGCAAAAGCAACACTCATCTTATGAGCCTGGGTTTTAAATCCTGCTTTGTGAGTAAATATTTAAGAGCAGCATGGTCAGTGTACACAATCACTTTTGATCCTACTAAGTATGATCTAAACTTGTCAATGGCATAAACCACTGCAAGCAATTTTTTTTCTATGGTTGTGTAATTTTCCTGGGCATCATTTAAAACACGGCTAGCATAATAAATAACATGCAAAAGCTTGTTATGCCTCTGTCCCAGTACTGCACCAATGGCATGGTCACTGGCATCACACATTAGTTCGAATGGTAATGTCCAGTCTAGTGCAGAAATAACTGGTGCTGTGACCAGCTTAGCTTTCAAGGTTTCAAATGCCTGCAGACACTCTGTGTCAAACACAAATGGTGTGTCAGCAGCTAGCAGATTGCTCAGAGGTTTTGCAATTTTTGAAAAATCCTTTATAAACCTCCTATAGAATCCTGCATGCCCCAGAAAGCTTCTGATTGCCTTAACATTGGTGGGTGGTGGTAATTTTTCAATTACCTCTACCTTAGCTTGATCCACCTCTATTCCCTTGTTCGAAATTTTATGCCCAAGGACAATTCCTTCAGTCACCATAAAGTGACATTTTTCCCAATTTAAAACCAGGTTAGTCTCTTGGCATCTTTTCAGAACAAGTGCTAGATGGTTAAGACAGGAGATAAATGAGCCCCCAAATGCTGAGAAGTCATCCATGAAGACTTCCAGAAATTTCTCTACCATATCAGAGAAGATAGAGAGCATGCACCTCTGAAAGGTTGCAGGTGCATTGCACAGACCAAAAGGCATTCTTCTGTATGCAAATACTCCAGATGGACATGTGAATGCTGTTTTCTCTTAGTCTTGAGGATCTACTGCAATTTGGTTATAACCTGAATAGCCATCCAAAAAGTAGTAGTATTCATGACCTGCTAGTCTTTCTAGCATATGGTCTATGAATGGTAAAGGGAAGTGATCCTTCCTGGTGGCTGTGTTGAGCCTTCTGTAGTTAATACACATACACCACCCTGTAACTATTCTTGTAGGAACCAGTTTATTTTTTTCATTATGAACCACTGTCATACCTCCCTTCTTAGGGACAACATGGACAGGGCTCACCCAAGGGCTATCAGAAATAGGATAAATAATCCCAGCCTCTAGTAACTTAGTGATCTCTTTCTACACCACCTCCTTCATGATGGGATTTAGCCGCCTCTGTGGTTGAACCACTGGCTTAACATCATCCTCCAATAGGATCTTGTGCATGCATCTGGCTGGGCTAATGCCCTTAAGATCACTTATGGACCACCCAAGAGCTGTCTTGTGTGTCCTTAGCACCTAAATTAGTGCTTTCTCTTCCTGTGGCTCTAAAGCAGAGCTTATGATTACAGGAAAAGTGTCACCTTCTCCCAGAAATGCATATTTTAGGGATGGTGGTAGTGGTTTGAGCTCGAGATTAAGAGGTTTCTCCTCTTCCTGAGGAGTTTTCAGAGGTTCTTTTATTTCCTCTAGTTCCTTCAGATCAGGCTGAACATCTTCAAAAATGTCCTCTAGCTCTGATTCGAGACTCTCAGTCATATTGACCTCTTCCACTAGGGAGTCAATAATATCAACGCCCAGGCAGTCTTCTGATGTGTCTGGATGCTGCATAGCTTTGACAACATTCAACTTAAACTCATCCTCATTGACTCTCAGGGTTATCTCCCCTTTTTGGACATCAATGAGGGTTCGTCCAGTTGCTAGGAATGGTCTTCCTAGAATTAGAGTTGCACTCTTGTGCTCCTCTATTTCCAGCACTACAAAGTCAGTAGGGAAGGCAAATGGCCCAACCTTGACATTCATGTCCTCAATTATGCCTAATGGGTATTTAATGGAGTCATCAGCAAGTTGAAGATAGATTCGGGTTGATTTGACCTCTTCAGTCAAGCCAAGCTTTCTGATAGTGGATGCAGGGATTAGGTTGATGCTTGCCCCAAGATCACATAGAGCTGTCTTGGTACAAGCACCCTCTAATGTGCATGGTATCATAAAGCTTCCAGGATCCTTAAGCTTTTCTGGTAAGCTTGTTAGGATGACTGTACTGCATTCTTCAGTGAGAAAAACTTTTTCTGTTTCTCTCCAATCCTTCTTATGACTTAAGATATCTTTCATGAACTTAGCATAAGAGGGTATTTGCTCAAGTTCCTCTGCAAACGGAATCTTTATTTCAAGAATCCTGAGATAGTCTGCAAAGCGGGCAAATTGTTTATCCTGTTCCGCTTGGCGAAATTTCTGAGGAAAAGGTATTTTGGCTTTATATTCTTCAACCTTAGTTGCTGCAGGTTTATTTCCTACAGAGGTAGGTTGAGAAGCCTTCTTGAGGGAGTTATTATCAGCACTTGCAGGTGTCTGATCCCTCACTGGCATTTGAACGCCAGAACTGAACATGGATTGGGCGTTGAATGCCAGATTCCTACCCTTTTCTAGCGTTTGAACGCCAGAACTAGACATGGATTAGGCGTTTAAAACCAGTTTTTCACCCTTTTCTGGTGTTTGGACGCCAGACTTATTCCTCTCTGGGCTCTTACTGTCCTCAGAGGGATTTTGGATAGTAGGTTGCTCATCTTCTGTCAGCTGTTCTTTTCTTGGCTTTCTGCTGCTTTGAGTTGAGGTATTTAATGTTTTTCTACTTCTTAATTGAACTGCTTGGTACTCCTCTATTATCTGTTTTGATAAATGCTGTTTTGTCTGATCCAATTGTGATTCCATATCCTTGTTAGTATTTTTGGTTTCTTGTAGCATCTCCTTAACTTCTGCTAACTGCCTTGTTATAGAAGATAGTTGCTGATTGAGTTCAGCAACTTGTTCCAGAGGACTAAAGTCAATTGATACTGCCTTAGGTTCTTCTTTCATGGAGGACTTATTACTTATGTACAGATGCTGATTTCTAGCAACTATATCAATAAGCTCTTGAGCCTCTTCAATAGTCTTTCTGAGCTTTTTCTCTAAGCCCGTAGTAGAAGATGTTTAATTGCACCCACTCTGAAAATATTTCAGAAGGGCATTTCCTTAGCATCCCTCTGTACCTCTCCCAGGCATTATAAAGGGATTCATCATCCTTTTGTTTAAAGCCTTGGATGTCCAGCCTTAGCTGTGTTATCCTTTTTGGAGGGAAATATTGATTCAGGAATTTGTCTGATAACTGTTTTTATGTTCTTATGCTTGCTGTGGGTTGGTTATTTAACCACCTTTTAGCTCGATCTTTTACAGCAAACGGAAACAGTAATAGCCTATATATATCCTGATCTACCTCCTTGTCACGCACTGTGTCAGCAATTTGCAAGAACTGTGCCAAAAACTCAGTAGGTTCTTCCTGTGGAAGACCAGAATACTGGCAATTTTGCTGCACCATGATAATGAGCTGAGGATTTAGCTCAAAACTGCTTGCTTTGATAGGAGGTATACAGATACTACCCCCGTATGCAGTAGTAATAGGGTTAGCATATGACCCCAGAGTCCTTCTGGACTGTTCATTTCCACTTTTGTCCATGATGGAAAAAGGAAGATGATGTGGATTGTAAATTTTTTTTTTTGGAAACCGAAAATAAAATAAAATAAAATAAGTGAAAATTCGAATATAAGCTCAAAAATTAAAAGGAAATTGAAAACTAAAATAAATAATTAATTAAAATGATTTGAAAAATAAAGGGTAAGGATTTTCGAAAAGTGAAGAGAGAGAAAGTGGTTAGGAAGTCTTGAAATTTAAATTTTAAATTTGAAAATTAAATTTTGAATTTTAAATTTTTGAAATTTGAAATTTGAATTTTGAAATTTGAAAATTTGAAACTATATAAGATAAGGATTTGAAAAAGATATAATTTTTTGAAAAAGATTTGAACTTTGAAATTTTAAAACTAAGATAAGATAAAATAAAAATTTTAAAATAAAATCTAAATTTTTAAAAGGAAAATTCGAAAAATCAATTAAAATTAAGGGAAAAGATATTTTTGAATTCAATGAGGAAAGAGAAAAACAATAAACTGACACCAAACTTAGAATTTTTAGATCAAAAGAAAGAAAACGAGTAAGGAAACTTTGAATGTTAAGATGAATACCAAGAACATTTTGAAGATCAAGATGAACACCAAGAAAAATTTTTGGAAATTTTTAAGAAAATAAAAACACAAAGAACACCAAACTTAAAATTTTTAGAAAACCAAAAATAAATTTCGAAAATAAAAACTAACAAGAAAACACCAAACTTAAAACTTGACACAAGATTTAATCAAAGAAAAATAGACTCAAAGGAGCAACTATTCACAAGAACATAGACACATTCAACAAATGCAAGGATTAAACAGAGAAGAACTATTTTTTTTTGGATGACAAAAACACAAAAGACACCAAACTTAAAACATGCAACTAAACTCAAACAGAAAACTCTAAAGATTAATAAAGAAAAATAATAAATTTTTGGAAAATTTTTGAAAAGAAAATAAAAGACTCTGACCCAAAAGACAAAATTTTCCTAATCTAATCCAAAAACTTGGTGCACGAATTGTGAATCACACTTTTCACAACTCGTACCACTAACCAGCAAGTGCATTGGGTCGTCCAAGTAATACCTTACGTGAGTAAGGGTCGATCCCACGGAGATTGTCGGCTTGAAGCAAGCTATGGTTATTTTGTAATTCTTAGTCAGGAAATCAATGATAAGAATGATTATATTTATGAAGAGTAAAAAGCATAAATTAAATAGTACTTGTTATGCAGTAATGGAGAACAGATTGAGGTTTTGGAGATGCTCTGTCTTTTGAATCTCTGCTTTCCTATTGTCTTCTTCTTCACGCACGCAGGTCTCCTTCCATGGCAAGCTGTATGTTGGTGGATCACCGTTGTCAATGGCTACCATCCGTCCTCTCAGTAAAAATGGTCCAAATGCGCTGTCACCACACGGCTAATCATCTGTCAGTTCTCACTCATGTTGGAATAGAATCCATTGATCCTTTTGCGTTTGTCACTACGACCAGCACTTGTGAGTTTGAAGCTCGTCACAGTCATTCCATCCTAGATCCTACTCGGAATACCACAGACAAGGTTTAGACTTTCCAGATCTCAGGAATGGCCGCCAATAATCCTAGCCTATACCACGAAGACTCTGATCATGAACCAAGAGGCTAAGAGATACACACTCAATCTAAGGTAGAACGAAAGTGGTTGTCAGGCATGCGTTCATAGGTTGAGAATGATGATGAGTGTCACAGATCATCATATTCATCACGGTTAAGTACAAGCGAGTATCTTAGAATAGAAACAAGCGTGATTGAATAGAAAACAGAAGTAATTGCATTAATTCATCGAGACACAACAGAGCTCCTAACCACCAACCATGGAGTTTAGAGACTCATGCCGTAGAGATACAATATAAAACGTGAAAAAGTCATGAGGTACAAAATAAATCTCTAAAAGTTGTTTAAATACTAAACTAGTAACCTAGGTTTACAGAAAATGAGTAAACTATGATAGATAGTGCAGAAATCCACTTCCGGGGCCCACTTGGTGTGTGCTAGGGCTGAGACTTTAGCTTTACACGTGCCTAGGCTGTTTCTGAAGTTAAACGCCAGGTTGTAACCTGTTTTGGGCGTTTCACTCCAAGTTGTAACTTGTTTCTGGCGTTTAACGCCAGAATGGAACATGGAACTGGCATTAAACGCCATTTTACGTCATTTATCTTTGAGCAAAGTATGGACTATTATATATTGCTGGAAAGCCCTGGATGTCTACTTTTCTACGCAATTGAGAGCGTGCCATTTAGGTTTCTGAAGCTCCAGAAAATCCATTTCGAGTGCAGGGAGGTCAGAATCCAACAGCATCTGCAGTCCCTTTTCAGCCTCTGAATCAGATTTTTGCTCAGGTCCCTCAATTTCAGCCAGAAAATACCTGAAATCATAGAAAAACACACAAACTCATAGTGAAGTCCAGAAATGTGAATTTTGAATAAAAACTAATAAAAATATACTAAAAAGTAATTAAAACACGTTGAAAACTACTTAAAAACAATGCCAAAAGGCGTATAAATTATTCGCTCATCAATAGACCTCAAATTCAAGATAACCTCATCAAGAGGGGGGCGCATTAGATCCTCCCAAAAATTCCTCAATTTGACTATTGGACCCGCCTAGAAGCATCTATCACCAGGCTGCAAGAAGCTGTGAATCAACTCAAAGAAGAGTAGCAGAATCAAAACAGCATGCTCTACAAACTGCTCATAGAACAAGAGAAACAAGGGCATGAAATACAGGAGCTAAAGCGTCAGAAGCTGTCCCCTATTGAGTTGAACGTCTCACAGATTGAAAGAGCATCTACCTCTCAAAAAGAAGGTTGTTGAGTCCTAACTCTGTGATAACTTTTATTCTTAAAAACCTATTTTTAGAGTTACATAAGCATTAGCATTAGAGTCATTTATTTTTATGTCTTTAATTTCCTTTCTTTTATTATTTGTCTACTTTGATGTTTATTTTATGTCTTATTTTTAGAGTCATGATCATTAAAGTTTAAAGTCTATGTCTTAAAGCTATGAATCCCTCACCTTTCTTAAATGAAAAATGTTTTTAATTACAAAAAAAACAAGAAGTGCATAGTTTCGAAATTTATCTTGAAATTAGCTTAATTATTTTGATGTGGTGGCAATACTTTTTTGTTTTCTGAATGAATGCTTGAACAGTGCATATTTTTGATAATGAAGTTTATAAATGTTAAAATTGTTGGCTCTTGAAAGAATAATGAAAAAGATAAATGTTATTGATAATCTGAAACATCATAAAATTGATTCTTAAAGCAAGAAAAAGAAGTGAAAAACCCAAAGCTTGCGAAAAAAATGGCAAAAAATAAAGAAAAAAAGAAAAAGCAAGTAGAAAAAGCCAATAACCCTTTAAACTAAAAGGCAAGGGTAAAAAGATCCAAGGCTTTGAGCATTAATGGATAGGAGGGCCTAAAGGAACAAAATCTTGGCCTAAGCGGCTAAATCAAGCTGTCCCTAACCATGTGCTGTGGCGTGAAGGTGTCAAGTGAAAAGCTTGAGACTGAGCGGTTAAAGTCGTGGTCCAAAGCAAAAAGAGTGTGCTTAAGAGCTCTGGGCACCTCTAACTGGGGACTCTAGCAAAGCTGAGTCACAATCTGAAAAGGTTTACCCAGTTATGTGTCTGTGGCATTTATGTATCCGGTGGTAATACTGAAAAACAAAATGCTTAAGGTCACGGCCAAGACTCATAAAGTAGCTGTGTTCAAGAATTAGCATACTGAACTAGGAGAATCAATAACACTATCTGAATTCTGAGTTCCTATGGATGCCAATCATTCTGAACTTCAAAGGATAAAGTGAGATGCCAAAACTGTTCAAAAGCAAAAAAGCTACTAGTCCCGCTCATCTAATTGAAACTAATCTTCATTGATATTTTTGAAATTTATTGTATATTCTCTTATTTTTATCTTATTTTGTTTTTAGTTGCTTGGGGACAAGCAACAATTTAAGTTTGGTGTTGTGATGAGCGGATAATTTATACCCTTTTGGCATTGTTTTTAGGTAGTTTTTAGTATATTTTTATTTACTTTTTATTATATTTTTATTAGTTTTTATGCAAAAATCTCTAGACTTTACTATGAGTTTGTGTGTTTTTCTGTAATTTCAGGTATTTTCTGGCTGAATTTGAGGGACCTGAGCAAAAATTTGATTCAAAGGCTGAGAAAGGACAGTAGATGCTGTTGGATTCTGACCCTCCTGCACTCGAAGTAGATTTTCTGCAGCTACAGATACCCAATTGGTGCGCTCTCAATTTCGTTGGAAGGTAGACATCTTGGGCTTTCCAGCAATAATTAATAGTCCATACTTTGCTCGATATTTGATGGCCCAAACTGGCATTAAAAACCAGCCAAAAACTTTCTGGCATAAAACGCCAAAACTGGCACATTTCTTGGCGTTAAACGCCCATTTTGTTACCCAGGGTGGCGTTTAACTCCAACTTGAGGCTTATGCACGTGAAAGCTTGAAAGCTCAGCCCAAACACTTACCAAGTGGGTCCCGGAAGTGGATTTTTGCACTATCTGTACTTAGTTACTCATTTTCTGTAAACCTAAGTTACTAGTCTAGTATAAAAACTACTTTTAGATTCATTTGAGACTGATGACATTTTTTACATTCCATATTGTATCTTTGACGGCATGAGTCTCTAAACCCCATAGGTGGGGTGAGGAGCTCTGCTGTGTTTCAATGGATTAATGCAATTACTACTTTTTTTTCTATTCAATCACGCTTGATTCTATTCTATGATACTCGCTCGTACATCAATAGAGAGAATCTGATGATCCGTGACACTCATCATTATTCTCAATTCTATGAACGCGTGCCTGACAACTACTTCCGTTCTATCTGAGCTCAACGTAGTCATTGGGTGACAGCTTGAGTGCATATCTCTTGGATCTCTGATCCACGGACCGAGTCTGTGAGATCAGAACCTTCGTGGTAGAGGCTAGAACTAATTGGCAGCATTCCTGGCACCCAGAAAGTCTAAACCTTGTCTATGGTATTTCGAGTAGGATATGGGAAGGGATGACTCTGACGAGCTTCAAACTCACGATTGTTGGGCGCAGTGACAGTGTGCAAAAGGATAGAGAGATCCTATTCCGACGCTAGTGAGAACCGACAGATGATTAGCCGTGCGATAGCTGTACCTGGTATTTTTCATCCGAGACGAGAAATTCGACAGTTGATTAGCCGTGCAGAGATCGTACCTGGTATTTTTCATCCGAGAGGATCATACAGCTTGCCATTGAAGGAAGCCTTGCGTGTTTGGAGAAGAAGACAGTAGGAAAGCAGAGATTCAGATGACAGAGCATCTCCAGAACCTTAACTTGTTCCTCATTACTGAATCACAAGTACCATTTATTTCATGTTATTTACTTTTCGTAAACAAAATCATTTTTATCATTAATCTCCTGACTAAGATTTACAAGATAACCATAGCTTGCTTCAAGTCGACAATCTCCGTGGGATCGACCCTTACTCACGTAAGGTATTACTTGGACGACCCAGTGCACTTGCTGGTTAGTTGTGCGGAGTTGTGAAAAGTGTAATCACAATTTCGTGTACCAGAGGTCTATGATAGAGTATCCTGCTCGCATCTTTTTAGATCGCAAGAGTGTTCCCGGCACTATATCCGTGGGTAGTGTGCTCGACACTATATCCGTGGGGGGCTCCCACTTTTATTCTTGACCGAAAGGCGACATTTCCATGGGAATGTGTCGGGTTGGCAGTTGAACTGAGAATGTGATATCACAGCTAAATAGGACAGGCATTCATCATGTACATATTCTATGTGTTTGCTTGATTTGCTGACTTACATTGTTTGCTTAATTGTATAACATGCTTTGTTGTTTCTTGAATTACTTGATATGATTATACTTGTATTTTACTTGCATTTCTATTAATTGTGTTTTCTACTGGGATTGAGGAGGTTCGGAAAGCGGTGAAGGTTGTGGGACAGCGGTGAACTGATAGTTTAGAAATTTCTTAAGTTAGATTACCCTTATTTTCATTATGGTTTTAAATGTTGGTTTTAAAATTACTTACATTTTAAGCTTGAATGTTTTGATTGATATAAAGTTCTTCTGGCATCCCAGAATCTTATATCTTACATTACTGGGCACTGTTACCATACCATATTATGCTGTTGTTTATTAGATTTAGATCGTAACCCACCTTAGTGAGTTACGAGATAGTGACAGAACGAAGGATCTTGATTATCATATTTTGGAGTCTTTTTTACTACTTTTGTTTTTAATACTCTAATTTTTTGTATTTTATTTGCCTTAGAGGCCAACTTTGAGAGAGATATGTTGTATATGCAGATTTAACTTTCAAAATTCTATATGTCTGTATATAACTAGTCAGCCTAAACTCCGTGGGCTTAGGCTAGTATCTTATGACTATTATACTCATATATCTATTTATACTTTCTTATCTTATATTTATATTGTAACGATCCAACTCCCAGCATGTCATGATCATACTAGAAGCTGAATGTTACCAACCTGTTTCCCAAACTTAAGTAATATTTAATAAATATAAGCATGTTCGTTGTTAACACCTTGCGAGTTTTTGAGAAATTTTTTTAAAAGAAAACAATAGTAGTTTAGAGTCGCATTCATATAATATATAAGAAAACATAAGCATACGCAATCATAGAATAATAGAAGGCAAAATATAAAACATCACACTATAATATACATCATGAAACAAAGGTAGTTCAGTCATACAAGTACAGGAATATGATATAGCGTCTCTCAGTTAGTAACTCATATAATATATACATATATATATACCTAAGGCATCCCAAGTCCTGGCGTGTCCAAGCCCCTAAGCTGGCACCCAGGCTAGCCGACCTCTATGACATGCCCATTCCTTCTAAGTATGCTAGCAAAAGCGAGGGAAACACTCTAATGTACTGGAGTTAGACTGGACGCCTCAAAAAGTCTCCGCGTCTCTGATCCAAAAGTCCCTCACAGAAAACCATTGGGCAGGTAATGACGCCTGCTTGCTGGTGCCTCACCTGGATCATCACTTCCAGAAGAGATATATACGATCTCGGGGTCATCCTCTGGTTGCATCCAAGAAAGAGGAAAGTCAGAGGGTACATCGGGATCGAAGAAAGGTGTAGTAATTGGATGCTGAAAAGGTCTACCATGTACTACATAATTACATACGCGAGGTACCGCACAATTGATGTAATACTCGCCGCGCATTGGGTCGTCGTGGATATACGGATGATTAATCTTATAGAACAAGACTCCCGTGTCCATCTAAATAGGTATATGGGATAAGAATTGGGGATTTCTTAGTAAGGTCAGAGTTTATAGTTAAGTCCATTTATAATGTCCATTTGCAAGTTTCTAAATCCTTTGAAAATCGATGGTTTAACCATAAAAAATTTAAAACCTTTTTGAAAGAAATCAGTTAATTAACCAGAAATCCAAACTCCCTTTTCAGATAAAAGAATCTTAAAATTTTCCTAATGGTATGAATGACCAACCTGTTCCAAACATAGGTTCATTAAGTCTTTGTTGAACCAGCTTGATATTTCATACTTTACTAAACCACAACTCAAACCGATCACGGCCTCCGGCCCATCATATAGTCAATCATGGCTTCAAGCGCAAAAGCTCAATCACATACAATTCACCACAACCCAACAAATTTCAGCCACAAACACAAGTAATAAAGTTCAAGCATAATCAAGAGTTGTTACGTCAAGTATAGCAATTAGCAATTAAATAGAATTATTCACAAAGGCAAACCAATTACAATATGCACAAACAAGTATGATCCATGTCTGGTCCTACTGTAGGTAATTAGCTCATTTGTCAGTTTCGACCCGCACCCGACATAGTCCGATCCTCCAGGCCAGATAAGGCCTTCTTAGAACTTAATCCCAAGTTATGTACCGCATACCCTCTACCAAGTACTCTCGACTTGCAGGGCTCGTATTTGCTCAAATGTCAATATTCCACAGGTATGCGAGTCAGGCCTCTACCAAGCATTCAGCTTGCAGGGCTGGTACTCTCTTTACTGCATCCTATCTGGGAAGCAACAGCACAATATAGTCATCCCCGCACAATATTCACAAGCATCTCCCGAAGGCTCATATTTCACATATAACCATACTTTTCATCACTTAGCAATTATATTTATCTTCTCTTCACAATCATAAATCGAGCATCACAGTATCTCAGTGATTTCATTTCACAATTCTCCGCTTACTCTATAAGGTCAAGCATACTGCTATGCATCTTTTAACTTCTTTTTTTTAAAATGCTTCCAAGTTTTTAAAACTTTTTTCATTACCTTAGACACCTCTATACCTTTTCTTATACCTTTCCTTAGGTGTTTAATAAAGAGAATTAGGGAATTCTGGACTCAAAATTTCCTTCTTGAGGCTTTTAGGAAAAATTGTCTTTTGATCAATATTTTATTCAACGTTCAATAATTGCATTTTGACTCCCAAATTTTTGGAGATTGCATTTTGACCCCCTTAACCTTTAATAATTCTACTTTGGCCCCTCAACTTTTCATTAATTAACATTCAATCTCAAACTTTTTAATAATTAAATTTTGACCCCAAATCAACCTAAAATTAAAGGTTTCCTTGTTCTCCTAGGGCCAAAACGTTTTTTCAAAAAAATCATCAAATTTCCACTTGATTTTCAACTAGGTTTTCAATCTTTTTGGTAACCGATTTTTACCCGATTTTTGCCAAACTAAAGAGCAATGTTTTAGCCATCAAATACGCATTAAAAACACATAAAATCTCTTAAAAATCATGGCTGGAAGGCCATGTTTTCCAGTAGCAACAACAACAACAAGACAAACTTCAATAACTTGATTTTCAAGCATTAAAACAACAAGATCTCATGATCAAATCATCACACAGACACTCAAAATCAAGCCTCAAGCAACAAGATCTGATTTCACACTTCAAGAAAAAAATAAATCATTGATTAATTTACCAAACCTTACCCCCTTTGCAGCTGCCAAGAGTTGATCCAAGAACAAGCTTCAAAAAGCACTTTTATGCCTATTTTAACATCAAAAACAACTTTAAAACCATATGAACCATGAAGGCTGAAGCTTCATGATAATGAAAAGAAGGTTTTCTTCAACTTAAAGTAGCTAGAAATCATATTTTCTTAGAGCTTATGATGAGTGCACAAGAGATCCTAAGAAAAAACATGAAGAAAACATCATTAGCTTGATTTTCCACTATGGCCGAAACTTCAGGGAGGAGGAGCAGCCATCATACCTTGATTTACTCAATGAAAATTGGCATCGATGTGAAGAGGATGAAGATGTGAACCTTTTGTTCGGATTAACTAGATAATTATAAGAATAAAAGATCTATGGTGACACATTAGCAATGCTAAATTCATCTAAGAATGCCGGTATTATCCATTACCTGTAGATTTCTAACTCAGTTATTATGTTACTAAATATAGATCAACATTAATCAAAGTAGAAAAAATAATAATATAATATTCCAAATAAAATAATAATATATGAATATTATATTAATATAATATTTCTCTCAAAATTCGAGACTAACTCGTCACAATGTGACTAATCACGAAAATCAAAATTTTGAAATTTCGACCCGAAGTGGCTCAAAAACGCAACTTTTCATGATTTGCCTGCTTAGATCAAGAGAGGTGTCTGGTGTAGTCAAGCTGCTGACTCAGCAGCTTGATGACATAGAACCTGTGTAGTGGAGTTTCTTATATGCACTAAAATTCCTAAAATTCAATAAAAATTTTGTTTGATCCCGAAAAAGCGCTGTTTCTTCCGGGCTAGGCCGTTACATATATTGTAAAACCTGGTTAATTAATGGCTAATTAACCCATAAATGAGAATTTATTCTAGAAAGCCAAAAATGTGATTTTATTGCTTAATATGATAGAGGAGATTGAGACGAGAATTTTGATAACAATTTTATAGAAATCGGACCAAGATTGGACCGAACGGGCCAAACCAGGCCAACCGGACCCATATTGGGCCCTTGGCCCAACCTAACTAAACCAAAACCCTAATTTTCAGCACTGTCTCTCCTCACAACACACTCAGACACGCTAAAAATGAAGGGGAAAGGGGGAAGAACACTCTCTCAAGTTCTAACTCTTATTTGATCTTCAAACCACCATAACTTTTGATCTAGAGCTTCGATTGCTGCACCATTTGCGGCCACACGTTCACCACGAAGAGCTCTACAAAACCCACTACTTTATTCTTGAGGTAAGCCATGAAATCATTTCAGTTCTTCATCCTTAAATTTTGAGTTTCATGGAGAAATGTGTTGAGATTTTGGGCTCATTGATGTTATAGGACCCAACTCTCTTGAAGAAGAAGATTAATCTTGTCTCCTTGAACCTTGGGTGTGGTAAGATTCTCAACCCTAGTGTAATTTATTGTTTTATGATGCTTTGGTATTGAGATGTTGTGTTTGGGTATGATAATTGTGGCTTAGGTAGTGTGTATGTGAATATTGAAGCTTAATTGAGATTTTGGAAAGCTTGAGAAAGGGCTTGGTGTGAAAAAACCTGTTCTTAGAGGTGTTGAGACCATGAAAGCTTGTGGACAAGTGGTTTAGAAGTGCTCCGGTTGAGCTTGGGAAATCGGCTAAGGTTTAGTGTGAGACACTTATCCGAGGTAACTGTGAAATGGCTGGTCAAACTTTAAATGCTTTATTTGATTCGGGAGCCACACATTCATTCATTGCATTCAATAAAGCTAGTGCGCTAGGCTTGAAGATTGTAGTTTTAGGTTATGACCTAAAGGTGTACAATGCCACTCATGAAGCCATGATAACTAGGCTAGGATGTTTGAAAGTTTCATTTAGGTTCAAGCAATGTGATTTTGTTCAAAATCTAATATGTTTACCGATGATCAGTCTTGATCTTATCTTAGGACTGGACTGGTTATCTGAGAACCATGTCCTACTCAATTATTCTACAAAGTCGGTGGTTTTTATGCTTGAAGATACAGAAGGACCGGTTGTAGTGAATAGTTACTACTTGAATTCTATGATGGTGAATTATTCTGGGACCAAATCTCAGGCTATTATATTGTTAACCGCGGGTGTTTCGGGTGATGATCAAAGGTTGGAGCAAATTTTGGTGGTGTGTGAGTTTCCAGAAGTGTTTTCCGATGACATTGATGAATTTTCACCTAACCGAGAGGTTGAGTTTGCTATCGAGTTGGTGCCTAGGGCTGGACTAATCTCGAGTGCTCCTTATAAGATATCACTGCTAGAGATGGTCGAGCAAAAGTCTTATTTAGAGGATCCGTTGGGTAAGAACTTTTTCCGACCAAGTGTTTCCCCATGGGGCGCGCCAGTGTTACTGGTAAAGAAGAAAGATGGGAGTATGCGACTCTGTGCGGATTACAGGCAGCTGAACAAGGTCACAATAAAGAATAAGTACCCACTGCCGAGGATCGATGATCTCATGGATCAGTTACAAGGAGCTCGGGTTTTCTCCAATATCAATTTGCAATCTGGTTATCACCAGATAAGAGTGAGGGGAAAAGATAACCCTAAAACTGCTTTCAGAACTCGTTACAGTCATTACGAGTACACTATAATGTCTTTTGGATTGACAAATGCTCCTATAGTGTTTATGGATTATATGAATAGAGTTTTCCATCCATTTCTGGATATATTCATTATTGTCTTCATTGATGACATACTGATTTATTCCAAGGCTGACGAAGAGCATGCAGAACACTTGAAGACTGTGTTGCAGATACTAATGGAGAAGAAACTCTTTGCGAAACTTTCTAAGTGTGAGTTTGGAAGAGTGAGGTGATGTTTTTGGGTCACGTGGTGAGTAAGAAGGGGATAGTCATAGATCCATCTAATGGATTGGAAGCGACCAACCTCTGTAACAGAGATAAGGAATTTTCTGGGCTTAGCTGGCTACTACTGAAGATTCAACAAGAGTTTTTCGCAGATAGCTTTGCCATTTACAAAGTTAACCCGCAAGGACGCGCCATTTATTTGGACTCCTTAGTGTGAAGAGAGCTTTCAAGCGTTGAAGCAACAATTGACCACCGCGCTTGTGTTGGTGTTACCTGAGCCAAATGAATCATTTGAGGTGTATTGTGATGCCTCACTAAAGGGTCTAGGGTGCGTGCTGATGCAGCATCGTAATGTGGTAGTGTATGCCTCACGGCAGTTAAGACCTCATGAAGTTAATTACCCTACACACGATTTGGAGCTTGCTGCGGTTGTGTTTGTGCTAAAGGTATGTAGGCATTACCTTTATGGGGTTAAGTTCCAAGTTTTCTCTGATCACAAGAGCTTGAAATATCTCTTTGATCAGAAAGAGCTTAATATGCAGCAGAGGAGATGGATAGAATTACTAAAGGACTACGACTTTGAGTTGAATTACCATCCAGGGAAAGCGAATGTAGTGGCGGATGCGTTAAGTCGAAAGTCATTGTATGCCGCTTGGATGATGCTTCGAGAAGAGAAGTTGCTCAAGGAATTCGAGAGTCTGAAGATTGGTGTTCATGAAGTGTCTGGTACTCTATGTTTGAGTCAATTACAGATCTCAAGTGATTTTAAATCCGAACTCCTAAAGGCTCATCAAAATGATGACGTGTTACCAAAGGTGCTACCAGCTATTGAGCAAGGGAAGCAGTGGAGAGTGTTGAAGGATCAAGATGGGTTATGGAGATTCAAGGGTAGGATCATTGTGCCCGATTTTAGCTCTTTGCGGCAAGATATCTTAAAAGAAGCGCATAAGAGCGGATTCTCTATCCGCCCGGGAAGTACTAAGATGTACCATGATCTAAAGGTGATGTTTTGGTGGCCGATTATGAAGAATGATGTGACGGAGTATGTTTCAAATTGTTTAACCTGTCAGAAAGTGAAGATCGAACACCAAAGACCTGCCGGTACGTTGCAACCTTTAGAGGTTCCACAGTGGAAGTGGGAAAGCATTGCGATGGACTTTGTGTTGGGATTGCCAAGGACTAGGGCCGGTTTTGATGCTGTTTGGGTGATCGTGGACCGACTGACGAAGTCAGCTCACTTCTTACCCATTCAAATGACCTACACCCTTGAGGAGCTAGCACGGTTATACATAAAGGAGATTATGAGACTTCATGGTGTACCTACTATTGTAATCTCTGATAGAGATCCTTGTTTCACTTCGAGGTTTTGTAGTGCATTTCAGAAAGCTTTCGGAACCCGATTAAGCTTGAGCACAGCTTACCACCCTCAAATAGATGGTCAATTCAAGAGGACGATCCAAACCTTAGAAGATATGTTGAGGGCTTATGTTCTGGATCAGCCGGCAAGCTGGGATCAATATATGCTACTAGTGGAGTTTGCGTACAATAATAGCTACCACGCGAGCATCAGAATGGCTCCGTATGAAGCATTGTATGGGAGGAAATGTCAATCTCTGCTATGTTGGTATGAAGCTGGGGAGAAAGGCTTGTTGGGGCCAGAGATAATAGCTGAAACCATTGAACAAGTTAAGAAAATCTGAGATAGGAAACTTACTGCACAAAGTCGTCAGAAGAGTTACGCCGATCAGAGGCGGAAGCCCTTGTAATTTGAGGAAGGAAATCATGTTTTCCTTGAAGTTACTCTGACCACAAGAGTAGGTAGGACGATTAAAGCAAAGAAGTTGAATCCTGGGTACATTGGTCCATTTCAAATCCTAGAGAGGGTTGGACCGGTAGCGTATCGGATGGCTCTACCACCTAATCTTTCAAATCTGCACGACGTATTTCACGTGTCGCAGCTTCGGAAGTATACTCCTGATGCTTGCCATGTGCTAGAACCTGAATCGGTTCAGTTAAAAGAAGATTTGACGCTTCCGGTGGCTCCAGTCAAGATTGATGATACTAGTATCAAATGGTTGCATGGAAAAGAGGCTTTGTTAGTCAAACTGGCATGGAGTCGAGCCGGTGTTGCAGAACACACTTGGGAACTCGAGTCAGAAATGCGAACTGACTACCCGCATTTATGCTCAGGTAACTGAATTTGAATTTGAATTCGAATTTTGTGGACAAAATTCCCAATTAGGTGGGTAGAATGTAAAACCCGATTAATTAATGGCTAATTAACCCATAAATGAGAATTTATTCTAAAAAGCTAAAAATGTGATTTTTATGGCTTAATATGATAGAGGAGATTGAGACGAGAATTTCGATACCAATTTTATAAAAATCAGACCAAGAATGGACGGAACGGGCCAAATTGGGCCAACCGGACCCATATTGGGCCCTTGGCCCAACCTAACTAAACCAAAACCCTAATTTTCAGCACTCTCTCTCCTCACAAAATCCACTACTTTATTCTTGTGGTAAGCCACGAAATCATTTCATTTCTTCATCCCTAAATTTCGAGTTTCATGGAGAAATGTGTTGAGATTTTGGGCTCTTTCATGTTAAAGGATCCAACTCTCTTGAAGGAGAAGATTAATCTTGTCTCCTTGAACCTTGGGTGTGGTAAGATTCTCAACCCTAGTGTAATTTGTTATTTTATGATGCTTGGGTATTAAGATGTTGTGTTTGGGTATGATAATTGTGGCTTAGGTAGTGTGTATGTGAATATTGAAGCTTGATTGAGATTTTGGAAAGCTTGAGAAAGGGCTTGGTGTGCAAAAATCTGTTCTTGGAGGTATTGAGACTATGAGAGCTTGTGGACAAGTGCTTTAGAAGTGCTCCAGTTGAGCTTGGAAAATTGCCTAAGATATAGTCTCGGTTTTCTATATCTAAAATATAATGTTGTGTGAAAACATAGGCTAGAGGCCCTAAGATAGGCATTAAATTGTTGATGTTGTTGAATGGTGGAGATATATGATTTGGTCATATATGTGGTTATGAATATTGATGCCTTGATGGTGTGATATATGAGAAAAATACATGTTGTGATATATGCTTGATGAATGATTAAGGTTGATTTGTGGGTGAAACCATGTTGATGGTGAGTATGATATTGATTATTTATAATGATAGTCGATTGGAAATGGGGTTGTTGGAAATTGGGATGAGAAAGGATGTATGACATGTTAATGTGTTTGTAATTTAGCCAGTTGATTGAGAAGGGTAAAATGGTTGGATGGTAGTTTTGTGAATTGTGGTAAAGTTTAAATGTGTGACTTGAGGAGGCTTGATGTTGATTTTTGTGTATTTTGATTGATTTCAAAAAGGGTTGAAATTGGTATGTTTTGGTCAATTTTGAAAAGGGATGAAATTGGTTTGTTTTGAAAATGGCACTTTGTGGTTTTATATGAAAATATGGTTTTTGGGCATACTTTGATGGGGCATAACTTGGACTCTGGATCCCCGTTTTGTGCCAAACTTGATTATAAATGAAATTGGATCCGGGATGTTCATGTTGTTCGAAGAACGGGCGAAAAATGATTTGAAATGAAGAAGTTATGTCCGTTAGAAGTTTGGGGGATTAATCTGTGAATTCTGCAGCTTTTAACTTTGAAAAATTTTTTAGCAGAATACCCCCAGGCGTAGGCGTGCCTGACGCGTATGCGTCATTTTTAAAAAACGTGCCATCCACACGTGCGTGTCGATGCGCTGCACCAAGTGCCCAGCCATTTTCCTGAGAGTTGTGCTGGAATTGTGCCAGTTTTGTGCTTGGGGCACAAACGCACCCACGCGTACACGTGGCTTACGCGTACGCGTCCCCTGGCAACTTTTCTATCCACGCGTATGCGTTGCCCTGTTTTCATCCCAAAGTTAATTTTTGAGTTTTAAAAGCCAAATTTCATACTTCTAAGCCTCTGATCTCACCCCTTATGTCTTAAATCATTATGATATGCCTAGCGATGGAAAAGAAGCTAGGGGATGTGGTAACTGGTGCATGAAGAAAGGGGAAAGTTAAGGATCAATGATGATCAAAGATAATTGTATGAGATACGGAGGATGGCGGTGGAAGTGCTTGATGTGCCATGAGCCTAAGGGCTGTAATTGTTAATGAATTGGCTGGTTCTGGATTGAACTATGAGTCGGATGGCTGAGGTATTGCCGTGTTACGGCGAGGCCATAATTGGATTATGGCTGAGTATGATTGGATATATGCGTATTGAATGAAATGTGAATGTTGCACTTCCACTATCTGAGACACTTGTTTCCCTGGAAGAAAGCAGTGGCTAGCCACCACGTGCTTCAGGTGGAGACTCGAGACTCTGCTGACCCTATGTCGTAAGCTCGCCCCCGTGAATATATGCCAGTGAGGGTGTTCGATATGGATTATGATTATGATCATGATGAAGATCGAGGATAACTCGAGTTGGGATTTACGACAGAGAGACAGTCCAATGGTTAGCTACCAAGACTTGTTAGGTTGGCTATATAACCGACAGATGATATCATCACCAATTAGGACAGGCATACATCATATGCATACTATGTGAATTGTTTGAGATTGCCTAATTGACTGCATATTACTTGCTAATTATCTAAATGCCTTATCTGTCTCCTATTTGTATATCTCTTGTCTGATATAACTGTGTTTGCCATATTATACTCCTACTGGTGGTTGGGAGGTTTAAAGGATTTGGAAAAGGAAGCAATAGTTAGACAGAAGAATCTTTAGTCAGTTGCCATTTGTGGATTAGTCTGTTTATAAGCTTTGAATTTATCTGTTGGAAGCTCTAGGATTGCCTTTGGCTTTCCCATGGCCTTACATGTTAGATATGTGGGAACTGTTACCCTACTAAGAACCTCCGGTTTTCACCCATGCGGATTTTGTGGTTTTCAGATGTAGGATGTGAGGCTTCTCACTGAAGCTTGTTAGAGACTTCTGGATTAGCGAAGATCCTTGGTTCTCGGGACTCTATGTTGGTTTATATGTTTTTCTTAGATACTTTTATCTCCACTAAATAATACATACCGTGTTGACACCTCTTAGAGGTGATTTTGGAAAACAGGTTTTTGTAACTCGTCTTTTGGGTTTCTTTTGGGTTCCTCACTTTATATATATGTATATACTGCTATGCTCGGACCGGTTATTTTCGCCACTGGATTTTGAGTTTTGATAGTCGTGTTTTTGGCACTCTTTTGTATATATTCTCGCGTTAGCTTATTGAAGAACTGAAGATTGATGGTTTAGAAGTTATAGTAAACTCTCGTTGCAAGTATAGTTACTAAACCAAGCAATCAACCTTTCTTACAAACGTTTTGGTTGTCACAAGTAACAAACCCCTTAAAATTTGATAACCGAGTATTTAAACCTCGGGTCGTCTTCTCAAGGAACTGCAGGGAAGTATGTTTTTATTATTGGTTATCAAGATTGTAAATCGGGGTTTTGAAGATGAGGAACAAGTGATTTGAATTGCAGTTAAAATAAGTAAAAGACTATAAAATAAATAAATAACTGTAAAATGCACTTTTGGCAAGGTATGAGAAATTAGAAGTCCTATCCTAGTAATCCTTATCAATGATGATGAAGATTGAATCTTAATTCCACTTAGTTAGCCTTTACTTAAAGTAAAGAAAGGCCAAGTGACTAATTGGTTTGATCTTCAAATCCTAGTTAATCCCTAAGGAAATATTGGGATTATTGAAGTTCAATTCAATTAGCAAAGATAACAATTATCAATCATGTTGAGTTTGATAACTCCTGAGTTACTGATTTCTTAACCAAGACCAAAAGGGAGAAAGTAAATCTACTGGAATAAAAAAATGTCTTCAGATTGGAAGCAACAGTAACATAAATAAAAGAGAGCAATAATAAACTGAAATACCTCAAATAACATTAATTCAAAGAGTAATCTGTAACATAGAAGAATTCATAAACTAAATTGAGAAGATAAATAAAAAGGAATGTTGAACCTGATAAAAAGAGATAATCCTGAAAGCAAAAGAAATCCTAATTCTAAATCCTAAAAGAGAGAGGAGAGAACCTCTCCCTCAAAACTACATCTAATTCATGAAAAAGTAACTAATTCGAGACTCTCCCCCGAATGGATGCATTCCCCCACTTCATAACCTCTGATCTGTGCCTTCTGGACTTGGATTTAGACCAAAAAGGGCTTCAGAAATCGCTGGGAGCATTTTCTATAATTTCTGGTGCGTGGCCTCTGTCACGCGTCCGCGTGGGTCACGCGGTCGCGTCAATTGGAGTTTTCCTTGCCACGCGGTCGCTTCAATCATGCGTCCGCGTCATATGTGTTTCGTTTAAGGCGCGCAGTCGCGTCAATCACGCGGTCGCGTCACTACCATTTCGCGCTGGCATGCGGTCGCGTCGTCCATGCGATTGCGTCACTGCCAGATTCTTCAAAAACTCCGTTTTGTGCTTTCCTTCCATTTTTGTATGTTCTCTTTTCATCCTTTAAGTCATTCCTGCCTTAGAAGATCTGAAACTACTCAACAAACGAATCACGGCATCGAATGGAAGTAAAGGGTAATTAAAATAATTACTTTTAAAGCATAGGAAACATGTTTTTCATATACATCAAATAATAAGGAAGGGAAACTAAAACCATGCAATTAACATGAATAAGTGAGTGAAGGATTGAATAATTCGCTTAAATTAGGCACAAAATATATCATAAAATATGGGTTTATCAACCTCCCCACACTTAAACAATAGCATGTCCTCATGCTAAATCCAAGATAACGAGTAAGGTAAGGTTGAAGCGGTGGAATCTTATGCAATGCAATCTATTCTAAATGCAACTACCTAAATGAATCATGCAATTCTAATTTTTATTCACTTGTATATAAAACTTACATGTAGTCAAATTAATTCACATTCTCAAGGAATCATATATGCATAGCCAAACCTTAGATAATGATAAAACACTTTTACAATTGAGATGGGAAAGAAAAATATTTTATAAACTTGCAAGACAATTAGAAATTTAAGCAGAGATATATGTTGATGAGTTATTGAACCCTCACTGGATTTTGTGTTTACTCTCTAGTCACTCAGTATTTATTGGGTTAATCACTCTATTCTTCTTTTTATCCTTAATTTCCATAACTTTGTTCTTCATCTAACCAATCAACAATTATACAATATAGGCATACAAAAATCATGAGGTCTTTAGTTAAGGTTGTAATGGGGCCAAGGTAAAGGTAAGGGTATACGTATAAGGCTAAGTGATCTAATAAGTAAATCCTTGATTAGTCTAAGATCTCACCTAACATACATATTTTGTAAAGCAAAGCTTCTTTACCTATTTTCCCATATTCTTCCCACTTTTTGATGTTACATGCTCATATTTTAATTTTGTCCCATGTTCATTGCTTTATTTTGTATTTGGGGAATTCTTTTGTATCCCCTTTATTTAAATACTGAAATATATATATATATATATATATATATATATATATATATTTTAACTGCACATGGTAATTAAATTATTTTGATTCCACATGAGCATGCTTTCCAAATTTTTTTTATTTTGAAATATCTTATTCTTTTTAACTTTATACCCTTTGTTTTAATCATCCATGTTCCTAATAAGTTTCCCACAATTAAACAATACACACTTTCTATCTTATGCTAACCAAAGATTCAACTTGGGATTTTTATTTTATTTTTTTGCTTAAGGCTAGTAATATGGTTATAAAACAAGAGGGGATTTAAAGGCTCAAGGGGGCTAACGAGGGTGATGTAAAAGGTAGGCTAATTTGGGAATAGTGAGCTAGAATCAAACAATGGCCTCAATCACTTTTTTTGGTATGTATCTATATTTTATAATCGGACATATAGATTAAAACAATGTAAAGAACACCAGAATAAATAAGAAGGGCGGAACACATAGGAATAAAATATTATGGTTTAAATGTAACCATGCAATTAAGCTCAAAACTCACAGGCTGTGTATTCTCTAACTCAAAAATCATATATCAGTTATATATGTCAAGCAAGTAAAAATTAAGAGTTCCCATTATTCTCAATGTAAATCTTAAGGTGGCTTTAAAGTTCTAGTGTTTCTCTTTGATGAAATGTTGTTAACTAACTAACACGTAATGCTATATATACAAGGTGTGGGTTGTTTTTATTCTGTTAAAGTCTCTAGTTTACTTCCTTTTTATATTTTTAATTTAAACTAAGTTATCTTATTGTAAAAAGGGTAAACTATACTGATTAATCCACATTTTCTATAACTAATAAGTTAGAATTGAAACTAAACTAAATGGCTAAAATATGAACTAAAGTGCAACATGTAGAAATATAGTAAAATACATGAAAATAGCAATGTATAAGTACTGAGAAAATAAAAAATAAAAATAAAGAGAAAAATACAGAAAAGTAGCAAAATAAAGTAAAAGAGTCTGTAGTGGTTCACCAAAAAAATATACGCCAGAGATGGCAACCTCCCGACACTTAATATGAAGCATCGTCCCTGATGCTCACTCAAGCAGGGTGTGAAGGGGTGTCATCACTGGAAGGATGGGTAGCCGGAGTCTCTGTGGTGGGGGTCTGAGGATCAGCCTGCTGCAGAGGACGTGCTGACTGAATAGGAACCTCTGGGTCTGCAGTCTGAATCTGATGCGGGGCCTCCTGATGTGATGCAACCTACTCTGTGCCTGCCTGCGCAGCCTCTCTCTATGGACGGGTCTCCGGCTCGTGGTTATCCGCCTCCTCCTCAGATGGCTCTGACGAGGTGTTACGCTCGGAGGGGATGTCGCTGCCAGAACGGATCATCAGCTTCAGGTGCTCATAGCGTTGCTTACTGCGACACTCAGATCTCTCGTAACGCCACCGGTTGCGGTGCTCCATCCGGTCTAGCTGCTGAAACAGGCGGTGAACTAAGTGATAAACTGGTTCTGAGGCAGGTGGAGGTGCAGTGGTAGTAGCAGGGGTAGTTGTAGAGGAAGAGGGGCCGGCAGATGGTGTGGCTGTCTCATCAGTAGGAGTGAGGAATGGAGGTCTGTAGCCCAAAGCCAGAAAGTTCCTGCTGTGAGGGATAATTTTCTTGCATTCTGCAGTAGGTGGCTTCTCATCAGCATCCTCCCAAGGCACGTCAGCTCGACGGCCAAGCTGTGTAATCAGATATGGAAAGGGGAGAGTGCCTCGGACGTGGACCCTGGCCATGTAGTACCGAATGAAGCGTGGCAGGTACAGGTCCTTACCCTTCATCACAGACCATAGAATGGTGATTATAGCAGCAGGTAGCTCTGTCTCGTGAGTACTCGGCATAATAAAGTTGCTTAGGATTTGATGCCATAGCCGAGCCTCATCATTCAAGTATGCCCGCTTGATTCCCTTAGGCATGGTGGTGTTCTGACCCATGACCCATGGAACAGTCGGGTCAAGGGTTATCCTTGCTTTGACGGCATCCCAGTCAAATTTCATGAAGCGCATGTCCTCTTCAGCCTGTTGATAACCATCTGGCTGATCGGATTTAGGCAGGAGCTTCAGAACATCCTCTATGGCCTCTTTAGTGACCAGTATCTGCTTCCCTCTTAGGTTTACTGCATCTAGGAAAGTTTTGAAGTAATTGCAGTAAAATTCCCTTACCCAAGATGCATTGACCTCAGTCAGGTTTCTCTCCAAGAAGAACCAGCCTCTTTGTTTGATCTGATCAGAGGTGTATTGCTGGAGTTCTTATGGGATCTTCAGAGTCTTCTCCAGGTATAGGTTCCTGGAGGTTGCAGACACTGGATACTTCAGCTCACAGTATCGGTTTGCAAACTTAATGGGATCAGTAGCAGGGAGTAGCTGGTCAGCCTTCTCCTGCGGGGTAAAGTGTTTCTCCTGCCAGGAGTCATCATGCATGATGTCCAGGATGGACATGGAGGATTCTCCTCTTTTCCGTTTGTCAGTTGTTGCCTTTCCCTTTCTTTTTCTTTGGGTGTCAGACATCCTGAAAAGCAGAAACCAAGATATAACAAAAACAGGAAAAACAAGTATGCAAATCACAAAATAAGCATATAGTGGCAAAGGAGCAATGGAGTAATGAAAATGAGTTAAGTAAATGTGCATTAAGGATTGAATAGGAGTTAAAAGTCCGAGAAAAAAAATTAACAATCCAAAATGTAATAGAAATCATGTTAATTAGGAAAAATTATCATCATGCCTTGGTTAAAAGGTTAAAGAGAATAGTGAAAAACCAGAAGAGATGTTTTGAAAGGTTAGGTTGGTTAGGAATGAAAAAAAGAGTTTAGGAGGTTAAAATTAGTGAATTAGTAAAAAGTGGGTTAGAGTAAGTGGCATGATGATCCTTTTGTAAGTAACAAGCATTCTCAATTAGAAGCTACAGTTAACTCATATCCAAACAAGGGAATCAGGTTGATGATGAATCAAAAATTAGAAGCTAAACATCAAAAATGCATATTATGAACCAAAAAATCAAAAAGAATAAGAAAGCTTGCCCTGGTATTCATGAATTGGTTATGGTAAAAGCAGAGTAAAGCAGAGTTCAAAGTGCCAAAACCAAGACATGAATGGAAAGAAAACAGTTTACAAAAAATTGGACAGCATTCCGGCTAAAATTGGATGTTCCCGGAAAATAAACAGCAACAGAATAGTTCATATGAATTAAAACAAACTGCAATTGGGTATGAACAAGAAATAACATTCATAATAGCAGCATGAACAGTACGAACAGCATATGAACAAAACTAACATCACAGCAATAGCAGAATTACAAAAATTATGAAACAAGAAGCACGAACAGCGCAATTAAACAGGTCTAAATCCACTAACCACATCCTAGGCTACCTAACCACCTAGAATCCACTACAACATGCATATCTAACTAGCCTAATGATGAACATAAACAGAAAAATATGTAATTAACTGGGAATCAAAAGTAGTGTGGCATTCGGCAGAACCTGGTAGGCGGATGAATGAAAGTAGGGCAGAGAGATGACTGGGGGATGGTGGTGGTGGCGGCTGACGCAGCGGTTGTGGGTGGTTGGCATGGCGGTGGTTGTTCGGAGGCAGGAGGGTTACGGGGGGGTAATGGGGCAGGGGTTACGGGGGAAGGAAGGGAAGGGTGGAATCGCGGCGGTGACGGCGGCGTGGTGGGGGTGGTGGTCGTGGAGGTGGGCAGTAGAGGTGGAGGGAAGAAGAGGAGAGAAGAAGAGAAGAAAGAGAGGGAAGGGAGAAGGGGGTGGCTCAGCGGTGGTGTCTGGGTGGTCGACGGTGGTGGCTAGAAGTTGGTGGTGGTGGCTGGAAGTAGGTGGTGGTGGCTGGTTTACAGAGAAGAAAGGAAGGCGAAGGGGTTGGGGGGCGCGAATGGGTAGGGTTCGCATGACTGTGGGGGTTATCGAATTTGAATCCACGCGATCACGTGGGACACGCGGTCGCGTGGCTGGGGTGGAGTGGGAGTTGATGCGATCGCGTGAGTGATGCGATCGCATGGAATGGAGAAAAAGGACTAGTGACGCGGTCGCGTGAGGCATGCGACCGCGTCGCTGGAAATTGTGCTAAACGCGCAATTCCAGTGTCGTTTCAGCGCAACTCTCTGTCTCTTTTGGGGTGTTGTGCAATCCAGGCGACGCGATCGCGTCGCTCACGCTGTCGCGTGGGATTGGTGTTGGGCAGCTGACGCGATCGCGTCAGGGACGCGACCGCGTGGGTCGTTTGTGCGAAACGCACAATAGCCGCACGATTCCAGCCCAACTTTCTGGGCGTTGGATCCTTACGCCGATTTCCAGGTCACACGGCCGCGTGAATGATGCGGACGCATGGGGGGTTATTTTTCGCAACTGACGCGATCGCATGAGTGATGCGGTCGCGTCGCACGCCTACTCTCTATTTTTTTTAATGCAGGAATGCAAGTATGCAGTATGCAATGCGAATGAATAATATTCAGGTTCAAATGAAAAGGAAAAACAAAAATAACTAACACGAAGTAAAACTGAAAAAGAAATGACCATACCATGGTGGGTTGTCTCCCACCTAGCACTTTTAGTTAAAGTCCTTAAGTTGGACATTGGACGAGCTTTCTGTTATGGCGGCTTGCGCTTAAATTCATCCAGAAATCTCCACCATTGTTTGGAATGCCAACAGCCTCCGGGGTCCCAAACTAGGCATGTAAAGCTTCTAAGTATCTTCAAGTAGATTGTCAGGCTCCCGGGGTGACGAATGTCAGAATAGATTCCAGGATCCCAAACTTTGCTTTTAAATCCGCCTTCGTCTTGATCTATATTTTTCCGTTCGGGAGGTTTAGAAAGTAGGTTTTCACCAAGATGACCAAACGTTTTCCGAGATCCATTCGATTGACCATGATGCCAATTTGTGCACTTCGAATTGAAGCGTGGAACCTTATTGGACCTTGTGCACCAGCTCTGAGTACGAGCCATTTCCCTCTTACTCTTAAAGCCGCAGAGAGCTCTAAGCTGGCCATCTATTTCAAGCAAACCATATTCAAGTGGAAAAATAAAGCTAAAGGTTAAGGATTATACCCACTTGAAGCTTGTATTGGGTGGTAATGGCTTTGGAATATGTGTTTCCAGTGGTTCTGTAAGTTCTAGTCCCTTGTGCTCTTCGGTGAATTTTTTCACTTCCTTGCAGACTTCTTCAAATGCATCCATGTCCTGATCAAAGCCTTCTATGTCTTCCTCGTCACTTAAGTCATAAACGGGAGGTTGAGAGAAATCTACCTCCGCATCATCTTCATATTCACTTGGGAAAGATTCTTCGATTTCAGAGAATTCACTTGCTGATGCAAGTTCATTACTGGGAGAACTTGACTTGAGATTATCATCATCAAGGAAACTTGCTTCTTGGATTATTCCGTCTAGTTCTTCATAAAAGGCTTGCTTTGGGAGTTGTGCACTATCCTCCTCAGCATCAATTGTGACGTTTTTGACAGAGTTCTCCATAACTCTGGATTCCCATGGAAGTTCAGCGTCTCCTAAGTCTTCAACCAACTCTTCTTCGTTTACAATGACAGCTTCCTCTACTTGTTCCAGTATGAAGTCATGCCCTGTTCTGTCCACAGGAGTTTCTAGTATCTTCTTCATGCTACGCTCTTCTTTAGATTGCCCACATGGGGCTGTGGGAGGTCCTTGAATGTTCGAATGTTTAGAAGATAATTGACTTACAGCTTGCTCCAGTTGATGAAGGGTTGTTTGAAGTTACCTTCAGGCGAACCTCTGATTCTCAGGGTGATGGATTTGGACGTGGTCCATGGGAAAGTGGTGCTGTTTGGGAGTAATTGGATTGGAATTGGGGTAAATGAGGATCATATGGTGGTGAATGGTGAAAAGGAGCTTGCGAGTGTGGTGGTTCGAAGTTATGTTGAGAGGATGGCCTATAAGCACAGGGTGGGGCTTGTTGGTAACTACAAGGTTGTCCACCATGTCTATTGGCTTGGTATGCATTATAGAATGGTCTTTGTCTATGATATCTTGGAGGGTGTTGTTGCCTAAAGGGTTGATCAGATCCTCTTGGCTCCATCCATCTTTGATTGCTCTGACCTTGATGCCTATTCCAGTTATAACTTTCACTCCTGTCAACAATATTAGAACCAAACTCAAAGCGAGAGAGGTGAGAATTCATAGTAGCTAATGGAAATAAAAGGGGAAAATAAAGACAAATAAACAAGTAAAAGAAAAATATTTACAATAACCAGTAATAAGGCACACGATTGCAGCTCCCCAGCAACGGCGCAATTTTGAAGAACTGAAGATTGATGGTTTAGAAGTTATAGTAAACTCTCGTTGCAAGTATAGTTATTAAACCAAGCAATCAACCTTTCTTACAAACGTTTTGGTTGTCACAAGTAACAAACCCCTTAAAAATTGATAACCGAGTATTTAAACCTCGGGTCGTCTTCTCAAGGAACTGCAGGGAAGTATGTTCTTATTATTGGTTATGAAGATTGTAAATTGGGGTTTTGAAGATGAGGAACAAGTGATTTGAATTGCAATTAAAATAAGTAAAAGACTGTAAAATAAATAAATAACTGTAAAACGCACTTTTGGCAAGGATTGAGAAATTAGAAGTCCTATCCTAGTTATCCTAATCAATGATGATGAAGATTGAATCTTAATTCCACTTAGTTAGCCTTTACTTAAAGTAAAGAAAGGTCACGTGACTAGTTGGTTTGATCTTCAAATCCTAGTTAATCCCTAAGGAAAGATTGGGATTATTGAAGTTCAATTCAATTAGCAAAGATAACAATTATCAATCATGTTGAGGTTGATAACTCTTGAGTTACTGATTTCTTAACCAAGACCAAAAGGGAGAAACTAAATCTACTGGAATAAAAAAATGTCTTCAGATTGGAAGCAACAGTAACATAAATAAAAGAGAGCAATAATAAACTAAAATACCTCAAATAACATTAATTCAAAGAGTAATCTGTATCATAGAAAAATTCATAAACTAAATTGAGAAGATAAATAAAAAGGAATGTTGAACCTGATAAAAAGAGATAATCCTGAAAGCAAAAGAAATCCGAATTCTAAACCCTAAAAGAGAGAGGAGAGAACCTCTCCCTCAAAACTACATCTAATTCGTGAAAAAGTAACTAATTTGAGACTCTCCCCCGAATGGATGCATTCCCCCACTTCATAACCTCTGATCTGTGCCTTCTGGACTTGGATTTGGGCCAAAAAGAGCTTCAGAAATCGCTGGGAGCGTTTTCTGTAATTTCTGGTGCGTGGCCTCTGTCACGCGTCTGCGTGGGTCACGCGGTCGCGTCAATTGGAGTTTTCCTTGCCACGCGGTCGCTTCAATCATGCGTCTGCATCATATGCGTTTCGCTCAAGGCGCGCGGTCGCATCAATCACGCGGTCGCGTCACTACCAATTGGCGCTGGCATGCGGTCGCGTCGTCCATGCGATCGCGTCACTGGCAGTTTCTTCAAAAACTCCGTTTTGTGCTTTCATTCCATTTTTGTATGTTCCCTTTCCATCCTTTAAGTCATTCCTGCCTTAGAATATCTGAAACTACTCAACACACAAATTACGGCATCGAATGGAAGTAAAGGGTAATTAAAATAATTACTTTTAAAGCATAGGAAACATGTTTTTCGTATACATCACATAATAAGGAAGGAAAAGTAAAACCATGCAATTAACATGAATAAGTGAGTGAAGGATTGAATAATTCACTTAAATTAGGCACAAAATATATCATAAAATATGGGTTTATCACTTATCCTTTATCCATTACATTATGTTATCCATCGGAGTGTTGCGCTTTTCAATTTAACGATTTTGTTTTATCCCTTTTTCTTCAAAGGCTCCTACTTATAATCATTTTTCACACTACTATACGTACTAAATTTTAATTTAGAGGTCGTAATACCATGCCATCTCTGTTTTATGACTTAAGCATAAGACTCTGTATGGTAGGGTGTTACATATATCCTGTGTCTTTATGCTTTTAGCTTCGTATGAACGTTTGCGCTTTTGAAATTCTGTTTTTGAGCTTAATTCTTCATCGGTCTTCTAGAATTACTATTTCTTTCTAAATAAAATATTGTATAAGCCTCAGAATTATCGTAACCCTGATGAACGGACTTTTGACGGTTTAGAATTTCCTCAAATGAATGAAATCTCGTTGTAAAGTATAGTTTCCAAACCAATCAAGAATCCTTTCATGCAAAAATTTTGGTTGTCACAAAGAACAAACCCCAAATAAGAATTAACCGGAGTATTTTGGACTCTGGGTCGTCTCACAAGGAATTGCAATGAAGTGGTCAATTATTGGCTATGAAGGATGTAAGGGGGGTTTGGTTGATTAAAGGGGCAATAAAATAAATGACAAGAAAAATAAAGAGAGCAATTAATAAAGAGAGAGACATTCATGGCAAAGATTGAGATCATAGACTTTCTATCCTAGTCATGCAATGATTAATTCATCTTATTTAGTCAACTCCAACAAATAGGGAGAAAGTCAAACAAGATTAATCAATCATACCACAATAATAACAAGAATTTCTCTTATTACGTCATCTCCAACATTGGAAGAAGGTATCATATTATCTTCCATGGGAGAAAGTCTAACAAGACTAGCTAATCTCAATCTAAAAGTCCTAATCAACTCAATAATTTAATTAGCAAAAGATTAGCGTCAATGGAAACAATATTCCAAAAGTCCTAATCAACTTACTAATTTAATTAGCAAAAGATTAGCGTCAATGGAAACAATATTAGCTAACAACTCTAGATCACCAACATGAGTTGGGTTTTCATGACTCAAGATTGCCTAATTACTCTCTCAAAGCCAAGAATGCTCAAAAATCTACTCTAAGATCAAACCAAGCATTTTAACAAACACTTGAAAGGCATAAAAGGAAAACATAGTAAATTGCAACGAATGTAAATCTACACTACTCAATTGCAAGGAATTAAACAACAATAAAGCAATTCAATAATAAAAGAACATGAATCATAAATTGCATTAAAGGAAAAATGGAAGAACAAAAGTGCATCAACAACAAAGTAAGCAATTACTAGAATGAAATACAAAATTAGAGAGAGGAAGATTAGAGGAACAAGAAATTGTAAAGGAAAAGTAAATCAAAGCATGAATTAAATCTAGATCTAAGATGAAAATTAACCTAACCTAATTCTAGAGAGAAGAAGGAGCTTCTCTCTCTAGAAACTAACCTACATGATGCTATACTACCAAACAATTGCACCCCCTTTGCCCAAGCTTGAATTCTGCATTAAATAGCATTAGAAATGAGTTGGGTTGGGCCCAAAGTGCTTCAGAAATCACTGGGGGCGATTTCACATTAGCGGGCCACGTGCTCAATCGGCACGCACACGTACATGGCGCGTTCGCGCCCCTTAACACGAAGCAATATATGGAATATTTTATATCATTTTGAAGCCCCGGATGTTAGATTTCTAACGCAACTGAAACTGCCTCATTTGGACCTCTGTAGCTCAAGTTATGGTCGATTGAGTGGGAAGAGGTCGGACTTGACAGCTTTACGGTTCCTTCAATTCTTCATGAGTTCTCCCACTTTGCATGCTTTTTTCCTCACTTCTTCCATCCAATACTTGTCCTATGAACCTTAAATCACTTAAAAAATACATGAAGGCATTGAATGGAATTAAAATGAATTAAAATTACCAATTTTAGGGTCTAAAAAGCATGTTTTCACATTTAAGCACAATTCAAGGGAGAATTACAAAACCATGCTATTTTATTGAATAAATGTGAGAAAAGGTGATAAAATCCCCCAAAGTAAGCACAAGATAAACCACGAAATCGGGGTTTATCAAACCCTTGATTAACCTTTGCTTTACGGAATGAGGTAAGGCTTATGGTAATTAGGGTGTTACACCTATTCCCTCTAAATATGCTAGCAAAAGTGAGGAAGATACTCTAAGGTACCGGAGTTAAACTGGACGTCTCAAAAAGTTTCCTTGTCTCTGATCCAAAAGCCTCTCACAGAAAACCAATTGGCAGGTGGTGATGCCTGCTCGCAGGTGCCTTATAGGCTCATCATTGCCAGAAGAGATATCTACGATCTCAGGGTCCTCCTCATGTTGCATCCAAGAAAGAGGAAAGTCTGAGGGTATATCTAAATCGAAGAAAGGTGAAGAAATAGGATGTTGACAAGGTCTACTATGTACTACATAATTACGTACACGAGGTGCCGCACAAGAGATGTAACACTCGCAGTCGTGTGCTGGGTCGTCGTGGATATACCGATGATTAATCTCGTAGAGCAGGACTCCCGTGTCCATATGAAAAGGTGTAAGGAGTAAAAACTGGGGAGTTCTTAGTAAGGTCAGGGTTTAGAGTTAAGTTCATTTATAATGTTCGCGATCACATAATCATAATTAAGTTTAGACAAATAAGTATCTACCACGCTGTATGCCAAAGCTCAAATAGCAGAAAAAACAAGTACCATATGCACAATCACATCCAGTATGCAATCATACAATTATGCACATACAACAAGGAATAGAATAAGACCACAGGAAAATAAATAGAGAATGATGCACAAATAAGTATTATGCATGTCTGGTCCTACTACAGGTAATGAGCTCATTTGTTGGTTTCGACCCGCACTGGACACAATCTGACCCCCAGATCAGATAAGGCTTTCCGAGAACTTAATCCCAGATTAAGTACTGCATACCCTCTACCAAGTACTCTCGACTTGCAGGGATGGTATTTGCCTGGATCTCTATATACCGCAGGTATGCGAGTCAGGTCTCTACCGCGTCCCCAAAAAATATTCTCAAACATCGCCTGAAGGCTCATAAGTCACATATAACCATTCTTTCCATCACTTAGAAATCATCTTTATCATCTTCCAAAAATCATAAATCAGGCATCACACCATCATAGTGATCTCAATTCCCAATTCTATGTTTACTCCGTAAGGTTAGCACACTGCTATACAACGTTTAACACCTTTTCTTTCTAACATGGTAACGAGTTTCTAAATCATATTTCATTACGTTATCTACCTCTATACCTTCGCTTATACCTTTCCTTAGGTGTTTAATGAAGAGAATTAAGGAATTTTGGAGTCAAAACTGCCTTCCTGAGACTTTTAGGAAAAACTGTCTTTTTATCAATATTTTATTATTATTAATAAAATAATATATTAATATTTTAATATTAAAATAATAATATTTTATTCAAATTTCAAAAATTACATTTTGACCCCAAACTTTTTGAAAATTACATTTTGATCCCTTTAACTTTTAATATTAGCATTTTGGCCCCTCAACTTTTCTTAATTAACTTTCAATCCAAACTTTTTAATAATTAAATTTTAACCCCAAATCAACCTGAAATCAAAGGTTTCCTTGTTCCCCAAAGACCAATTTTCAACTTGATTTTCAACTTGTTTTTCAATCTTTTCGGTAACCGATTTTTACAAGATTTTTGCCAAATCAAAGAGCAACGTTTTAGCTATCAAATACCACTACAAGAAAAAGAAATATTTGTAGCAAAAAAAAATTTGTTACAAAAAATCAAAATTTTGAAACAAAAGGTTTTTGTAACAAAAAAGGGGCCGTTACAGTATGTCCCGTTACAAAAAGTTTTTGTAACAAAAAATTGGAACTGTTACGATTCAAAGTGATATTTTGTAACAAATTTTTCTGATACAAAAATTCAGAAGCCGTTACAAAAGTGGAAACAATTTTTGATCTTCAAGGTATTTTTGGTGACAATCTATTTTTTCCTGTCATAAAATTTTGTTACAAAATATAACTTGATTTTCTAACGTTTTTTTTTTCTTTAGTTACAAAAGCAAATTAATTATTTTGTAACAATTTTTTTAATACAAATTGCATGCATAATTTACTAAATTATTTTTTAAATTCACTAATATATTAACTATTTTAATAAGCATGACTACATTTATATAATATACAAAAACATAGATAATTCAAACATGCCTTATTTAGCTAAAATTGTTTTAAAACAAAATAACATTAGTTTTACAAGTTATATGTCTTGCATAATTTCAACAAAAAGTTAAAAGTTCTAACATAGATTAGTGTCTCTATGAATCAAAATATTCTTGAGCCCTCAACGTAGCATATGGTCACCATTTCAGCACTCCTGTAAATAAGAAAAACCAAAACAAAAAATTAGAAACAAGATATAACACTAATTATAACATTTTCCATTAAGTTTTATCTAAAATGTTTAGCAAAATTTTGGCAGAACCTCCCCTAAAACTTGGATATTTCCACAGTCTACGATTCCAACAAAAACAACCAATTCACAACTTATGTCTCAACCATACACAACCAAATTTGTCAAATCAAATAATAGGACATTTGTCATTTTTCAACCATGACACAAGTAAAATGTGATAAATAGATCCATATACAAATTAAACTATACTAATAAAATCGGAATCATCTAGGAAAATATATTAAAACCATAAGCAATTTTAGGAGTACCTTTAGGGTCTAGTTTCTTTCATTCTCAAAGTGCGTTATAAAAGAGTTCACAATGGCTTGTTGAGCTTCCAATTGAGCTTTCATTTGAGCTAATTCTTCCTCGTGATGTGTTTGTTGCTCTTCAAGTTTTTCTTTGAGCACATCTATTTCCTTTGTTAGCTCCTCACGGTCTTGCATTGCCTCTTGAAGTTGTGCTTGAATCCTTAACTTAGATTTTGAAGCCTTTATGCCATAACTTGCACCACTTTTCTCACCTCTCACAAGTAAAAAAGCTTCATTTGGAGTGAGAAGATTTTTTGAATCATAGGATTCATCAAGCATACATCTAATATCATCCTGCACAATCCAATTTGGGATTTGAAAATGAAGATAAAATTTAACATCCATGCAACAGTAAAAGGAAAAGGTTAGTAATGTTACATCAATTTATTTAGCTTTTTCATTGACCCATTCACTGTTATTCTTTTGATGAGTAATTTGCCACAATTCTTGAATATTAGGCTCGACACCGGTTCTAGGATGGCACTGCAAATTTTTTGAAGTTTAAAATATAACATGTAGTTAAGTGCAAACGTGACATAGCAAAAAATATAACACCAAATTAAAACTTTAAGACTATTTACCCAATCATGTCTAACAACTTGAAATGTTCTTCGATCAACAATATGTGGTACAACATGATGCTTTGAATTATCTTTTTTTCTTAAACTTTTTTCCTATAGAAGACCAAACTCACAAAAGACAAAAGGAGTTAAGTTATAATTATTTCATTGACCTAAAATAGCAAAACAACATAAGAACACCTCAATGGTTGTCACAATAAAAAATTCAAACCTGAAAAGAAGGACTTCCAAAGTAGGACACCAAATTCTCCCATGTCTCTGGAAGAACATTGTTCGGTGGATTTTGAAGGCGCTTCTCATCAGTTTGATACAACTCATAGTGCTCGCGCAATCTTGAGCGCCAACTTTGATAACATATATTAACCTTAGCTAAAATCATTTTGTGCATTACTTGCGTATCTGCTATATCAAACTTTTCCTACATAAGATTGGTCAAAGTTAGTTAGCAGAAATAAAGATTTAATATACATAATAGCAAAAAATATAAATATGTATTACCAAAACAAGGTCGCATATTTTTTTCTTGACATCATCTCCAACTAGGCTCCATTTCTCTACATCCAAAGGAGCATTTTATCTTGTAACAATACCCACATCAGATGCAAACAGATCAGCATGGATGCCATTAGGAGCTAAGTTCTCCAAAGAGATCGGCAATTCCAATTTCCCATTTGTCTTTTTTTTTTCATAACCCTATTTGTTGCAATCCCACTCGAACGTCCCCTTTTACCAATACGCCTATCAACAGGGGCAGTGGCTGGTGCTGAAGTAAGGGCTGTCGGGGCTGGGGCAGGGGCTACAAGGGCTACCGGGGCTGGGGCAGGGGCTGGTGTTGTAGAAGTAGATGCAGTAGCCCTTGTCAACCTCCGTGTAGCCATTATGTTATGCAATCTACAATAAAACTCATAGAGATAACATTAAAGAAATGAAATAATAAAATATCTACATCATTTAATACACAATTACACAAAGGAAAGCTGATAAACCCATATTTTATGATATATTTTGTGCTTAATCTGAGTGATTTATTTAATCTTTCACCCACTTATTCATATTAATTGCATGGTTTTACTTTCCCTTCCTTATTATATGATGTATGTGAAAAACATGTTTCCTATGCTTAAAAATAATTATTTTGATTACCCTTTATTCCCATTCAATGCCGTGATTTGTGTGTTGAGTAGTTTCAGATCTTCTAAGGCAGGAATGGCTTAAAGGATGGAAAGGAAACATACAAAAATGGAAGGAAAATACAAAACGGAGTTTTTGGAGAGATTGGCATCCACGCGATCGCATAGACGACGGGGCCGCATGCCAAGCGCGAACAAGCAGCGACACGGCCGCATGACTGATGCGACCGCGCGCCTTAAGCAGAATACATATGACGCGGTCGCATGACTGACGCGACCGCGTGACAAGGAAAACTCCGAATGACACGACCGCGTGACCCATGCAGACGCGTGACACACGCGGACGCGTGACAGAAGCCATGCACCAGAAATTGCAGAAAACTCTCATAGCGATTTCTGAGGCCCTTTTGGCCCAAATCCAAGTCCAGAAGGCATAGACCAGAGGTTATGAAGTGGGGGAATGGATCCAAAAAAAAGGGAGTCTCCACTTTAGTTAGTTTTCATGATTTAGATTTAGTTTGGAGAGAGGTTCTCTCCTCTCTCTTCTCTCTTTAGGATTAGGATTTAGAATTAGGATTTTATTCGCTTTCTGGATTATCTCTTTATCAGGTTCAATATTCCCTTTTATTTACTTTTGCAATTTAATTTATGAATTCTTCCATGTTACAGATTACTCTTTTGAATTAATATTATTTGAGGTATTTCATTTCAATCTTGCTTTATTTTATTCACATTATTGTCATTCCCATCTGAAGGCATTTTCATTCCAGTAAATTTACTTTTCTCCTTTTGGTCTTGGTTAAGAAATCAGTAACTCAGGAGTTATCAAACTCAAACATGATCGATAATTGTTATCTTTGTTAATTAAATTGAACTTCAACAATCCCAATCTTTTCTTAGGAAATAAATAGGATCCGAAGATCAAACCAATTAATCCCTTGACCTTCCTTTATCTTAGGAAAGGTTAACAAAGTGGAATTAAGATTCAATTCTCATCATCATTGATAAGGATAACTAGGATAGGACCTCCAATTTCGCATACCTTGCCAAAAGTCTATTTACAGTCATTTATTTATTTTACTTGCCATCTAAATTAGTTGTTCTTCATTTACTTTAATTGCTAATTAAACTATTCACTCCTCATTCTCAAAACCCCAATTTACAATCTCCATAACCAATAATAAGAACATACTTCCCTGTAGTTCCTTGAGAAGATGACCCGAGGTTTGAATACTTCGGTTATCAATTTATTTAGGGGTTTGTTACTTGTGACAACCAAAACGTTTGTAAGACAGGTTGATTGCTTGATTTAGTAACTATACTTACAACGAGAGTTTATTATGACCTCTAAACCATCAATCTTCCACTCTTTCAAAATGGCGCCGTTGCCGGGGAATTGCAAACGTGTGCCTTATTATTGGTTATTGTAAATATTTTTCTTTTTACTTATTTATTTGTTTTTATTTTTATTTTTATTTTTGCTTTTTCATAAATTAAGAGGTTATTGATTTTTATTTAGTTATTAAAAAAATTTTTCAAAAATTTGTTCTTCGTGTACATCTTGACCTTCAAGTTGTTCTTAGTTGTTTTCTTCGTTTTGATCTAAAAACTTTAACTTTGGTGTCATTTTATTGTTTTTCTCTTTCCTCATTAAATTCAAAAATTCAAAATTAAAAATTCAAAATTTCAAAATTTAAATCTTTTTCAAAAAATCATATCTTTTTCAAAATCTTATCTTATCTTATTTCAAAAATCAAATTTCAAAATTCATTATTTAAATTTCAAATTTCAAAATTTAATTTTTCAAATTTCAAAATTCATATTTCAAAAATTTAAAATTCAAAATTTCAATTTTCAAATTTTAAAATTTAAAATTCAAATTTCAAAATTTAATTTTCAAATTTAAAATTTAAATTTCAATAACCTTTTAATCTAAATTTGTTTTTATTTTCGTTTTTAATTTTTATTTGCTACTATGAACTCTCACCCATTTGGCTATGAGTCTGGTTATAATTATATTGCAGGAAGAGGAAATTACAATGAGAACAGGCATCAAGGTTGGAACAATCAAAGATGGGAGGAGCCACAAGGATTTGATCAACCCTCACGGCAACAACCACCTCCAATGGACTATCAACAACCACCTCCAATGGACTATCAACAACCACCACCATATGCCTATAAACCCTCTCCTCAACATACCTTTGAACCACCAAACTCACAAGCCCCTTTCCACCATTCACCTCCATAAGAACCTAACCCACATCCACCATACCAACCACCCTATGAACCAAATGAACGATACATAGATCCACCCCAACCTCCATTGGATAATAATACACTCATCTCTAACATCATTGGTCTCACCTCTACACTCCAAAATCTTATATCCCGCATGAACCAACCCCCTACCTCCAATATTCAACCCTAAAGCTCTAGTGCACTTCCTTTTCAACTACATAATAATCTTTTCATCCCATCACCACCCTCCATGGAAGAGCACCCACATCCATCAATCCAAAAGCAAGATGATCCCAATTATGCTATTGATATGGAACAAGAAAGAAGGAATCATCTTCGCGAATCCATACTTCATAAAGAGCTAGAGGAGGCCCTACGGGTAAAGGTAGGAGAGACCCTTAAAGATGAAAGAATAGTTGAAAGGAGTTGTCATGGAAAGAAAATCATCGAGAATGAGTACGATTTTATACTTAAACAACTGGACAAAGCAGCAATTATTAAAAAGGAAGAAGTGGTTGCAGACTTAAGAGATGCTGAACCTCCATGGGAAAGTCAAGACATAGAACCTCCTTCCAAGGCGATTGAAATTGATGCTGAGGAGGGTGTACAACCTCCAAGGCATATCATGATTAAGGACTTGGAAGAGGTCGGTCAAGAGATGGAGATTAAAGAAGAAGAAGCACAGCCCCCCATGCCCTTGGTAAGTAATGAAGAAGAGATTGAATTGGAAGAAGGCTACCAAGAGGAAGAGGTTGAGATCAAAGGAGTTTGCAAAGAGGTGGAAGTTGTCAAAGAGCACAAGGGAGTGGAGCTTGAAATCACCTTGCCAAAGTTATTGGAGACCCCTCCCCCTAAGTTGCCATCATCCTTCAAAACATTCAAATGGGTAAAATTCATATCCCTTAGCTTTCTAATTCCACTTGAATATGGGCTACTGGAGACAGATGGTCAACTTAGAACTCTTTGTGGCATTAAGAGTAAGAGGAAAATGGTCAGTGGTAAGAATTGTCCTGCAAGGTTCATTATGGTTGGAAGCTTTAAGTTTAAACGCAAAGGTTGGTGTAAAGCTCAATTGAATGGGTCTAGGAAGTTGTTTGGTAGTTGCAGTGAGAATTCAAATTACTTATCACCCGGCTGGAAAAATACAAATCTCGACAAAAATGGGTGTAAAAGTAAGATTTGGGATCCTGGAATCTGCTCTGACATTTGTCACCCCGGGAGCCTAAGAATCTGTTTGAAGCTTCTTAAGGGCTTTACATGCCTAGTTTGGGACCCCGGAGGTTACTGGAGATACAAACATTGGTGGAGATTCCTAGATGAGTTCAAGCACAAGCCACCATAACAGGGAGCTCACCAAATGTCCAACTTAAGGACTTTAACTAAAAGTGCTAGGTGGGAGACAACCCACCATGGTATGATCGTTCCTTTTTCAGTTTTAATTCTAGTCTGTCTTGTTTGTTTTTAAGTTTTATTTTATTTTATTGGACCTGGAATCATGCATAACATTCATATTAGCATTGCATTCTGCATACCACATTATTATAAAAAAAAAATCGCACGCGACGCGACCGCGTCACCCACGCGTCCGCGTCGCCAGAACATTGGGAAGAAAAGAAAATCAAACAGAGAGTCACGCGAGAGCATGGCTGGAGGCGTGCTTTTGGCACAAATTGATCCATGCGTCCGCGTCATGTGAGAAAAATGCCTCCCCACGCGTTCGCGTCACCCACGCGACCGCGTGGCCATGTAAATCGACGTAAAAGGGTGTATGGCCGAAAGTTGAGCTGGAATTGTGCTGGACTCGTGCTGGAAGCCCAAGCCCTACCACGCGACGACGTGCCCCACGCGGCCGCGTCATTTTAAGAAAATGGCCATCCATGCGATCGCGTCAACCACGCGACCGCGTCACCCAATAATTTGGCAAAAAGAGATTTAAACAGAGAGTTGCACGCGCCAATCGCACAAATCAGGTCACGCGATCGCGTGACATACGCGTCCGCGTCACCTGACCTTATCGCGCACCACGCGACCACGTCACTCACGCGTCCGCGTCGCATGCGGCACACAGAATATCCAGATCAGCCAAAATTTATTTGCATATTTCATTTATTGCATCTCAATTTTGTGCATATTTTTATTTTCTTTTCTAAATTTATTATTTTACCATTGGTGTTCAAATGTTCTTAGTGCTTATGACTTGTTTTATTCTGATTGGGTAACATTATTTAAATCAATGCTAATCTTTTATGATACTTGTACTTCTCTTGCATTGATATGAACTTATACTATCTTGCATTACCCACATTTTCCTCCCCTTTGTTGCAAATTTTGCACCACGAGTATGCCATGTGCTTATATTGTTTTCTCACGTACATGTTGAAGCTTTCATGTAAATGAGACCCTTATCATTTGGCATTAACCCAACCATACTTCATTTATTTTCTTATCTTTATTATTGGGTTACCTTTCTTCCCTTTTTCTTTCAGGATGGCCACCAGGAAGAGAACCAGAAGACGTTTACATGGGGAGACAGACAAGTCCATCTGTAAAATCTTCGGAGAAAAGCGCCTGTTGGAATAGCCCGTCCACCTGCACATCTTAGCATGCACCGAGGACGGTGCAATCTTTAAGTGTGGGGAGGTCGATACCGATCTCTATGGGTTAGCTATTTTCTTCTTTTCAACACCATTGTTTTATTTTCTTTGTTCATTATTGCATTTGCATGTTTAATTGCATGTTTGTTTGATTTTATGCATTTAGTTACTACTTGGTTTAGAAATAATAAGTTTCTTTTTAAAGACCCTATTTTTGAAAAATTTTCACTAATTTAAAATCAAAATTTTTTATGTTAAATTTGTTTGAAGTTGTATTTGGAACATGGTTTTTGAGCCAAAGAACACAGAACATGTGAGATTTTGAGCTTATTTACATGGTTATATTATTTAACCATAATTTTTTATTCCTGTGTGTTTCCTTCTCTATGATTGTAATCTATATTTTGTTCCAATCTATATGTCCATTATTTAGTGTATTTACATGCTTGTGTAAGACCCGGTTAATTAATGGCTAATTAACCCATAAATGAGAATTTATTCTAGAAAGCCAAAAGTGTGATTTTTATGGCTTAATATGATAGAGGAGATTGAGACGAGAATTTCGGTACCAATTTTATAGAAAACGGACCAAGATTGGACCGAACGGGCCAAACCGGTCCAACCAGACCCAAAGTGGGCCCATGGCCCAACTAAACTAAACCAAAACCCTAGTTTTCAGCACTCTCTCTCCTCACTTGACACACTCACACGCTGAAAATGGTGGAGAGAAGGGGAAGAACACTCTCTCAAGTTCTCTCCCTTGGTTGATCTTCAAACCACCATAACTTTTGATCTAGAGCTCCGATTGCCGCACCGTTTGTGGCCACGCGTTCACCGCGGAGAGCTCTACAAAACCCATACAATCAATCTTGAGGTAAGCCACGTTTTGCTCTTCGAATTTCCAGCCTTGATTTCGAGTTTCATGAGCAAAAATGTTGAGATTTTGGGCTCTTTGATGTTATAGGACCCAACTCTCTTGAAGGGGAAGGTTAATCTTGTCTCCTTAGACCTTGGGTGTGGTAAGATTCTCAATCCTAGTGTAAATTGTTGTTCTATGATGTTTGGGTATTGAGATGTTGTGTATGGATATGATGATTGTGGCTTAGGTTGTGTATATGTGAATATTGGAACTTGATTGGTGATTTTGGAAAGATTGGAAGAGGGTTTTGTGTGATAAAATCTGTTCTTAGAGGTGTTGATACCTTGAGTGCTTGTGGACAAGTGGTTTGGAAGTGCTCCGGTTGAGCGTGGGAAATCGGCTAAGGTATGGTTTCGGTTTCCCGTATCTAATATGTAATGTGGTAGGAAATACCTAGGCTAGAGGCCCTAAGATAGGCATTGAATTGATGATGTTGTTGAATGATTGAGATATATGATGTGATCATATATGTAATTATGAATATTGATGCCTTGATTGTGAGATATATGAGAAAATGCATGTTGTGATATATGCTTGATGAATGATTGAGGTTGAATTGATGGGTGGTACCATATTGATGGTGAGTATGATGATGATTATGTATAATGATGGTTGATTGGAAATGGAATTATTGGAAATTGGGATGAGGAAGGATGTATGACATGACATTGTGTTTGTCCTTTAGCCATTTGATTGAGAAGTGTTAAAATGGTTGTATGGTGGTTTTGGAAATTTTGGTAAAGTGTCAATGTGTGAGTTGAGGATGGCTTGTTGTTGATTTTGGTACATTTTGAATGATTTCAAAGAAAAGGGTTGAAATTGGCATGTTTTGACTGATTTTAAAAAGAGTTGAAAGTGGCTTGTTTTGAAAATGGCACTTTGTGATTTTGTATGAAAACATGGTGTTTGGGCATACTTTGATGGGACATAACCTCGACTACGGATCTCTGATTTGTGCCAAATCTATTTAGAAATGAAATTGGATCCGGGATGTCCATGCCGTTCGAAGAACGGGTGAAAAATGATTTAAAATGAGAGAGTTATGACCGTCGGGAGATTGGGGTTGAATTTGTGAATTCTCCAGCTTTTAACTTAGAAAATTTTTAGTAGAATAACCCTCCGCGCGTAGGCGCACTTGGCGCGTGCACGCCATTCTTCCAGGAAGCACCATCCACGCGTGCGCGTGGTGTGCGCGGGCGCGTCGATACGCTGCGCCATATGCCCAGCTATTTTCCAGAGAGTTGTGCCAGAATTGTGCCAGTTTTGTTCCTGGGCGCAAGAGCACCCACTGGTACGCGTGGCTGACGCTTGCGCGCCGTTTGGATATTTTTCAACCCACGCATTCGCGCGTATGACGCTTGCGCGTCGATGAGTTTTTGGCCATCCGCGCGTGCGCGTGGAGTGCGCGTACGCGTGGCCTTGTTTTCATTCCAAAGTTGATTTTTGAGTTTTAAAAGCCAAATTTCATACTTCTAAGCCTCCGATCTCACCACTTATATCTTAAATCATTATGATATGCCTAGCATGAGGAAAAGGGCTAGTGAATGTGGTAACTTACGAGTGAAGCAAGGGAAAAATGAATGATCAATGAGGATCAAAGATGATTATGTGAGATGCGGAGAATGGCAGTGGAAGTGCTTGTTGTGCCATGGGCCGAAGGGCCGTAATTGTTAATGAATTGGCTGGTTATGGATTTAACCGTGAGCCGGATGGCTAGATTATTGCCGTGTTACGGCGGAGCCATGATTATGGGTAAGTGTAAATGCATATATGCTGTTGAATGAATTGTGAATGTTTGCACTTCCACCATCGGAGATGAGGGTTTCCCTGCGAGGAAGCAGTGGCTAGCCACCACGTGCTCCAGATTGAGACTCGAAGCTCTTTTGACCCTATGTCGTAAGTGTGGCCGGGCACTGTGAAAGGCCTGGATGAGCTCGCCCCCGTAAATATTCACCAGTGAGGGTGATGGATATGGATCATGATTATGATCAAGTTTATGATGAGTATAACTCGAGTTGGGGATGCGCGACAGAGGGACAGTCCAATGGTTAGCTACCAGGACTTGTCGGGTTGGCTCTATAACCGACAGATGATATCATCAGCCACTAGGGACAGGCATGCATCATAAGCATACTACATGAATTATTTGAGATTGCCTATTTGACTGCATATTACTTGCTAATTGTCTAAATGCCTTGTCTGTTCTTATTTGTAAATCTCTTGTTTGATATAACTGTGTTTGCTATATTATACTTCTGCTGGTGGTTGGGAGGTCTGAAGGAATTGGAAAGGGAAGTATTAGTTAGACTGAAGAATCTTTAGTCAATTGCCACTTACGGTTTAGTTTGTTTATAAGCTTTGATATTATCTAGAGGAAGTTTTAGGATTGCCTTCGGCTTTCCTCTATTATTATGTATTATATATGTGGAAGCTGTTACCGTGCTGGGGACCTCTGGTTCTCACCCATGCGGATTTTGTGGTTTTCAGATGCAGGACGCGAGGCTTCTCGTTGAGGCATGCTGGAGACTTCTGGATTAGCGAAGATCCTTTGTTTTCGGGACTCTGTTTTGGGTTATATATCTTGTTTAGATACTTTTATCTCCATTAAATAATACAAACTGTGATGACTCCTCTTATAGGAGGTTTTGGAGAATAGGTTTCTGTATTTGTATCCCTTTGGGTTTTCCTTGGGGTTTTCCTTATTTTATTATATGTATATATTGCTACGCTCGAACCGGTTATCTTCGCAGCCGGATTTTGAGTCTTGATATTCCTGTTTTTGACACTCTTTATATATATGATCTCGCGTTAGCTTATCCCTGTTCGTTACGTTATCGATCGGAGTGTTGCGCTTTCGAGTTACGATTTTTGTTTACCCCTTTTTCTATAAAGGCTCCTAGTTATAATCAATTATTCATACTACTAAACGTACTAAATTTTGGTTTTAGAGGTCGTAATACCTTACCATCTCTGAATTATGACTTAAGCATAAGACTCTGTCTGGTAGGGTGTTACATTATGGTATCAGAGCAGTTCGTTCCTGTAGAGCCTGAGGAATGGACTGACTATGCTTCTGTGCATTCTCTGTATATATGTCATGTGCTGTTAGTATATCTGCTTGATATAATTGGCATAAACGTTCATGAGCCTGCATTTGGGACTTTGAAGCACTAGACTTCCGATATTGAGACTGATCAACTTAATATCGATTGTTTGGTGTGTATAGGGACCAGATGGCGCCTCGTGTACGCGGTAGAGGTCATACTAATGCTCGTGCGCCGGAGAATAACCCTAATGACCCTGTGAACTTTATGACTGCGTTGGAGAACATGGCTGCTGCTATGCAAGCCACTGCTGAGGCTCTTGGCCAACAGATGAACAACCATGGTAATGACGGAGGTGGAGTTCAAGGCCCGATAACACTGGCAAACTTTTTGAAGGTTAATCCCCCAAAGTTCAAGGGAACTACTAGCTCGACTGAGGCTGATACATGGTTTCAGGCTATGGAACGAGCACTGCAAGCGCAGGTGGTACCTGAAGGGCAGCGTGTGGAGTTCGCTACCTATTTGCTCACTGGTGAAGCGTCGCATTGGTGGCAAGGTATCCGACGCCTCCTGCAGCAGGGTGATGATTATATCACCTGGGACATCTTCCAAGAGGAGTTCTATAAGAAGTACTTTTCGACTTTTGCCAGGACAGCCAAGGAGCTTGAATTGTTGCAGCTGAAGTAGGGTACTATGTCCGTATCTGAGTATACTGACAAGTTTGAGGAGCTGTTCAGATTCTCTCGTATGTGTCAAGGGACTCCGGTGGAATATGAGGAATGGAAGTGTGTTAAGTACGAAGGAGGACTCCGGAGTGATATTTTCAGTTCAGTGGGACCAATGGAGATTAGGACTTTCTCCGAATTGGTGAACAAGTGTAGGGTTACTGAGGAGTGTGTGAAGAGGGCAACCACTGAGAAAGGGAGTCACAAAGGATCATTTCCACAAAACTGAGGGAAGAGCTTTGCACCTAGAGGTCCGCCCTTCAAGAGGGGAGGTTCTTTTAGGAGGCCCAACAACAACTACTCCCAAGGGAAAAGGCTTGGGAAACAGCCTCAGAATGATCAAGCTTCTACTAGGTGTGGAAGTCACCATCCGGGAGCACCATGCAAAGCCGGATGGGGTTTGTGCTACAATTGTGGAAAGGCGGGGCATAAAGCCGCAAGTTGTTCGGAGAAGAAAAAGCAAGGTGCTGGAAAAGCACAACAGACTGGTCGGGTGTTCACCACCTCAGCTGTGGGTGCAGAGGGATCCGAGACACTCATTCGAAGTAACTGTGAAATGGCTGGTCAAACTTTAAATGCTTTATTTGATTCGGGAGCATCACATTCATTCATTGTATTTGAGAAAGCCCATGAGTTAGGATTGAAGATCGTAACCTTAGGTTATGACTTAAAAGTGTATAATGCTACCCATGAAGCCATGGTAACTAGGCTAGGATGCCCGAAAGTTTCGTTTAGGTTCAAGCAGCGTGATTTTGTCCATAATTTAATTTGCTTACCGATGATCGGTCTTGACCTTATCTTGGGATTGGACTGGTTATCCGAGAACCATGTCCTACTTGATTGTTCTACAAAGTCGGTGTACTTTATGCCGGAAGATACAGAAGGGCCGGTCGTGGTGAATAATTATTACTTGAATTCGATGATGGTGAACTGTTCTGGATTCGAATGTCAGGGTATCCTGTTGTTAACCGCTGGTGTTTCGGGTGATAATCAAAGGTTGGATCAGATTTCGGTAGTGTGTGAGTTTCCGGAAGTGTTTCCCGATGATATTGAGAAATTTCCACCTAACCGAGAGGTCGAGTTTGCTATTTAATTGGTGCCTGGGACGGGACCAATCACAAGTGCTCCTTATAGGATGTCACCGTTAGAGATGGCCGAGCTAAAGTCTCAGTTAGAGGAATTGTTGGGTAAGAACTTTATCCGACCAAGTGTTTCCCCGTGGGGTGCTCCAGTGTTACTGGTAAAGAAGAAAGATGGAAGTATGCGACTCTGTGTGGATTACAGGCAGCTGAACAAGGTCACCATAAAGAATAAGTACCCATTGCCGAGAATTGATGATGTCATGGATCAGTTACAAGGAGCTGGGGTTTTCTCTAAGATCGATTTGCGATCCGGTTATCACCAGATAAGGGTGAGGGGTGAGGATATCCATAAGACCGCTTTCAGGACTCGTTATGGTCATTACGAGTATATTGTAAGGTCTTTTGGGTTGACGAACGCTCCTGCAGTGTTTATGGATTACATGAATAGAGTGTTCCGTCCGTTTCTGGATAAATTCGTTGTTGTCTTCATTGACGACATACTAATTTACTCCAAGACTGAAGAAGAGCATGCGGAACACTTGAGGACCGTGTTGCAGATTCTAAAGGAGAAGAAACTCTATGCAAAACTGTTTAAGTGTGAGTTTTGGAAGGATGAGGTGAAGTTTTTGGGTCACGTGGTGAGTAAGAAGGGAATAGCCGTAGATCCAACCAAGGTAGAAGCTGTGATGGATTGGAGGCAACCAACCACACTAACCGAGATAAGGAGTTTTCTGGGTTTAGCTGGCTATTACCGAAGGTATCAAGGGCTTTTCGCAATTAGCCTTGCCGTTGACAAAGTTAACCTGCAAAGATACCCCGTTTGTTTGGACTCCTGAGTGCGAGGAGAGCTTTCAGGCATTGAAGAAAAAGTTGACCACTGCACCTGTGTTGGTGTTACCTGAGCCGAATGAACCATTTGAGGTGTACTGTGATGCCTCACTAAAGGGTCTAGGATGCGTGCTGATGCAGCATCATAATGTGGTGGCGTATGCCTCACGACAGTTGAGACCTCACGAAGTTAGTCACCCTACGCACGATTCGGAACTCGCTGCGGTTGTGTTTGCCTTGAAGGTGTGGAGGCATTATCTCTATGGGGTTATGTTCCAAGTCTTCTCTGATCACAAGAGCTTGAAATATCTCTTTGATCAGAAAGAGCTTAATATGAGGCAAAGGAGGTGGATGGAATTATTGAAAGACTACGACTTTGAGTTGAATTACCATCCGGGAAAGGCAAATGTAGTGCCGGATGCGTTAAGTCGGAAGTCGTTATATGCGGGTTGGATGATGCTTCAAGAGGAGAAGTTGCTCAAGGGATTCGAGAGTCTAAAAATTGGTGTTCGAGAAGTATCCGGAACCTTGTGTTTGAGCCGATTAGAAATCTCGAGTGACTTTAAGTCCGAACTCCTAAAGGCTCATGAAAATGATGAAGCGTTATGGAAGGTGTTACCGGCTATCGAACAAGGAAAACAGTAGAGAGTGTCGGAAGAAAAAGATGGGTTATGGAGATTCAAGGGTAGGATCATTGTGCCGGATGTTGGCACTTTGAGGCAAGATATCTTAAAGGAGGCACACAAAAGTGGATTCTCCATTCACCCGGGAAGTACTAAGATGTACCATGATTTAAAGACGATGTTTTGGTGGCCGGGTATGAAGAATAATATGGCGGAATATGTTTCAAAGTGCTTAACTTGCCAAAAGGTAAAGATTGAACATCAAAGACCTTCCGGGATGTTGCAACCTTTAGAGGTTCCGCAATGGAAATGGGAAAGTATTGCAATGGACTTTGTGTCGGGATTGCCAAGGACTAGGACTGGTTTTGATGCTATCTGGGTGATTGTGGACCGACTGACGAAGTCAGCTCACTTTTTGCCCATTCGGATGACTTACACCCTTGAGGAGCTAGCACGGTTATACATAAAGGAGATTGTGAGACTCCATGGTGTACCTGCTACTATAATCTCTAATAGAGATCGTCGTTTCACTTCGAGGTTCTGGGGTGCATTTCAGAAAGCTTTTGGAACCCGATTAAGCTTGAGTACAGCTTACCATCCTCAAACAGATGGTCAATCCGAGAGGACGATCCAAACACTAGAGGATATGTTGAGAGCTTGTGTTTTGGACCAACTGGCGAGTTGGGATCGGTATATGCCGTTAGTAGAGTTTGCATACAATAATAGTTACCATGCGAGCATCGGAATGGCTCCGTATGAGGCATTGTATGGGAGGAAATGTCAATCTCCGCTATGTTGGTATGAAGCTGGAGAGAAGGGCTTGTTGGGGCCGGAAATGATAGCTGAGACCACTGAACAAGTTAAGAAAATCTGAAATAGGATGCTTACGGCGCAGAGTTGCCAGAAAAGTTACGCCGATCAAAGGCGAAAGCCCTTGGAATTTGAAGAAGGAGATCATGTTTTCCTGAAGGTTACTCCAACCACAGGAGTAGGTAGGGCGATTAAAGCAAAGAAGTTGAATCCTCGATACATTGGTCCATTTCAGATCCTGGAGAGGATTGGACCGGTGGCGTATCGAATGGCTCTACCACCTCATCTTTCGAACCTGCACAATGTGTTTCATGTGTCGCAGCTTTGGAAGTACACTCCTGATGCTAGCCATGTGTTAGAACCTGAATCGGTTCAGTTAAGGGAAGATTTGACGTTTCCAGTGGCTCCAGTCAGAATTGATGATACTAGTATCAAACGGTTGCGTGGAAAAGCGGTTTCATTAGTCAAAGTGGATTGGAGTCGAGGCGGTGTTGGGGAACACACTTGGGAACTTGAGTCGGAGATGCGAACAGATTATCCGCACTTATTCTCAGGTAATTGGATTTGAATTTTGTGGGAAAAATTTCCAATTAGGTGGGTAGAATGTAAGACCCGGTTAATTAATGGCTAATTAACCCATAAATGAGAATTTATTCTAGAAAGCCAAAAATGTGATTTTTATGGCTTAATATGATAGAGGAGATTGAGACGAGAATTTCGGTACCAATTTTATAGAAAACGGACCAAGATTGGACTGAACGGGCCAAACCGGTCCAACCGGACCCAAAGTGGGCCCTTGGCTCAACTAAACTAAACCAAAACCCTAGTTTTCAGCACTCTCTCTCCTCACTTGACACACTCAGACGCTGAAAATGGTGGAGAGAAGGGGAAGACAAATTATATGTCAATGTTATAATAAACCTGTTATAAGTCACTTCTTTTGTCCCTCTGAGATGCCCTTGAGCATTTCATCGTCCACCAATGTGTCTCCACATATCTTATCACTTAGGAGTTTGGAAGACTTATAAAAATGTCAATATGATGTAAGCTGTATTGAAACGGGATACTAGTAGCTAGAGCCTATTAATCTCTATTTTTACATTTTTATCAACTCAACAAATATTAAACTATTTCGCAATTTGCTTAATGAATACCTTTTTGATGTACTCTACCACAAGATCTGTTTCGTGTCTTCCAAAAGCTATTGATTACAAAAGAAAATAGATTAGATTATTAGTTTATGTAAGAAGCTTTCGTACTGGAGAAACAGAGGAAAAAATACTTCCTAAAAAAGAGAAGGGAAAAAAATAAGTAATGAAGATCATACCTTCATGAAGATATCAAGATCAACATCTGGTTTTATTACAGCACTCTTTTCTCTCTTAGCAAGCTCTAGCAGCATATCTGTTAATGCTTAATATTTTGGTACTTAGAATTGTAAGTATTTTCTAATGAACCGAATATAAAAATCAACTACTCAACGTAACTTGTTTATCATAACACATTACCAACAAAACTGATGGCTGAAAGTAATCTAGTAAGATGGCTAAATGGTTTTTGCTCATCAACTGATTCAAATATTGAAGAGACTGCAAACCTTTAATTGTAGTTGGAATGGTTCCACTTAAATCATTTCGGCACACACTTAGCGTGTACAGATTGGTTAATTTTCCAATTTTGAAAAGGATTTCACTATCAATACTGTAAGCATCAGCATCAAATAGTTCCAAATTGGACATATTTCCAATTGACTTGGGAAACTTTACATGGAATGGATTTCCTGATTTGTAAAGATCACACAAGGAAGAAGGATATATTAATTCAAGAGTGGAAGAATGAGTGGTTAAATATTGTATCGTAAATCAACCTACTGAAGATTTCTTAAATTTCCAATAGTATTTGGGATAACTCCACTGAATTTATTTAACTTCAAGTCCATGTAGTTAAGCTTTGTAGCATTGGATATGCTACTTTTAAGTTTGTTTCCATACAAGTTTAGCTATTCCATGTTTTCAAGGCTGATATGTGATAGAAGAGACCTTAGAGAGAATTATTTGCCGTTTCATTTCAAAACTCAGATTTTCAACAAGTAGTTTAGTGTTTCAAAATTTAACCCTTTTAGTACCTCTAAAAATCAAATCTCAAAGCAATCACCAATCAATTCCACCACCATTACAATATATTTACTAACCACAAATTCAGCATTCACAACAATTATTTGTCAAACAATTCACAATCCACATAATCAATCAAACAGTAAATCAACAATTCCAAATCACAATCTCAACCATTCCAATCACAATTTCAGCCACAATTCAACATTCACATAATTAATAAATTATTCACAGCTATTAAATCTATTTGTAGTTATTCAATAAATCTTGTAAGCATTCTTAAATTAAATTTTTTTAAGTTAAGTCCCCTACCTCGATGTCGCAATTAAAAGAAACCGGAGGCGAAATTACGGCGAGACAGCTGGCTAGACCACTACTAACCACTCAACAAATTTAATCGAGATAGCAGCAGTCTTGCGTTTTAACATAATCAGGACAGCAGCTGCGTTGGCTCTCACAGTAATAACCATGGTTGCAGCAAAACAGGGGATCCAGATTAGTAATAGCATCAACGCCAGTATTCCAGATGATTGTAGTAGAGAAACAGGTGAAGCAAAGGGACTGAACTAAATTAGATTTATATGCTACCATGAATAAAATAGGAACATAGCAGAGAAACAAAGTTTAAAATAGAATAAGGGTGAAAGGGGTTACGGTTTTGAGAATGCGAATCGGAACGGTGATCGTGGTAGTGATGGAGGAGACAACCATGGCAGAGCTTCCTTCGGCGGCGATGGCTAAGAAAACCACCACCAATGTTCTTCTCCTCTTCCTGGTTGTTCGTATTTCCCCCTCTGCCTGCCCTAATTGACGGCGGCTTCCGACGGTGACTGCGGCAGACATGAACAACGCTGGTGGCAGTTGGCTTGATGGCGACGACTTCTCTCCTCTCTTCGTGCTTCCAGTGGCGGCGGCAAGGACGGGTTCGGCGTCAGAGACCCGACAAAGCTGGCAGCGATGGCTTCCCCCATGCCCGCGAGGCGACAAAGAAAGGTCCCTGCGTTCGACTCTCTCTCTCCTCTTCGTCGACAACTCAACAGCCTTGGCAGCGCGGCGGTGGTGTGTGATGGCGGCGGCGAGCTCCTCCCTCCCCTCTTCTCTCTCAACCCGCACTCTCTTTTCTTTTCCCTTTCTTCCTATTCTTCTTTCTGTTCTTTGTGTGTGTGGGTGAGTTTTGTGTATGTGCCGTGGGTGAGGGTGAGTGTGAGAGAGATGAGTGTAGTGTTAGGGTTTAGGGGGTGTGGGTTAGTTTAGGTATTTTTTTAAAAGTAGGGTTAGTAGTGTAATTTTATGAAATAATTAAAAAGATAAAATAATAATTAAAAATTAAATTAAATATAAAATTTCTATCCTAAAAATACTTTCCAAATTCAATTTGTAATTTATTTTCACTCAAATGCTAATTTAAAAAAAATATTAGATATAAGTAAATTAATTTTTCTTTATTTATAAAATAAGGTTAAAAATCTGAATATTTACAATTAAGACATATAAAATATTCACTATTTTTCAATTATAAAAACTCTAAATAATAAATAAGAATTTACTCAACTTTTATATAAAAATCTCTAAAAATATCATCTTAAATAAATATAATACATCATAAATAATTTATTAATAACTTTTTTAAAATCCGGGATTTTACACAATCATAATACAAATTTCTTGAATTAAATTGTATAATACTTCTATTATTGAATTTTAATTTCAAATAACCAATTATAAAATTTTCACAAGAATATTAAATAATTTAACTCCAAATATTAATAAAACTAATTTAATTACTCTTAATAAATTATTTTATAAAATAAGAAGTTTAAATTAATAATAAGTTATAACTTTTTCATGATAAAAGTTACTTAAATTAAACTATATAATTCTTTCTTATTTTTCAATTTCTAAAATTACGCAAAATATTCAATTATAATAAAATTACTTAAGAATCTTAATTGATTTATAATAAAATTATCTCCGAATCTATTTAATTATTTCTAATAAAATAATTTCTAAAATTATAAAGTTTAAACTTAATAAAATAAAATCAAAATTTATTTATATTTAGATTTTAAAAAATGCAGGATATTACAAAATAAAATTATTTTGAAAAAAATATATACACAATTTATTTTACTCTTAAAGTGTTTAACATTTTGAAAAGAAATTGTTATAAAATATATTTATATTTTGTGACAAATAATTAACTTGTTACAAATAATATTGAATTTTGTGACAAATTATTTTTTTGTTACAAAACAATTGGAGTTTTTGAAACAAAAAACAAAATTTGTTACAAAATATTTTGAACTTTTGCAACTTGTTTTTTTTTGTTACAAAATATTAAAATATTTTGTAACAAAACACCATCTCGTTACAAAAACTAACATAATTTGTAATAAAATAAAACAGGTTGTTACAAAACATTATTCTTTTGTAACAATCACATATTATTATTACAAAATATTTTTTTTGTAATAATTTTAAATTTGATACAAATTTTTTGTTACAAATGTTCCATTTTCTTGTAGTGAAGACAGATTCTAAGTTGTTGTCAATTCGAAAGGGCTAACCTCTCAACAGAGTACATCCAGCGATATTGAACTAGTCTGGCTAACTTAGCTTCATGGGCAAGATGAACGGTTAGGTGAACCATCACATCAAAAAATGCCGGAGGAAAAACCGTCTCCAATTTACAAAGTGTTATTGAAATCTGGGGTTCAAGTTTGTCTAGAACGTCCACCTTCAACTCCTTGGAACAAAGCTCTCCAAAGAAAATACTTAGATGTATCAACGGTTCACAAACTTCTTTGGGTAAAAGCTCACAAATTGCAAGTGGTAACAGCCGTTCTAATAGGACATGGTAATCATGGCTCTTCAAGCCATAGATTTTGTAATCTTCAACGTGCACACACTTTCCAATATTTGATGAATACGAATCAGGCATCTTGAGTTCTTTCAAGAACTAACAAAGAAGTTGCCTTTCATTCTCTCTCCTTCTTAGTCTTTAACAACGTATATTTGGCTATCGGCATCACAAACTTGTTGCTCACTCTACGAGGATGAAGGTCTCTCTTGATACCCATAAATTGAAGATCAAGTCGTGCATTAAGATTGTCCTTTGTCTTTCGATCTAAATTTAACAGTGTACCCAGTATATTATCGAAGACGTTCTTCTCTATATGCATTACATCTAAATTATGACATAATAATAATGTCTTCCAATAAGGCAACTCAAAGAAAATGCTTTTCTTTTTCCAATTTCCAGCCACCTTGTCATGCTCAGACTTCTTTCTCTTTTTAGTAATGTTCCCAAACTCCGTTTGTTCAAAAGTCTTGAATTCTTCTAGGACATCATAACCAGAAAGTGGCTGAGGTGATTCGCCAAGTTCCCTGGTATTGTCAAAAGAACTCTTATTCCTTCGCCATGGATGATCATGTGGCAAATAGCGGCAATGACCCATATAACAATGCTTGTGTCCATGTTTCAGCCTTTTAAAACTAGTTTCTCTGTGGCAACACGCACATGCTAGTGCACCTTTAGTGCTCCAACCGGATAACATGACATAAGCTAGATAATCATTTATTGTCCATAAAACTACAGCAGACAACTAAAAATTCCATTTCTGAACCACATCAAATATTTCAACACCATCTTCCCACAATTCTTTCAACTCTTTAATTAACGGTTCTAAGTATACATCAATAGAATTGCCAGGGAATTTAGGGCCTGGAATAAGTAGAGATAACATCTAATTTGAATGTTTCAAAATCATGCATGGAATATAGTTATATGGAATGAGAACAACTGGCCAAGTACTATAGGAAATTTTCATATTGCCGAACGGATTGAATCCGTCACTAGCAACTCCAAGCCTGATATTTCTAGCATCACGTGCAAACCTATCGTGCTCCTCATCAAATGTATTCCACACCATTGAATCTGCTGGGTGTTTCAGGACTCCAGCGTCAAGTCGTTTCTCTTTATGCCACCTTATTGCTAGCGCTGTTTCTTCACACATAAAGATCCTTTGAAGCCTAGATTTTAACGGAAAGTATCTTAGTATCTTCTAGGGAACCTTCTTACGAGGGTCATCCTTTTCATTCCCCTTCCCCTTCACCCATATAGATTGCTTACACTTTGGACGTTCATCAAGATCAGCATATGCTTTCCCCCGAAACAAAATGCAATCATTCACACAAGCATCTATCTTCTCGTAATCTAATCCTAAATCTTGAATCACTTTTTGAGCATCACAAAATGAAGTTGGACAAGAATTTTCCTTTGGAAATATGCTTTTTAGAAGGAGCAACAAAGCATCAACTGAATTGTTGCTCTATCCATAACGACATTTCATTTGAAAAAACTTGACAATGAAAGATAAGCTTGATATCCCACTGTCCGAATACAGGCTTTGCTCATAATCCCTCATTAGCCTCTGGAACCTCTTTGCCCCCTCATGAGGTTCTTCTTCTATATTGTCATCTACGTTGGTAGCAAAATCTCTCGGCGTTTCCCCTAGTGTTTCTCCTCTAAAGATGTTATACAACATCTCATAAGTGGCAGAATCATTCTCCCTTTCACACTCAATTTTATTTAGATCAGACACATCTATAGTGGATGTATCTTGAAGAATCTCGCCATGATGCACCCATGTTTTATAAGAGGTCACTATCCCCCATTAGTGCACATGATGATGAACTTTATTTCTAAATTTGAACAAAAAATTGTTGCATTTGGGACAAGGACAATGTATTTGATTTTTCACACCGGGTTGAGAGAAGGCAATATCCAAAAATAATTCATCGAGGCACTTCCTAAACTTAGGAATACGCCTATCAAAATTAATCCAATATTTCTGGTAATTGACCATTGGACTAATTTCTGCAGGAGACGAGAACGGATAAAAGGATTTAAAGAGTGGGAAAAAAAAGAGCAGCATGACATAACATAACATCACAGCGGCTATCACTTTCAAAATCACCAAAAAAAGTGCAAAAAATATAATCAAAATAATAAAACCCATAAACAAAAAATAGAATAAAAATATCAACTCTCCAAATAACCAAAAAATTAGATAATCAACCATATTACACCAATATTTTCAACCACAACAACATTAACATAATCAACTAACAATATAGTTAACAATACTCAAATAAACATCACTTACCTTCAGTAGAGAAGTAATTGGACCAGACCAGACTAGCAGGAGAAGAAGGACAACCGAATCAGACCAGCAGAGGCAAAGGACAACGCCGGATGAGCAGAGCAGCATAAACTATGCTAATTCAATGCAATGTAAAATACACAAAATTAATAACAAAATTTAATCAGTATTTCTATGTTAACAAGGATAATGTAGTTACCTACTTTACTCAATTCACAAACACAAAAATATAAAAAAAAAAACAGAATCAAAATCACTAAAAAAGAAAGCAAAAACTAGAATAAAAATAATAGAACACAAAAACAAAAATTAGAATCAAATATCAACTCTCCAAATAAGCTAAAATAAGATTATCAACAAGGTATAACACTAATATTTTCAACCACAACATCAGTAGAATCAAAGTTCAATATTTCAGCTAAGATTATTAACTAACAACATAGTTAACAATACTCAAATAAACTGAGGATACCTCTAGCAGAGACGTAATCGGACCAGACTAGACCAGCAGGAGAAGAAGGACAGCCGAATCAGGCCAGCAGAGGTAAAGGACAACGCCGGATGAGCAGAGAAGTATAAACTATCCTAATTCAATGCAATGTAAAATACACAAAATTAATAACAAAATTTAATCAATATTTCTATCTTAATAAGGATAATGTAGTTACCTACTTTACCCAATTCACAAACACCAAAGTATAAAAAAAAAAGAAACAGAATCAAAATCACTAAAAAAGAAAACAAAAACTAATAACACTAATATTTTCAACCAGATATAACACTAATATTTTCAACCACAACATCAGCGGAATCAAGGTTCAATATTTCAACTAAGATTATCAACTAACAACATAGTTAACAAATCTCAAATAAACTGAACTTACCTTTAGCAGAGACGTAATTGGACCAGACCAGACCAGCAGGAGAAGAAGGACAACTGAATCAGACCAGCAGAGGCAAAGGACAACACCGGATGAGCAGAGAAGCATAAACTATCTTAATTCAATGCAATGTAAAATACACAAAATTAATAATAAAATTTAATCAATATTTCTATCTTAATAAGGATAATGTAGTTACCTACTTTAGTCAATTCACAAACACAAAAATATTAAAAAAGAAACAGAATCAAAATCACTAGAAAAGAAAGCAAAAACTAATAACACTAATATTTTCAACCACAACATCAGCGGAATCAAGGTTCAATATTTCAGCTAAGACTATCCACTAACAATATAATTAACAATACTCAAACAAATTGCACTTACCTTCAACAGAAATGTAATCGGAGTAGACCGGCAGCAGACGAACAAAGCACGGCTAAACTAGGCTACCAGAGACAGAGCACGATGCGAACTCCAGCAAAGAAGTAGAGCTGACAGTGACAACGAACAACGACGACCACCACCACCACTAAGACCTCCGCAACGATGACCACAGGGCGCGGCGCTTGCGACGGAACGAACACTAACGAGGACCACGACACCGCCGCACATGACTCGACGGCGGAGGAGACGATGCTTGCAGAGGCCACAAAGATGAGGCAGACATTTCCCGGGGGCTACGCCGGTGCTTCTTCTTCTGGCAGCAGCTGCATTTTGCTTCGCAGAGTAGACGTCGCTTAGATGAAGGTTGAGAGTGAGGCTCAGAGTGAGGGGTGGGGACTTAGGGTTTTTTTTACAGCTTTACTCTTTAATTTTTTACAGATTTGCTTTTAGTATCTTAATTTTTTTTGGGTATATTTAATTATTGTTATTTATATTTATAAATTAATAAAAAAATTTTAAATTTCACAAATTAATTTTTAGTTACTTTAAAAATCTGATTATTAATTAAAATTATATACTAATTTCTAAAGGAATATAAATTAATATTTACAATTTTTAAAAATTAATGAATATGTAAAAAATAATATGTAAAATATATTTTAAAATTATTATATAAACAATTTTTTTAATTTTTTAAAAAAGTAAAATTATTTTAAAAAAATATATAAATAATTTTTTTTTTACTGTTAAAGTATTTAACACTTTGAAAAAAAAGATTTATAAAATATACTTATATTTTGTGACACAAAAATAACTTGTTACAAACAATGTTAAATTTTGTGACAAATTAATTTTTTGTAACAAAATAATTTGAGTTTTTGAAAAAAAATATATTTTGTTACAAAACAATTGGAGTTTTTGAAACAAAAAAATATTTTGTTACAAAATATTTTGAATTTTTGTAACTACTTTACTTTTTGTTACAAAATATTATAATATTTTGTAACAACACACCAATTATTAAGTAACAACTTGTAACAAAAAAAAAAAATAGATTGTTACAAAATATTTGAATATTTTGTAACAACTTGTAATGTTGTTACAAAACATAGTTTTTTTGTAACAATCACCAATTATTATTACAAAAATTTTTTTTGTAACAATTTTACATTTGATACAACAGCAACTTCACAACCTTCAATAACTTGATTTTCAAACATTAAAACAACAAGATTTCATGATCAAATCATCACACAAACACTCAAAATCAAGCCTCAAGAAACAATATCTGATTTCAAACTTCAAGAACACAACCAATTATTGATTAAATTATCAAACCTTACCTCCTTTGTAGCTGCCAAGAATTGAACAAAGAATAAGCTTCAAAAAGCACTTTTACGCCTGATTTAACATCAAAAATAACTTTAGAACCATATGAACCATGAAGTATGAAGCTTCATGATGATGAAAAGAAGGTTTTCCTCACCTCAAGGCAGCTAGAAATCACGTTTTCTTAGAGCATATGGTGATTGAACAAGAGATCCTAAGAAAAAACATGAAAAAAACATGATTAGCTTGATTTTCTACCATGACCGAAACTTCAAGGAGGAGGAGCAACCATCATACCGTGATTTGCTCCATGAAATTGACAAATAGAAATGAAGAGGAGGAAGAGATGAACACTTTGGTCAGATTAGATTTTTGATAGGGATTTTAGTTTCAGAAAGAACGGAGAAAGAAGCCTAGGCATCCATGGAAGTTTTTCTTGATTTCTCTCATGGTGTTCTAGCTTGTTTAGAAAGTAATGATGATAGTAATGATGATGCATGGGAGGCCGTCGGGTTAGGATAAGAAATATCCTATATTTTTGTGTAAAAATATCTTAAGAAAGGATAATTACTAAAGCTATATGTATTAAAACACAAGTGTTTCTTACTTGTCACTTAAGAAACCTTTTCTTGGAGAGCAAGAAAGGAAACATGTGGTGGCTAGCCCTGGAAGAGCCATGTATCATAAGGTGATGACTCATCAGAATTTAATAATAAAATATCATTCTGAAGATAATTGCTAAAACTAGATACGTTAGATTACACTAGTAAAGGATAAGCATGAGCTTTACTAGTATAAATGACACTAGTAACAAGATAATCATGAGAATAAAAGATATATGATGAAGCATTAGCATTGCTAAGTTCATCTTATAATGCCGATATTATCCATTAGCGGTAGATTTCTAGTTTAGTTATTATTTTACTAAACATAGATCAACATTAACCACAGGAGAGGAAATAATAATGTAATATTCTGAATAAAATAATAATATATAAATATTATATTAATATAATTTTTTTTCAAAATTCGGGACCAGCTCATCACAATGAGACCAACCATGGAAATCAGAATTTTGAAATTCGGACCCGAAGTGGCTCAAAAACACAACTTTTTTGCGACATGCCTGCTTAGATCAAGAGAGGTGTTTGGTGCAGTCAAGATGCTGACTCAGCAGCTTGATGACATAGCACCTGTGCAGCAGAGGTGCTTCTATGCACTAAAATTCCTAAAAATTCCATAAAATTTCTGTTTGATCCCGAAAAAGCGTTGTTTCTTTGGGGCTAGGTGAAGAACGAAACTCTCGCGCGATCTAGAATTTTCACAATAAATTCGTGTTGTAAGTATAGCTTCTAGACTGACAAGAATTCCTTTCTTACAAAAGTTTGGTTGTCACAAGTAACAAAACCCAAATAAATTTATAACCGAAGTATTTAAACCTCGGGTCGTCTTCTCAAGGAATTGCAGGGAGGTATGATTTATTATTGGTTTTGTAAAACAGTATATTTTTGGGTTTTTGGAATAGGGAACAAGTAATTTAAATAACAAAAAAAATAAATTAATAATTAATAAAATCTCTTGGCAAGGTATGAGAAATTGAAGTCCTATCCTAGTTATCCTTATCAGGTGTGATGAGAATTGGATTCTGCTCCCATTTTAATTAACCTCTAAATATGAAGGTAAGTTAAGGGAATGAATCAATTTGATTCCTCAGGTCCTAGTCAATTCCTAAGAAAAGACTAAAGTTATTGGAATTCAAATCAATCAGCAAATTCCAATGTTCAAACAACAGCTGAGTTTGATAACTCAAGTGTTATCAATTACTTAACCAAAGCCAAAAGGAGAAATAAATCTACTTGAATAAAAATGCCTTCAGATGGAAAGCAGTAGTAACATAAATAAAAGAAAGAAATCTTAAATCTGAAATACCTCAATTTGCATTTAAACATAAATTCAAGTCCTAACATGGAAAGGTTCATAAGCCAAATTGAAGAGATAAATAACAATTAAAGTAATAGAATAAATAAAACTGGAAAGTAATTTAAAGGAATATTGAACCTGTGATTGAAGAAATAACCATAAACTGAAAGGAATCCTAATTCTAAAAATCTGAATCCTAAATCCTAAGAGAGAGGAGAGAGCCTCTCTCTTTCTCTAAAACTATATCTAAATCCTAATATTGTGAATTATGAAAGTATGATTTATGAATGAATGGATTCCCCCACTTTATAGCCTCTAATATGTGTTTTTTAGGCCAAAAACTGGGCCAGAAACAGCCCAGAAATTGCTATGGGCGAAATCTGCCACGCTGATTTTTGTCACTGCGATGTGTCCGCGTGGAGCATGCGTTCGCGTTGCCTATATGTACGGCCACCATAACAAATTATGTATCAAATCGAAGCCCCAGACGTTAGATTTCTAACGCAACTGGAACCGCATCATTTGGACCTCTGTAGCTCAAGTTATGATCGTTTTAGTGCGAGAGGGTCAGGCTAACAGCTTTGCAGTTCCTTCAACTTCTTGTATTCCTTCCACTTTTGCATGCTTCCTTTCCATCCTCCAAGCCATTCCTGCCCTGTAATATCTGAAAACACTTAACACACATATCACGGCATCAAATGGTAATAAGAGAGAATTAAACATAGCAAATTTAAGACCAAAGAAGCATGTTTTCAATCATAGCACAAAATCAGGAAGAAAAACGTAAAACATGCGATTAGGATGAATAAGTGGGTAAAGAGTTGATAAAAAACACTCAATTGAGCACAAGATAAACCATGAAATAGTGGTTTATCAACCTCTTCATACTTAAATATTAGCATGTCCTCATGCTAAGCTTAAGAGAAGCTATAAAGGAGTGAAGAGGAATGGTAGAATATATGAAATGCAACATATCTATATGAATGCAACTACATGCAGAATGTTTCTACCTACTTGGTTAAAAGTAAGAAAATCTTTTAAGAACAAATATGAACTGGATTTCACTAATTCAAATCACAAAATAAAGTACAAGTGAACTTGCAGAAGAAAATAGCTCATGAAAGCCGGAAACGAGGAATTGAGCACCGAACCCTCACTGGAAGTGTATGCACTCTAATCGCTCAAGTGTTTAAGCTTCGATTCTCTCAATTCTCTACTAACCTTGCTTTCTAAGGCTTGCTCTTCATCTAACAATCAACAAAAATTTAATGCACAAATACACAAATCAAGAGGTCTTTTTGAGGGTTGTAATGGGGTTAGGGTCAAGGTAGGATTGTATTTGGCCAAGTGGACTAAAATTTGAATCCTTAATTAACTTAAACTTTCCATCTAACTTTAGGCAATCCATGTAATCATAATACAATATTTAACTATCCATTAACCATGTTTTCTACATATTCATGCATTCTAATTTCAAGTACAGTACATATGCATTGCTTTCACCATTTACTTTGGGGCATTTTGTCCCGTTTTTGTCATTTGCTCTTTTTCTTTTCTTTTTCTCCTTTTTTTTATTATTATTTTTTTCGTTTATATTTATGCCTTTTTTTTCTCAATGCATATGATTAATTTATTGAATGCATGAATATGTCCTAAACATTTCTTTCACATTTTCAGAAAATTCTAACATACTCAATTCTCAAACCAAATGTTTCCAAACCAAATTTCCCCACACTTAAATCATAAGCACTCTCACTAGTCTAAGCTAACCAAGGATTCAAATTAAGGACATTATTGTTTTCCGCTTAGAGTTAATGATGTGCTGTAGTAAAGAATAAAAGGGGTAAAATAGGCTCAAAATTGGTTTGCAAGGGATAATGAAAGGCAAGGCCATATGGGTATGTAAGCTCAGTGAAACAAAGGCCTCAATCATATAAGTGCATGCATACATCAAACCATGGAAATATAGAATTAAGCAAGACAAAGATCACAATTTTAGAGAGAACAACACACACCAAAAATAAGATGTTGGTTGATAAAATGCAACCAATTCAAATAGGCTCAAAGTCTCACTGGTTTTGTGTGTTCGAGCTGTAAGCCATGTTCTAGTATAATATTTCTTCAAACAAGTTTAACAAAAAAATTTTTAATTCAAATTAGTGAAATGTTATAAAAAGTTTCTTGAAAAAGAAATTATTACTTTAACCAAGTGGTAAAATATGTACAAAATCAAATAAATATGCAATCAAACATGCAAATACAACAATGAACAAACAAAGAAAATAAAATATTGGTGTTGAAAAAAAAATAACTAACCCACGGAAGTCGGTATCGACCTTCCCACACTTAGAGATTGCACCGTCCTCGGTACATGCTGAGATGTACAAGTGGACGGGTTGCTACAACTGACGCTTGTAGATAGAGGTGCCTTAGCTGGAGGTCTCTTGGTTCCTTTCCATGCCGGTGTCTTGTCAGTGGCCTTCTCTTTTCCTTTCTTGGTACCCATGCCTAAGGAAGAAGAAAAAGGAAGAGTGTGAAATATAGAAAACTAAGACCGGAAGGGAGGAAATTCCAAGCGATAAGGAATGCCAAAGGAAAGATGATAGCCCAACTACATGGTAGCTACAACATGTAGAGAAGACAACAATAAAGATCAAAAAGGGCAATTCAAAATAATTACATGCAAGAGGGTAAAAACATGCAAATAATAGGCATGAGAAGCATAGCTCAAGCATTAAGTAATAAATGTGCCAAATTAAAGAGCATGTGTAATGATGACAATTGTGAATGATAATCTCAAATACATGTGGAGCACAAGTGTTGTGAAAAAGAGGTATGCAAGTGAGAGAGTAAAATAAAATAAGATTCAAAATGCCATAAAAGCTTTTTCACAAACACTAGGTGTGCAAGTTAAAATAGGGATGAAAATAATGTAATCCAAATGTATATGAGAGCCATAAGTAAATGTGAATTGTCAAATCTCTCCTCAGAATAGCCACATGCGCAAATAAAAGAAGGTACTATCCAAATAAAACTCCAACACCAACATAAAAATGCATGAAAAAGAATTGAAAAAGAAACCAAAAGGAATTAAGCAAAGATGAAATTGAGAAGAAAAAAGAACAAATAAATGCATTAAATTAAAGGGATAGAAGAGTAGAGGGGGAGAAGAAAAGAAAGAAAGAAGAAAGAAGAAAACATAGAAAAAATTAGGATTAGAAATAAAAAGATAAGATAATTGGCGCTGATCTGGATAAGTTGTGCGACGCAGGCGACGCGGAGGCGTGGGTGACGCGGTCGCGTGGTGTGCGATATTATTCAGGTGGCGCGGACGCGTGGGTCACGCGATCGCGTGACTTGATTTAAACAAATGGCGCGAGGGCAGCCATGCGTTCGCGCAACTCTCTGTTTCAAACCCATTTTGCGAAAATTCAGGGTGACGCGTGCGCGTGGGTGACGCGCACGCGTGAATGGCCTTTCTTTTAAAAATGATACGGACGCGTGGGGAACGCATTTGCGTGGTAGGGCTTGTGCTTCTAGCATGGTTTCAGCCCCACTCCATCATAACTTAGTGCCATACACCCATTTACGTCGATTTCACAGGGCCACGCGTTCGCGTGGGTGACACGGATGCGTGGGGAGGCTATATCGCAAACGACGCAAACGCGTCAGTGACGCGGTCGCGTGGTCATGTTTGTGCCTAAGGCACGCCTGCAGCCAAGCTTTCGCGTGACTCTCTGTCTAATTCTCTTCTCTTCAAAATGCACTGGTGATGCGGACGCGTCAGTGACGCTTACGCGTCGCGTGCATTTTTTTTTTATTATACAGGATGCAAAATGCAATGATAGTGTGGATGCTATGAATAATTCCAGGTTTAATGAAAATAGAATAAAATAAAACTCAAAAACAAACAATACGAAATAAAATTAAAATTGAAAAGGAACGATCATACCAGGGTGGGTTGTCTCCCACCTAGAACTTTTAGTTAAAGTCCTTAAGTTGGACATTTGGGGAGTCCTTTGTTATGGTGGCTTGTGCTTGAACTCATCCAAGAATCTCCACCAATGTTTGTGATTCCAATGGCCTCCGGAATCCTAAACTAGGCGCAGAAAGCCTTCAAGCATGTTAAAGCAAGTGACAAGGCCCCAAGAGTGTTGATTTCTAGACTGAATTCCGGGGTCCCAAACCTTGCTTTTGCACCCGTCTTCTTGTTGATCATCATGATTCCATCCGGGTAGCAAGCAATCTGAATTCTCACTAAAGTGGCCAACCAACTTCCTAGACCCATTCAGTTGAGCTTTACACCAACCTTTGCATTTAAACTTTGATCTTTCCACCATATTGAATCTTGCATGACGATTCCTACCACTAACCATCTCCCGCTTGCTCTTATAGCCACAAAGAGCTCTAAACTGACCATCTGTCTCAAGAAAAGCATATTCAAGTGAGCTAATTAAGGTTAGAGATGAGAGATTTACCCACTTGAATGAAGGGATGGATGGTGATGGCTTTGGGGGAGAGGTTGATGAGAGGAACTTTTGCGTGGTCTAGAAATTTGCGGATAAATCCTCATTGCAAGTATTGTTTCTAAACCTTCAAAAGTCCTTTCATACAAACGTTTTGGTAGTCACAAGTAACAAACCCCTAAATAAATTGATAACCGAAGTATTCAAACCTCGGGTCGTCTTCTCAAGGAACTGCAGGGAAGTATGTTCTTATTATTGGTTATGGAGATTGTAAATTGGGGTTTTGAGAATGAGGAGTGAATAGTTTAATTAGCAATTAAAGTAAATGAAGAACAAGTAATTTAAATGGCAAGTAAAATAAATAAATGACTGTAAATAAACTTTTGGCAAGGTATGAGAAATTGGAGGTCATATCCTAGTTATCCCTATCAATGATGATGAGAATTGAATCTTAATTCCACTTTGTTAACCTTTACTAAGATAAAGAAAGGTCAAGGGATTAATTGGTCTGATCTTTGAATCCTATTTATTTCCTAAGAAAAGATTGGGATTATTGAAGTTCAATTTAACTAACAAGATAACAATTATCAATCATGTTTGAGTTTGATAACTCCTGAGTTACTGATTTTTTAACCAAGACCAAAAGGAGAAAATTAAATTTACTGGAATAAAAATGTCTTCATATGGGAATAACAATAATGTAAATAGAAGAAAGCAATATTAAACTGAAATACCTCAAATAACATTAATTCAAAAGAGTAATCTGTAACATGGAAGAATTCATAAATTAAATTGCAAAAGTAATTAAAAGGGAATATTGAACCTGATAAAGAGATAATCCTGAAAGCGAATAAAATCCTAATTCTAAATCCTAATCCTAAAGATTGGAGAGAGAGGAGAGAACCTCTCTCTAAACTAAATCTAATTCATGGAAAACTAACTAAAGTGGAGACTCCCCTTGAATGAATGCATTCCCCCACTTCATAACCTCTGGTCTATGCCTTCTGGACTTGGATTTGGGCCAAAAAAGGCTTTAAAATTCGCTATGAGCATTTTCTGCAATTTCTGGTGCGTGGCCTCTGTCACGCGTTCGCGTGGGTCACGCGGTCGCGTCATTCGGAGTTGTCATTGCCACACGGTCGCGTCAGTCATGCGACCGCGTCATATGTGTTCTACTTAAGGTGCGCGGTCGCGTCAGTCATGCTGCCGCGTCGCTGCTTCTTCGCGCTTGGCATGCGTCCGCGTCGCCCATGCGATCGCGTGGATGCCAGTTTCTCCAAAAACTCCGTTTTGTGCTTTCCTTCCATTTTTATATGTTTCCTTTCTATCCTTTAAGTCATTCCTGCCTTAGAAGATCTGAAACTACTCAACACACTAATCACGGCATCGAATGGAAATAAAGGTAATTAAAATAATTAATTTTAAAGCATAGGAAACATGTTTTTCACATACATCACATAATAAGGGAGGGAAAGTAAAACCATGTAAATAATATGAATAAGTGGGTGAAGGATTGAATAAATCACTCAGATTAAGCACAAAATATATCATAAAATATGGGTTTATCAGAGGTCTCCAACAACTTTGGCAAGGTGATTTCCAGCACAATTCCCTTGTGCTCTTCTTTGACAGTTTCTACCTCTTTGTAAGCTTCTTCAATATCAACCTCTTCCTCTTGATAGCTTTCTTCCAATTCAATCTCTTCTTCATCGTTCACCAAGGGCATGAGAGGTTGTGCTTCTTCTTCTTTGATCTCCATATCTAGTCCAATGGGAGAGGATTCAAATGTAGATAAGAATTCATTAATGATTGAATCCATTTCTTGATCATCCCCTTCAAAGTCTTCAACCATGATATGCATTGGAGGTTGTACACCCTCCTCAACATCAATTTCAAATGTCTTTGAGGGAGGCTCTATAACTTGACTTTCCCATGGAGGTTCAGCATCTCCTAAGTCTTCAACCAATTCTTCTTCTTTGATAATTTTAGCTTCCTCCACTTGTTCCAGTACAAAGTCATGCTCCTTACTGTCCAGTGGGGTTTCTAGTATCTCCTTCATGCTGCGTTCTTTGTTAGATTCTCCACATGAAGCCATGGGGGTTCCTTGAGTGTTAGAACATCGGGAAGGCAGTCGATTTATCGCTTGATTCAATTGGTGAAGTGTGGCATGAAATTTTTCAAATGTTTCCTTGAGTTGCTCCGTTGTTTCTTGGGGTGATGGATATGGACATGGTGCATAGGGAGGTGGTGGTTCTTGGGAGTAATTGGGTTGGAATTAGGATGGATAAGGGTTAGGGTCATATAGAGGTGAATGGTGGTAGTTGGCTTGTGAGTGTGGTTGTTCAAAGCTGCGTTGAGGAGGTGGTTCATAGGCATATGGCGGGGCTTGTTGGTAATTACAAGGGGTTCCACCATATCTATCATCTTGGTATACACCTCGGAATGGTTTCTGACTATAGTAATTTGGTGGGTGATGCTTATCACGAAAGGGTCCACCATAACTATTGTCTCGACATGCATTGTTGAATGGTCATCGTCCATGGTACGTTGGAAGGTGTTGCTACCTAAAGGGTTGATCAGATCCTCGTGGCTCCATCCATCTCTGATTGTTTTGACCTTGATGCATGTTCCTGTTATAGCTTCCATTCCTTTCAACATTATTAGTACCAAACTCAAAGCGACGGGGGTGAGAACTCATAGTAACTAATAAAAATTAAAAACAAAAATAAATAAACAAGCAAAGGAAAATAAAATAAATAAGATAAAAGGTTTGAAAAAGATTTGATTTTAAGATTAGAAAAGGTAAGATAAGTTAGGTAACAGAAGATAAGTTTTAAATTAAAAGGTTTTGAAATTTAAATTTTTGAATTTGAAAATTAAATTTTGAATTTTAAATTTTAAAATTTGAAATTTGAAATTTGAAATTTGAAATTTAGAATTTGAAATTTGAAATTTGAATTTTAAAAAAGTCAACAATATAAGATATGATTTGAAAAAGATTTAAATTTTGAAAAGGTTTGATTTTTAAAATTTTAAATTCAAATTTTGAATTTTGAATTTTGGAATTTAATTGAAATTTGAAATTTGAATTTGAAATAAGATAAGATAAGATTTTGAAAAAGATATGATTTTTGAAAAAGATTTGAATTTTGAAATTTAAAACTAAAATAACATAAGATAAAAAATTTTAAAATAAAAATCTGAATTTTTTTTTTGTAATTTTCGAAAAAATCAATTTAAAAGTAAATATTTACAATAACCAATAATAAGGCACACGTTTGCAATTCCCCGGCAATGGCGCCATTTTGAAGAACGAAACTCTCGCGCAATCTAGAGTTTTCACAATAAATTCGCGTTGTAAGTATAGCTTCTAGACCGACAAGAATTCCTTTCTTACAAAAGTTTGGTTGTCACAAGTAACAAAACCCAAATAAATTTAGAACCGAAGTATTTAAATCTCGGGTCGTCTTCTTAAGGAATTGCAGGGAGGTATGATTTATTATTGGTTATGTAAAACAGTATATTTTCGGGTTTTTGGAATAGGGAACAAGTAATATAAATAACAAGAAAAATAAATTAATAATTAATAAAATCTCTTGGCAAGGTATGAGAAATTGAAGTCCTATCCTAGTTATCCTTATCAGGTGTGATGAGAATTGGATTCTGCTCCCACTTTAATTAACCTCTAACTATGAAGGTAAGTTAAGTGGATGAATCAATTTGATTCCTCAGGTCCTAGTCAATTCCTAAGAAAAGACTAGAGTTATTGGAATACAAATCAATCAGCAAATTCCAATGTTCAAACAACAGCTGAGTTTGATAACTCAAGTGTTATAAATTACTTAACCAAAGCCAAAAGGAAAAATAAATCTACTTGAATAAAAATGCCTTCAGATGGAAAGCAACAGTAACATAAATAAAAGAAAGAAATCTTAAATCTAAAATACCTCAATTTGCATTTAAACATAAATTCAAGTCCTAACATGGAAAGGTTCATAAGCCAAATTGAAGAGATAAATAACAATTAAAGTAATAGAATAAATAAAACTGGAAAGTAATTTAAAGGAATATTAAACCTGTGATTGAAGAAATAACCATAAACTGAAAGGAATCCTAATTCTAAAAATCTAAATCCTAAATTCTAAGAGAGAGGAGAGAGCCTCTCTCTTTCTCTAAAACTACATCTAAATCCTAATATTGTGAAATATGAAAGTATGATTTATGAATGAATGGATTCCCTCACTTTATAGCCTCTAATCTGTGTTTTCTGGGCCAAAAACTGGGCCAGAAACAGTCCAGAAATCGCTGGGGGCGAAATCTGCCACACTGATTTTCGTCACTGCGATGCGTCCGAGTGGAGCACGCGTTCGCGTCACCTAGCTGTACGGCCACTATAGCAAATTATATATCAAATCGAAACCCCGGACGTTAGCTTTCTAACCCAACTAGAACTGCATCATTTGGACCTCTGTAGCTCAAGTTATGATCGTTTTAGTGCGAGAGGGTCAGGCTGACAACTTTGCAGTTCCTTCAAGTTCTTGTATTCCTTCCACTTTTGCATGCTTCCTTTCCATCCTCCAATCCATTCCTGCCTTGTAATCTCTGAAAACACTTAACACACATATCACAGTATCAAATGGTAATAAGAGAGAATTAAACATAGCAAATTTAAGACCAAAGAAGCATGTTTTCAATCATAGCACAAAATCAGGAAGGAAAACGTAAAACATGCGATTAGTATGAATAAGTGGGTAAAGAGTTGGTAAAAACCACTCAATTGAGTATAAGATAAATCATGAAATAGTGGTTTATAACTAGGCCATTACAAATATAGTACTCCATCACAGATATCCAGCTAGTTCATCCCCAGTACTTCAAAAACCTAAATCTCCGTCTTCTAAACTCATTACCAGAAAATAACTAGCTAACTAATTTATTGTATTCTTTTAGGTTTCAAATCCTAAAAACAAGCTAAGAGGTCTTAGACCAGTGTTATAGAAGTTTACAAGCTTGCAGAGAAGGTAATACTGTTAAGAAAAGGTTTTCATTGAGAAAGAGGGCTTGCGCGTATGCATAGGGTTGTGTGTATGCACGCACCAGAAGAGTTTTCTCAACTTATGCGTAGGCATAATGGTGTGCGTACGCACTCAACAGAAGGCTCTTCCCAGATTGTGTGTATGCATGATGTTGTGTGTACGCACAACTTACAACTTTCACATGGTGTACGTGCACACCCCTCGTGCGTACGTGGGCACACAATCCAAAACTTCAAATTTTTTGCAACATCACAGATTTCATATTTTTTACCCAAATTTCCAATGTTCATATCGTTTTCTACGAAACTTCGATTTCCACAAAATCTATACCATTTTAAATCTCCTTAAATTATCTTTAATTTGATATAAAATTCAATCAATTTCAGAAACCAAAGCTCAAGATATGATCCGCCGAAGTTAGCCAAAAATTTATTTTTACCAAAAACCTTTTATACCTCAAATTTACCAAAGCTCCCAATTCATATCAATTATTCCACATCCAAAACAGTCCCAATGTACCTAAATTATATTCATATACCTTCTCATTATTCCATAACTTAGAAACATGTAATATCATCCATTCATACACCAAATTCGACTTATAAAACTCAAATTTCAGTAATTAATATCCCAAAATATCATTTCACCATCCTAAACATTTATCAACATCAACAAGCCTCATAATTCATTATCAATCCTCATAATCATCATTGTTCAACCCCACATCATAAATCAACATCATCATTCATTAAAATAATCACAATAATCACAATAATCATACATCAACAATTATCAACAACCAATTCAATCCTATCCTAAGGTCTACTAGCCTAAGTGTCCATAAACATTACATATTACATAGAGAAAACTGAAACCATACCTTGGCCGATTTTTAATATGCGTAAAACACTGAATTCTCAACCAAGATCAACAAGTCCAGCCACCAAGTCCACTTTCATGCAATCAAGTCACCAATATACTCCACATAACACCAATACAAGCTAGCAATTACACAAAATTCTACAAATCAAACCCAGGGTTCCATATATACATAAAACCACAAGTGATTTGGGTTTTCTTACCTTAATCACAGAAATTGAGGGATAAAATCCAATGATTCGTCATTATTGGTTGGCACCTAAACAACCAAAACACAAAAATTCGCTCAAAACCAAAACCTTAAATTCAAAATTCACAAGGGCTAAGAACTGGGCAGGGATTTTCAAAAATCTTACCACTTTGGTTACATGAAAATAACGTGCTCGGTGAGAGCTTCGCGTGGCCGCAAACCTTTGCGAATCGGAGCATTGTATCTCGAGTTATGATCATAAGAGTGAGGAAGTGAATAGTAACTCTTCTCTCCCCTTTCACTCTCAACCCGTTAGCATTTTTGGCACGTTTGGCCTAATTTTAGGCCAAACCTTTAAAATTAGCGCCCGTGTTTCAATTCTAAGCATTTTCCTAAATTTGTCTACTATTTTGTCATTTCTAGCAAAACAAAGTGGTAAGAGACTCTCAATTTTCGTCCAGTTCTCTGCCCTAACAGATTTCACAATTTTGGATTTGGTTGTTGAGTAGATTTTTTGTTTTTGATTATTTAGGGGTGATCTAGTGTTAGATTATTGTTGGATTTTGCTCCTAATACCATCGAGTTAGGTAAGGCACTTCAAAACCCTTGTGGATTATTTATTTTGTGGATTCTAGGATTGATTTTGGTATATTGCATGATATTTGTTTGAAATTTGTGATTATTGGAGTTGGTTTTGGCTATTGGATTGAACTTTGGTGGCTGGAGCTTGGTTGAACTTGATTAGAGGTCATTTGGTGTTTTGAGTTGTATAGAAATCGGCTGAAGTATGGTCTTGGTTTTCTTTAGTTAATATGCAATGTTTCATAAAACTTAGGCTAGTATACCATAAGATAGGATTGAATTAAATAAATGGTTTATTGAATTGTGTGTGTGACATATGAATTGTGATGAAGGTTGAACGACTTGTGTATGTTGGAATATGATTATGATGATTATAATGTGATGATGATTGATAAGGATTATGAATATGGCAATTAGTGGGAAATTGTGTTTTTAGAATAAAATTATTGGATTTGTTAATGCATGACTGAAGAAGATGGAAAATTGAATATATTAGGTGTGAAATGGTTGAGGAAGTAGTAGAAAGTAATTGATCATATGTATATGAGTATTGATATTGAATGGTAGGTTTTGGTATCGGTTAAAGTGTATTAGAAATTAGTTTGGATTCATGTTTGGAAAACTAGAGAAAGTTGTGCACCGGACCCTCAATTTTGATGAAATTTGATTTAAATGAAAGTTGGGTCCAAGAGATTTAAGACGTTTAGGAAAGGATGAAAAATATTTTAAAATTAGAAAGTTATGCGCGTTTGAAGTTTGGGACAAATTCTGAATTCTGCAGCTTTTAACTTTTTCAACGGTTTTTGAGGCATTAGTATGCGGACAGTAACTCTTCGATTAACTTAGCTTGGCTAATGCTTCATCAAATATCTTTCATCCTCAAGTTACTAATGTCATTTATATTAGTAACTCATATATATTTAACCCTATATATATTATTACTTGTGTTTTAATATATTCAGTTTTAATAAATATCCATTTGAGATATTTATAACTTGAACCGCCGACTCGGTTACACCGAAACTTAACACCTCGCCATATTCAATAATGAAAATCATCACCACCTTCACTTTATTTATTCATACATTTGGGAAAAAAAAGAAAGAAAGAACCAAAGCCAAAGAAATAAAAGAAGCTGTCTTATATGTATACATTTGTACATATATATAACCGTGAATCATATTAAGCATGACACTTAATCATTCCCATTATATTAATCATCATCATCTAGCTTAATTAGGATTCATTGCATGCACGGTGAGAAAGAAAGAAGGAAGTGATCGAGAGAGAAAGAGAGAGAACTGTGACTCCTTTTAATCTTTCGGCTTCAATTTCTTGGGATCTGTAACTCCAATAAAAAATATAATCCGATTAAAGTGTTCGTATCTTCCTCCTCTATGTGTTGGTGTCACTGTTGTTCGGTAGAAATTGACGGTGACAAAGCTCCCCTTTCCCTTGATTTCGGCCAATCAGATTTCTAGGAGGCACAGACAATTTCTGACATTTTCTTCTTCAGCAACACGGTCAGAATGCTTCTATAGAGCTTTCAGTATTTTGATTTTGTATGGAGGTAGGGTTACCGTAAATTCTCACTGATTAACTTGTATTTAACAAGTGAAGTTGATGTTTGAACTAATTGTTGTCAGAATTTGATTGATTTTGTTTGATTTTAATGTTGAACTTTATGGAATCTTGGTGATTTGGTAAGTGTGTCTCAGCCAGTGGTGCACGAATCCCCACACTTTTGTACAGCTGTACCAGCAAGTGCACTAGGTCGTCCAAGTAATACCTGAGCAAGTCAAGGTCAATCCCACAAGGATTGTGGGTTGAAGCAAGCTATGGTTATCTTGCAGGTCTTAGTCAGGCAAATCAGAAGGTTGTTTTGATTAAAGGAAACTATTCATAATTTGTATTTGTGAATTGGAATGAAATTAGTTGGATTGAGACAAGCGCAATCAGTAATAGGAATATGGTTAATGATTGGAGTTGCTTTGTCTTTCTGAATTAACTCTGGTAGTACTATTTTCTTTGCTTGTGAATGATGTCTTTCATGGCAGGCTGTATGTGATTGACGCCTTTATTGAGAGGTCGTCAATACGCCTCCAGATCTGAACCCCAGGGTTAGTGTGGATCCATTCTGATTAAGGGTGAAGCTCGTACAGTCCATTCTACTTAATGATCCTACTCAAAGCGTGATGAGTCCATATTTGCTGATATATTTTGACTTGATTTGAGTGAATTTCATCACATAAACCTACACTTAAGCACAAAAATAGCATACTTTCGTGATTTCTCCCTAGATTGAACATAAATATGAAAACTTGCATTTTTCTGCTTAAATTAGTGATTTTAATTCCACTTTTATGCCATTCGATGCTATGACTTGTTTGTTGAGTGATTTAAGGCCCTAGAGGCAAGATTTGCTAGGCAAAAGTGGAAGAAAGCATGTACAAGGAAGAATACATGAAGAAAACAAAGGAGAAGCACACCCTTACGTAGGCGTGCGCACAACCACATGTGCGTACGCACAGGAGCCAAACCAGCAAGTGTGCGTACGCAACCCTCTGTGCGTACGCACAAGTGAGAATTCAGAGAAGTGTGCATATGCACACATCTGTGCATACGCACAGGTCCCTCCACGTGGTTCCATTAATGAAACACGTGATTCACAATTTTGGTAGCCTTTGGCCCAGTTTTGGAAGGCTTGGTGCTGAATAGGAAGTGCTATATCAAGGGGAATTGAAGCCATTAGTGAGTATTAGAGTAAGAGGCCTCCTTTTAATTTTTAGCATAGTTAATTAGGAGTAGGAGTAGTGTAGAGTAGAGAATTCTCTCCTAGGGTTTATGTAGTTTTCACTGTAGCATTTTATAGCAAGCTTTAATCTTGGATGTTGATAAACTCTTTTGTAAGTACTTTCAATTTCCTCTTTAATTTCACTACCTTTGCTTTTATGTTCTCATGGTTCAAGTTACTTTATTTATATATGCAATTTTAGTATCTTGAACTTTTGATTTAAGAATTTAATGTTTTATGCTTCCTTTATGTTTGATTGAATGGTAATTGTTGATATTGTGAATATTTTGGTTATAGTTTTCATTATCTTTTGCAATTTTACATGTTTTGTTTTTATGCCCACAAGGTGTTTGTGAAAATGCCAATTATGGATTTGGAGTAGATTTTCACACCTTGGCTTGGGATTTTAGTTCCTAGGTTTCATAACTCTTGGTTATATTTGTATTTTGAAAATTAAACTTTGATTGAGAGGGTTATTTGTTAGTTTGGACTATGCTACCAAAGAAGAAATTTTGTTGCTAAACTTCCGAACCATCGTGATCTTCTACATCATGTTTTTGGCGCCGTTGCCGGGGATGCAATTGAGTGCTAGTTTTTGGTTGTTGTAAACACGTTGATATTGTAAATATCCTACTTTTTGCTTATTTGGTTGTTTTTGCTAATATTTAGGTGTTTGTTTTTATTGTTTATTAATGTCTTTTATTTTTATTTTCTACTTTCTCTATGAGCTATCACCCTTGTTGCTTGGAGCTTGGTTGTGAGTATTTTGCAGGGTATGACGAATTCAAATTGGGATTGCATAATGGAGTGGGAAAATCGATGGAGGGAGGAGCAATCTTTCCCATACTACAACGAGCAAAATCCTCCCCCAAACTCTCCCCTATGAGAATATCAAACCCAAGGATATGAAAGATACCCCATACACAACCCTCAACCACCAAACCTTCAAGCACCACACCATACACCTCCATGGAATCAAAATGTCTATACAGTTTGTTACCAATCATATGAACCATCACCCCCTTATACACCACTTCAATATCCCCACCCACATGACACACCTTCCAACTACACAACCTTTCTCCCAACCTTTGAACCTTCTCTTCCACCTAAATGTGAAGTTTTCCAACCCTTGCCCTAAGAACAACAAAACCTTCAAGCATTTTTCCAAGAGCAAGAAGGGTTTCGAAGGAGGCAAGGGGAGTTCATAGCCACCGTAGTCGAAGCGGTGAACCGCTTGACCCTACTACGCTCAAGCAATCAAGACATTCCCCTTGAGGAATGCGGAGTAGCAACGAAGGAGTGTAGAGAGGAGGAGAACATGGAGCCTCAAGGGAAAGAAGAAGAGCTAGGACAGGAATTGCAAAAAGAGGAGGAAGAACTAGTGAACTGGAAGAGCTAAATAGAAAACTGAGGGAATTTGATCAAGGAGTGGATTCCATCATTAATGAATTTTTGTCCACCTTGGTCAACCCCCTCAATGATTTGAGGAAGCTTTCCCCTTGGAGTTTGAGAAAGATAGGGAAGAGCTAGAAAATAGTGGTGAGGTAGAGGTAGACACCCAAGAAGTGGAAGCAATTCTTCAAGAGCTTAATAGGATAACTCCACCCCAAGGACAAATTGAGTGGGTAACAATATCCTTGTTGAGTGTCATAGGCCCATATCAATTTGCTCTCTTGGAAATGGATTATCAACTTAGGGTGCTTCTTGGAGCGTTAAGTAGTGAAGGATTCGACGTTGGTTGCCAAAGGGATTCAAGGTATAAATGGTGCTAGGCTCAATTAGGAGGATTCCAAGGTTTATTTGGGTACATCAAAGGTGATTCAAGAGGTTATTCATCCAAGGACATAAATAATTGTCAACAAGAGAATGATAGAGAAACCAAAGTGTAGGATCCGGGCGTACAACTCTACAACCAACAATTTTGGATCCCAATTTCTTGCTTGAGATTGCTTGAGAGCTTAATGTACTTCATTTGGGATCCCGGAGGATTTTGGAAGAGCAAGCATGGTTGGCAACTCAAAGATGGATGGAAGCACAAGCCTCCTTGATGTGAGCTTCAACCAAAAGTCAAACTTGAGGACTTTAAACCAAAGTGCTAGGTGGGAGATACTCCACCATGGTAATATCCTTCCAACTTTTTCTCTTTTAGCTTTTATTTCTTGAATAATTGGATATGTTGCTTGGTTAGTTAGTTGCATTTTAATGTTTGTTAGGTAATTTTAGTGGAATAATATGTTTTTGGAGTTTTATGACATTTTGGGGCTTGAAAACCTGATTTGGATGTCATGATTGGTGCCTTAGAGGCATAATTTTGTTGTAGGAACAGAGTCCTGTGCGTACGCATAACATCGTGCCCGAGCACACTTCCCCTGTTTTTCGTCACCTGTGCGTACGTGCAGATCTGAGCGTACGCACACCCCTTAACACCCACTTTGTTCACAGCTCTCGCATGTCTTGTGCGTGTGCCCCTTGCCATCTTTTCTTCCTGTGCATACGTGATGAGCGGATAATTTATACGCTTTTTGGCATTGTTTTTAGTATGTTTTTAGTAGAATATAGTTACTTTTAGGGATGCTTTCATTGGTTTTTATGTTAAATTCACATTTCTGGACTTTACTATGAGTTTGTGTGTTTTTCTGTGATTTCAGGTATTTTCTGGCTGAAATTGAGGGACTTGAGCAAAAATCAGATTCAGAGGTTGAAGAAGGACTGCTGATGCTGTTGGATTCTGACCTCCCTGCACTCAAAATGGATTTTCTGGAGCTACAGAACTCAAAATGGCGTGCTTCCAATTGCGTTGGAAAGTAGACATCCAGGGCTTTACAGATATATAATAGTCCATACTTTGCTCAAGTTTAGACCACACAAACTGGCGTTCAACGCCAGCTCTCTGCCCAATTCTGGCGTCCAGCGCCAGAAACAAGTTGCAAAGTGGAGTTCAACGCCCAAAACGGCACAAAAGCTGGCATTCAACTCCAAGAATGACCTCTGCATGTGTAACATTCATGCTCAGCCCAAGCACACACCAAGTGGGCCCCGGAAGTGGATTTATGCATCAATTACTTACTTCTGTAAACCCTAGTGACTAGTTTATTATAAATAGAACTTTTTATCATTGTATTCATAGTCTTGGTTACTCTGGTTCCCCTCTGGGGCCGAGACCAATGAACTCCTTTATTACTTATGTATTTTCAATGGTAGAGTTTCTGCACTCCATAGATTAAGGTGTGGAGCTCTGCTGTTCCTCAAAGATTAATGCAAAGTACTATTGTTTTCTATTCAATTCATCTTATTTCGCTTCTAAGATATTCATTCGCACTTCAACCTGAATGTGATGAACGTGACAATCATCATCATTCCCTATGAATGCGTGCCTGACAACCACTTCCGTTCTACATTAGATTGAATGAGTATCTCTTAGATCTCTTAATCAGAATCTTCGTGGTATAAGCTAGATTGATGGCGGCATTCATGAGAGTCCGGAAAAGTCTAAACCTTGTCCGTGGTATTCCGAGTAGGACTCTGGGATTGAATGACTGTGACGAACTCCAAACTCACGAGTGCTGGGCGTAGTGACAGACGCAAAAGGATATTAAATCCTATTCCAGTATGATCGAGAACCTCCAAGATGATTAGCCATGCAGTGACAGCGCATCGGACCATTCTCACAGAGAGCAATAGGATGCAACCAACGACAAGGGTGATGCCTCCAGACGATTAGCCGTGCTGTGACAGAGCATTTGGACCATTTTCCCGAGAGGATTGAAAGTAGCCATTGGCACTGGTGACATCCTTACATAAAGCCAGCCATAGAAAGGGGTAAGACGGATTGGATGAAGACAGCAGGAAAGCGGAGGTTTAGAGGAACGAATGCATCTCCATATGCTTATCTGAATTCTCACCAATGATTTACATAAGTATTTCTATCCTTCTTTTATTACTAAATTTCGAAAACTACATAACTATTTTATATCCGCCTGACTGAGATTTACAAGGTGACCATAGCTTGCTTCATACCAACAATCTCCGTGGGATTCGACCCTTACTCACGTAAGGTATTACTTGGACGACCCAGTGCACTTGCTGGTTAGTTATGCGAAGTTGTGAAGATATGTAATAATTCACAACCTGAGTAACAATTTCGCATACCAAGGTTTTGGTGTCGTTGCCGGAGATTGTTCGAGTTTGGACAACTAACGGTTCATCTTGTTGCTTAGATTGAGTAATTTCCTTCTTATTTTCAAAAAGTTTTCAAAAATTTTTCAAAAATCTTTCAAAAAAATTTCTCCTTTGTTTTCGAAAAAAAAAAACTTTTTAAAACAAAAATGTTTTCAAAAATATATTTTTCTTCAGAATTTTTAAGAATGAATTCTAGAGTTTCATGAAGCATGTTGAAGCATGCTGGCTATAAAACCATGTCTAAATTCTTTTGGACAGAGATTTTGGCTTAAAATTGAATGAATTACACTCATATTTTTACTAAAGCTTGGCTGGCTATTAAGCCATGCCTGACCCTTTGATTGGAGCTTTAGACTAAAGAGCATAAGATTCCTGGAATTCATATTAAAAATTTTGGAATCCTTATTTTTCTTTTTCAAATGATTTTCGAAAAAAATTTAAAAGAAAATACACAAAATTCATGCATTCATAATGTTCTTCATGATTTTCAAGTTGTTCTTGGTAAGTCTTCTTGTTTGATCTTTGCATTTGCATGTTTTGTGTCTTTTCTTGTTTTTCATATGCATTCCTGAATTCTTTATGTCTAAGCATTAAAGAATTCTAAGTTTAGTGTCTTGCATGTTTTCTTTGCATTAAAAATTTTTCAAAAATGTGTTCTTGATGTTCATCATGATCTTCATAGTGTTCTTGGTGTTCATCTTGACATTCATAGCATTCTTGCATGCATTCATTGTTTTGATCCATAACTTTCATGCATTGCATCATTTTTCTTGTTTTTCTCTCTCATCATAAAAATTCAAAAATAAAAAAAATATCTTTCCCTTTTTCTCTTAAAATTTCAAAAATTAGATTTGACTTTTTCAAAAATTTTTAAAATCTAGTTGTTTTTATGAGTCAAATCAAATTTTCAATTTAAAAATCTTATCTTTTTCAAAATCTTTTTCAAAAATCAAATCTTTTCCATTTTTCTTAGTTATTTTCAAAAATTCTAAAAATATTTTTCAAAAATCTTTTTCTTATTTTTATATCAAATTTTCGAAAATAACAATAGCAATTAATGTTTTGATTCAAAAACTTCAAGTTTGTTACTTACTTGTTAAGAAAGATTCAAACTTTGAGTTCTAGAATCATATCTTGTGATTTCTTGTGAATCAAGTCATTAATTGTGATTTTTAAAAATCAAATCTTTTTCAAAACTAATTTCAATCATATCTTTTCAAAAATATATTCTTATCTTATCTTTTTCAAAAATTTGATTTCAAAATATCTTTTCTAACTTCTTATCTTCTTATCTTTTCAAAATTGTTTCAACTAACTAACTAACTTTTTGTTTGTTTCTTATCTTTTTCAAAACTACCTAACTAACTCCCTCTCTCTCCAATTTTCGAAAATATCTTCCCCCTTTTTCAAAATTTCTTTTTAATTAACTAATTATTTTAATTTTTTATTTTAATTTTCGAAAACTACTAACCTTTTTCAAAAACTATTTTCGAAAATCACTAACCCTTTTTCAAAATAATTTTCGAAAATTCTTCTCCCTCATCTCCTAATTATTTATTCATCTACTAACACTTCTCTTCATCTCACATCACTGCTCCTATCCTTACCTTTGTGTTTGGATTCTTCATTCTTCTTCACCCCTATTCCTTTTCTTCTTCTACTAACAATAAGGAACCTCTTTACTGTGACATAGATGATTCCTCTTCTTTTCTTTTTCTCTTCTCTTTCTTATGAGCAGGGACAAAGAAAAAGGCATTCTTGTTGAAGCTGATCCAGAACCTAAAAGGACTTTGAAGAGAAAACTAAGAGAAGCTAAATTACATCAATCCAGAGACAACCTTATTGAAAATTTCGAACAAGTAAAGGAGATGGCAGCCGAACCCAACAACAATAACGCAAGGAGAATGCTTGGTGACTTTACTGCACCTAATTCCAATTTACATGGAAGAAGCATTTCCATTCCTACCATTGGAGCAAACAATTTTGAGCTGAAACCTCAGCTAGTTTCTCTGATGCAGCAGAACTGCAAGTTTCATAGACTTCCATCTGAAGATCCTTTTCAGTTCTTAACTAAATTCTTGCAGATCTGTGATACTGTTAAGACTAATAGAGTAGATCCTGAAGTCTACAGGCTCATGCTTTTCCCTTTTGCTGTAAGAGACAGAGCTAGAATATGGTTGGACTCTCAACCCAAAGACAGCCTAAACTCTTGGGATAAGCTGGTCACGGCTTTCTTAGCCAAGTTCTTTCCTCCTCAAAAGCTGAGCAAGCTTAGAGCTGATGTTCAAACCTTCAGACAGAAAGAAGGTGAATCCCTCTATGAAGCTTGGGAAAGATACAAGCAGCTGACCAAAAAGTGTCCTTCTGATATGCTTTCAGAATGGACCATCCTGGATGTATTCTATGATGGTTTATCTGAGCTATCAAAGATGTCATTGGATACTTCTGCAGGTGGATCCATTCACCTAAAGAAAACGCCTGCAGAAGCTCAAGAACTCATTGACATGGTTGCTAATAACCAGTTCATGTACACTTCTGAGAGGAATCCTGTGAGTAATGGGATGCCTATGAAGAAGGGAGTTCTTGAAATTGATACTCTGAATGCCATATTGGCTCAGAACAAAATATTGACTCAGTAAGTCAATATGATTTCCCAGAGTCTGAATGGAATGCAAGCTGCATCCAACAGTACTCAAGAGGCATCTTCTGAAGAAGAAGCTTATGATCCTGAGAACCCTGCAATAGCAGAGGTAAATTACGTAGGTGAACCTTATGGAAACACCTATAATCCATCATGGAGAAATCATCCAAATCTCTCATGGAAGGATCAAAGGCCTCAACAAGGCTTTAATAATGGTGGAAGAAACAGGTTTAGCAGTAGCAAGCCTTTTCCATCATCCACTCAGCAACAGACAGAGAACTCTGAACAAAGTACCTCTAATTTAGCAAACTTAGTCTCTGATCTATCCAAGGCCACTGTAAGTTTCATGAATGAAACAAGGTCTTCCATTAGAAATTTGGAAGCACAAGTGGGCCAGCTGAGTAAAAGGATCACTGAAATCCCTCCCAGTACTCTCCCAAGCAATACAGAAGAAAATTCAAAGAGAGAGTGCAAGGCCATTGATATTACCAAAATGGCCGAACCCAAAGAGGGAGAGGAGGACGTGAATCCCAGTGAGGAAGACCTCCTGGGACGTCCAGTGATCAATAAGGAGTTTCCCTCTGAGGAACCAAAGGAATCTGAGGCTCATCTAGAGACCATAGAGATTCCATTGAACCTCCTTATACCCTTCATGAGCTCTGATGAGTATTCCTCTTCTGAAGAGAATGAGGATGTCACTGAAGAGCAAGCTGCCAAGTTCCTTGGTGCAATCATGAAGCTAAATGCCAAATTATTTGGTATTGAAACTTGGGAAGATGAACCACCCTTGTTCACCAATGAACTAAGTGATCTGGATCAACTGACACTGCCTCAGAAGAAACAGGATCCTGGAAAGTTCTTAATACCTTGTACCATAGGCACCATGATCTTTAAGGCTCTGTGTGACCTTGGTTCAGGAATAAACCTCATGCCCCTCTCTGTAATAGACAAACTAGGAATCTTTGGGGTGCAAGCTGCTAAAATCTCACTAGAGATGGCAGACAATTCAAGAAAACAGGCTTATGGACAAGTAGAGGACGTGTTAGTGAAGGTTGAAGGCCTTTACATCCCTACTGATTTCATAGTCCTGGATACTGGAAAGGAAGAGGATGAATCCATCATCCTAGGAAGACCTTTCCTAGCCACAGCAAGAGCTGTGATTGATGTAGACAGAGGAGAATTGATCCTTCAATTAAATAAGGACAACCTTGTGTGTACAACTCAAGGATCTCTCTCTGCATCCATGGAGAGGAAGCAGAAAAAGCTTCTCTCAAAGCAGAGTCAACCAAAGCTCCCACAGTCAAACTCTAAGTTTGGTGTTGGGAGGCCACAACCAAACTCTAAGTTTGGTGTCAAACCCCCATATCCAAACTCTAAGTTTGGTGTTGGGAGGTCTCAACAAAGCTCTGCACATCTGTGAGGCTCCATGAGAGCCCACTGTCAAGCTATTGATATTAAAGAAGCGCTTGTTGGGAGGCAACCCAATGTTTATTTATCTAATTTTATTTTTGTTTTTCATGTTTTCTTAGGTTCATGATCAAAAATTTAGAAACAGAATCTAAAACAGCGGAAGAAAAATCACACCCTGGAGGAAGCACCTGCCTGGCGTTCAACGCCAGAACAGAGCATGGTTCTGGCGCTGAACGCCCAAAATGGGCAGTATCTGGCGCTGAACGCCCAAAATGGGCAGTATCTGGGCGCTGAACGCCCAAAATGGGCAGCATCTGGGCGCTGAACGCCAGAATTGCACCCTGGAGAAGAGCTGGCACTGAACGGCCAGAACAAGCATGGTTCTGGCGTTCAACGCCAGAAATGGGCAACAAATGGGCGTTGAACGCCCAAAATGGGCACCAACCTGGCGCTGAACGCCTAGAGTTGTGTGCAAGGGCATTTTACATGCCTAATTTGGTGCAAGGTTGTAAGTCCTTGAACACCTCAGGATCTGTGGACCCCACAGGATCCCCACCTACCTCCACTCACTTCTTCTCACCCCTCTTTCACACAATCCCATAAACACTCTTCCCTAAAACTCTTCACCAATCACCTCAATCTCTCTTCCCTATCACCACTTTACCACTCACATCCATCCACTCTTCCCCATAAACCTACCTCATAAACTCCACCTACCTTCAAAATTCAAAATCAATTTCCCACCCAAATCCACCCTATATGGCCGAACCTTACCCCCCTCTCCTCCATATTTTCTACTTCTTCTTCATCTATTCTTTCTTCTCTTGCTCAAGGGCGAGCAATATTCTAAGTTTGGTGTGGTAAAAGCATAAGCTTTTTGTTTTTCCATTACCATTGATGGCACCTAAGACCGGAGAATCCTCTAGAAAAGGGAAAGGGAAGACAAAAGCTTCCACCTCCGAGTCATGGGAGATGGAAAGATTCATCTCCAAAGCTCATCAAGACCACTTCTATGATGTTGTGACCAAGAAGAACGTGATCCCTGAGGTCCCTTTCAAGCTCATCACCATGAGATCCCAGAGATGCCTCAAATGCATCTTCCTCCACAAAACTATTGGGAGCAAATCAACACCTCCCTAGGAGAATTAAGTTCCAACATGGGACAACTAAGGGTGGAACATCAAGAGCACTCCATCATCCTTCATGAAATTAGAGAAGATCAAAAAGCAATGAGGGAGGAGCAACAAAGACAAGGAAGAGACATAGAAGAGCTCAAGGACATCATTGGTTCCTCAAGAAGAAAACGCCACCATCACTAAGGTGGACTCATTCCTTGTTCTTACATTCTCTATTTTCGTTTTCTCTATGTTAAAGTGCTTATCTATGTTTGGGTCTTCATTACATGATCATTAGTAGTTAGTAACTTTGTCTTAAACTTATAAATGTCCTATGAATCCATCACCTCTCTTAAATGAAAAATGTTTTAATTCAAAAGAACAAGAAGTACATGAGTTTCTAATTTATCCTTGAACTTAGTTTAATTATATTGATGTGGTGACAATGCTTCTTGTTTTCTAAATGTATGCTTGAACAGTGCATATGTTTTGAAGTTGTTGTTCATGAATGTTAAATATGTTGGCTCTTGAAAGAATGATGACAAGGAGACATGTTATTTGATAATCTGAAAAATCATAAAAATGATTCTTGAAGCAAGAAAAAGCAGCAAAGAACAAAGCTTGCAGAAAAAAAAAATCATAAGCGAAAAAAAAAATAGAAAGAAAAAGCAAGCAGAAAAAGCCAAAAGCTCTTAAAACCAAGAGGCAAGAGCAAAAAGCCAGTAACCCTTAAAACCAAAAGGTAAGGGTAAATAAAAAAGATCCCAAGGCTTTGAGCATCATTGGATAGGAGGGCCTAAAGGAATAAAATCCTGGCCTAAGCGGCTAAACCAAGCTGTCCCTAACCATGTGCTTGTGGCGTTTAGGTGTCAAGTGAAAACTTGAGACTGAGCAGTTAAAGTCAAGGTCCAAAGCAAAAACAGAGTGTGCTTAAGAACCCTGGACACCTCTAATTGGGGATTTTAGCAAAGCTGAGTCACAATTTGAAAAGGTTCACCCAATTATGTGTCTGTGGCATTTATGTATCCGGTGGTAATACAGGAAAACAAAGTGCTTAGGGCCACGGCCAAGACTCATAAAATAGCTGTGTTCAAGAATCATCATACTGAACTAGGAGAATCAATAACACTATCTGAACTCTGAGTTCCTATAGATGCCAATCATTCTGAACTTCAATGGATAAAGTGAGATGCCAAAACTATTCAAGAGGCAAAAAGCTACAAGTCCCGCTCATCTGATTGGAGCTATATTTCATTGATAGTTTGGAATTTTTAGTATATTCTCTTCTTTTTATCCTATATGATTTTCAGTTGCTTGGGGACAAGCAACAATTTAAGTTTGGTGTTGTGATGAGCGGATAATTTATACGCTTTTTGGCATTATTTTTAGTATGTTTTTAGTAGAATCTGGTTACTTTTAGGGATGTTTTCATTAGTTTTTATGTTAAATTCACATTTCTGAACTTTACTATGAGTTTGTGTGTTTTTCTGTGATTTCAGGTATTTTTTGGCTGAAATTGAGGGACTTGAGCAAAAATCAAATTCAGAGGTTGAAGAAGGACTGCTGATGCTGTTGGATTCTGACCTCCCTGCCCAAGTTTAGACGACGCAAACTGGCGTTCAACGCCAGCTCTCTGTCCAATTCTGGCGTCCAGCGCCAAAAACAAGTTGCAAAGTGGAGTTCAACGCCCAAAATGGCACAAAAGCAGGTGTTCAACTCCAAGAATGACCTCTGCATGTGTAACATTCATGCTCAGCCCCAGCACACACCAAGTGGGCCCCGGAACTGGATTTATGCATCAATTACTTACTTCTGTAAACCTAGTGACTAGTTTATTATAAATAGAACTTTTTATCATTGTATTCATAGTCTTGGTTATTCCGGTTCCCCTCTGGGGCCGAGACCAATGAACTCCTTCATTACTTATGTATTTTCAACGGTAGAGTTTCTGCACTCCATAGATTAAGGTGTGGAGCTCTGCTGTTCCTCAAAGATTAATGCAAAGTACTACTGTTTTCTATTCAATTCATCTTATTTCGCTTCTAAGATATTCATTCGCACTTCAACCTGAATGTGATGAACGTGACAATCATCATCATTCCCTATGAACGCGTGCCTGACAACCACTTCCATTCTACATTAGATTGAATGATTATCTCTTAGATCTCTTAATCAGAATCTTCGTGGTATAAGCTAGATTGATGGCGGCATTCATGAGAGTCCGGAAAAGTCTAAACCTTGTCCGTGGTATTCCGAGTAGGACTCTGGGATTAAATGACTGTGACGAACTCCAAACTCGCGAGTGCTGGGCGTAGTGACAGACGCAAAAGGATAGTAAATCCTATTCCAGTATGATCGAGAACCTCCAAGATGATTAGCCATGCAGTGACAGCGCATCGGACCATTTTCACAGAGAGCAATAGGATGCAACCAACGACAACGGTGATGCCTCCAGACGATTAGCCGTGCTGTGACAGAGCATTTGGACCATTTTCCCGAGAGGATTGAAAGTAGCCATTGGCACCGGTGACATCTTTACATAAAGCCAGCCATAGAAAGGAGTAAGACGGATTGGATAAAGACAGTAGGAAAGTGGAGGTTCAGAGGAACGAATGCATCTCCATACGCTTATCTGAATTCTCACCAATGATTTACATAAGTATTTCTATCCTTCTTTTATTACTAAATTTCGAAAACTACATAACTATTTTATATCCGCCAGACTGAGATTTACAAGGTGACCATAGCTTGCTTCATACCAACAATCTCCGTGGGATTCGACCCTTACTCACGTAAGGTATTACTTGGACGACCCAGTGCACTTGCTGGTTAGTTATGCGAAGTTGTGAAGATATGTAATAATTCACAACCTGAGTAACAATTTCGCATACCAATATGCACACACGTTGTGTGCAAGGACACTTCACCCTGTTTCTCTTAAAAAAAAAAAGCAGATAGCTACCTGTGCATGCGCATAGTCCTGTGCAGACGCACAACTTTTGGCAACCCTTATGTTTGCAGCCCACGTGCACAGTGTTCGTGGGAACACCTCCTCTTTTCCCTTCTGTGCGCACGCACACGCCCTTGTGCGCATGCATAGTCCTTGCTACCCATTTTGTTCGCAGCGCCCGCACGCTTCTGTGCATGCGTATACCCCTCTTTTCCCTCTTGAGAGCCCGTACGCTACTTTGTGCGTACGCACAAGGCACTTTTCGAATGTTAATTTGAAAGGGGAGAACCATCGCGCTTTAGATACCCACCCCAACCCTTTCTTCTTCTTCTTTCTCTGAACCCCAACCATCTCCATCCCATCATCACCCGCACCACCAAGCCCACCACACCAACCCTCCGTCCACCCGAAACGACCACCGACGACCACCGTTGCCCACCCCCTCTCATTTCCTTCTCCCTTTTCTTTCCCCCTTCTCCATTCCTTCTCCTCTCTACGCGAAGCACCCTGTCTCCGCGACAGCAGCCCTAGTCGGCGTCTTCCAGTCCGATGAGCAACCACCAACAGCAGCGAACTTCTGTGCCGCTGCGACCACCACTACTGTCCTTCCCAATCCTCTTCCTTCTTCGTTAGCGCAGGTTCCATTCATCCACTCCCCTGTGTCTGCTTCTTTTTTCTTTTCTTTTTCATTTTTTTACTGCTTTTGCTTCTTCTTTTACTGATCTGTTAGGCTTAGGTTTAAGTTAGTTAACTTGTGTTCTGGACTAAATTTGTGGCTGATTGAATTTTTTGGGTTGATTGACTGCTACATTGTACTGAAATTGCTGTTTATGAATCCTGCATGCCACATGTTCGATAAATTGCCTAAATGGAGTTTTTGATTTGATTCTCTTATCTGATCAACATGAGCTTTGAATTTTGCTTTCATATTTTCTGATATATTTTGACATGATTTGAGTGGATTTCATCACATAAACCTGCACTTAAGCACCAAAATAGCATACTTTCGTGATTTCTTCCGAGATTGAACCTAAATGTGAAATCATGCATTTTTATGCTTAAATTAGTGATTATAGTTCCACTTTTATGCCATTCGATTCCATGACTTGTTTGTTGAGTGATTTCAGGCCCTAGACGCAAGATTAGCTAGGCAAAAGTGGAAGAAAGCATGTACAAGGGAGAATACATGAAGAAAACAAAGGAGAAGCGCACACTAACGTGTGCGTGTGCAGAACCACCTGTGCGTACGCACAGGAGCCAAACCAGCAGGTGTGCGTACGCACAAGTGGGAATTTAGGAAAGTGTGTGTACGCACACATCTGTGCGTACGCACAGGTCCCTACACGTGGTTCCATTAATGAAATACGTGATTCACCATTTTGGGGGCCTTTGGCGCAGTTTTGGAAGACTTGATGCTGAATAGGAAGTGCTATATGTAACGACCCAACTTCCAGTATGCCATGGTCATACAAGAAGCTAAGTGTTACCAACTTGTTTTTCCTAATTATTAACTATTACTTAATATATGAGCCTTCCTTGTTAGAACGTTGCCAATTTTACAAGTAACTTTTTTTTTAACTTATATCATTGCGAGCGAGGGAGTAAAATAAATAAGCACACACTGAGAGAAATAATAAGGAAGCATGAAGATACATATAACACAGCTAATAATATACATAATGTACACTATAACAAAACATGTAGCGTTCACATAAAGTCAAGTCAGTTTACATCCTCGTCATCCTACGTAGCTAATATATACACGACACTCCTAGGGCCTGGCCTATACAAAAAGCCGCTAAACTGGCGCCCAGGCTAGCCTAACCACTATATGGCTCCTAGCTCTCGGGTATACTAACACACGTGAGAGACTAACTAACAAATAACGTCATACTAGAGTGTCATCAAAAGAATGCCCCTACGGCTGTCAAACTATATCTACACGTGGCCGTTCGAAAGATCGTCATGAGGTTCGCCCATCTCCTCATCCTGCTCTATCTCTATCTCAGGATCCTCCTCCTCCTCCTTGTCCGTAGCTACAGCTATACCCTCAGACCCACCAGAAGCACTGCTGTCACTATGTACAAAACCATTTGCGAGCACAGGTCCGTTCGCGTAAATAGGAGCTACCCCATCGTCTGGTAGTGCCGGCTCATCAGGCTGTGGAAAGTCAGGGATCGGCTCAGGGGGAAAGTCTCACTCTGGTGGAATCACAGGTACGTACTCACCAACTAACTCGGGCTCATCAGGAATGATAGGCTCAAGTACCGCCTCATTCAAGGGTTGAGCCAGTATAGGGTATTCGGGACCATCGGGAAAAGGATGTCCAGGTGCGTTAGGGTGTAACCAGGATAAGGGAAAGTCGTAGGGAGCATCACCATAAAAAAGCAGACTATACAAAGGATGTTGGAAGGGACGGTTTTGTAACGCGTAACGTCTCATTCGAAGTTCCGCACTCAGAATGTAGTAACCATTGTACACTGGATCCTCGTAAATGTATAGGTCTTCAACTTTATAGAATATCACGCCCGTTTTTATCTAATGGGCGTGGAGAGAGAAGGGGTTAAGAACTAGAGAGTTCTTAGTAGGGCAGGGGTTATTAGTTAAGTTCATTAATTCCATGTTGTTTAGCAAGATAAATAGCAGAATACCGAGAAGCAGTAAACAGAAGAAACAGATAACTAGAGAAAACAGAAAAAATAGAAAGTAAAACACAAACAAAAGAATACAAGAAAATAAAACACAGACATAGTGAATAGAATACAAACAAAGAAAGCATACATTCAAACAACAACCATAACAGAGTAAATGCGCAACCAAGTATGATGCATGTCTAGCCCTAGTACAGGTAATGAGCTCATCTGTCGGTTTCTACCCGCTCCCGATGTAACCTAGCTTTACTAGCCAGATATGGCTTTCCTATTGGCTATACCCCTGTGTACAGGAAATAACCCCTCTGCCACCACAGGGTCCAGTGCATGTAGGAAATAACACATCTGCCACTGCAGGGATGTATGCCGACACACCTTCTGTATAAAGAAAATTACACCTCTGCCACTACAGAAATGGAATAGGTGGTCACGGTACTTCTGTAGCAGGAAATAACCCCTCTGCCTTACAGAAATAAAATATGGATCTGTACCGCAGGAAAGCGTTTCTCAATGGTCGCACCACTATTTATCTAACTGCCTCAATGCAGCAGATGAACAAACAAATAACTCTGGAGTTGCCTTAATGCAACAAATGAACAAACAAGCATCTCTTGGGTTGCTTCAAGCAACAAATGACCCTTCAAAAGGTCCTCTACTTTTTATCATACTACTCTTTTCTCTTTGTCTCTTTACTTTGCTCTGATTTCTCTGTTTAACGTATGTATTTAAAGCTTATGTAAATTTCAGTATGAATAGTTAGCCTGTCCCAAGTATAGGTTCATTAAGTCTATACTGAAACAGTTTAACTTTTCATATAATACCTAACCCTAGTCGCAACTTAATGACTAACTATGTTGCCCTAATTCGTTCACTAATCTCTGTTTGTTTTTTTGTCATTAAAACTTTACAGACTTTTCTTTGGTTTTTATCTTTTCTTTAACTTCTTATCTTTCCTTTATCTTTTCCTCACTATCATGTTCTTACCACTCCCTAAGTGTTTTATGAAGGTAATTATGAGCTTCTGCGCTTAAAGTTATCTTTCTAAAGCTTTTACAGAAAACTGTCTTTTCTGCATTATTTTATTATTTTTATTAAAATATTATTTCTAATTAAATATTATTATTTAATATTTTATTATTATTTATTATTTTATTATTAAATTTTCGAAAATTACCTTATCTTTACATTTAACCTTTAAAATTCACTATTACTACCCGTAACTTTTATTATTTCTACTTTAACCACCCTAACTTTTGGAAATTACCAAATAACCCCTCAAACACCAAAATAATTACAACCTTGCCCATTTTAGGATCTAAACGGTGTTCTTCAATGTTCTTCATCACACTCAAAGTATTCTTCATGTTCTTCGTAAATTCTTCAGATTCTTTCTCTGTTTTTACCCGTTTTTCAGTCTTTTCAGGAACCGATTTTTACCATAATTCAAAATAAAATTTCAGCCACTAAAGCCCCTTATTTCCTACTTGATTTCAACACAAATTCAACCCCAATTTATGTCCTATGGTTTGTTTTTCCAGCAGCCATCAAAAACACAAATTCAAAGTTGAATATCATCAAATTTCATCAAATTTTCACCAAAATTTCAACAAGAATAACTCATATAAACAATCAATTTCAAGCATAACCAAACCATATCATAATCACACAACTCAAACACAATCAATCAAGATTAATTTTACTAAATCTTACCTGGTTTTGCTGCTCTAAATTCGGTTATACTTTCAGGTGGTCCTTAAGCACTTTTTCCTCCTAAATTACATCAAGAACAACTTTAAATCCAAAAACCCTCAACTAACCAAATCTCACTCAGAATGTTAGAAAGGGATTCCACACCTTAAACGTGCCGGGAATTGAAGATTCTTGGCTCACAAGTCAAGCTAAGCAAGAGATCTAAGGAAAAACATTAAGAAAACACTTGTTTAAGCATGTTTCCTTGAAAACCGAATTGAAGAGGGAGGGAGACAGCCATCTCACCTTATTTCTAGCCTTGATATGTTATATGGTTATGTAGAGGAAGAAGAGAGGATCATTTTGGTGAAATCGGAGTTTTGATTTGAGTTTTAGTTCAAAAGAAATCAAGCTTTGAAGATTAAGTGTGCATGAAAGTTTCTCTCTTTTCTCTCTTGTTATTTTCGGCCAAAATGAAGAAATAAGACAGCCTTGGAGGTCTTGGTGAGTTAAAATAATATTAAAATATCTCAGGTGTATAACTACTAAAACTAGATGTATCAGAACACTTGTAAAAACATCTCTAAAAATTCTTTTTTGAGCTACTAGCATAAATGATACTAGTAACATATTTATTATGAGAATAGAACATGTATGATGAGGCCTTAGCATTGCTAAAGTCATCAAGGAGTGCTGGTGCTAAGCTGCACCAGTAAACTGTGAACCCGGTTAAACTGATTTTCTGTTTTTAACTAAAACTGATCAGGTAATCTTATAATATTATTCAAGAAGCTTCTAATACTCATATAATGATGATATTATAATTTTATCTCTCTTCTCTCATGAATCAAGTCTGGTTCGTCAAACTGAGACTATTTATAGAAACTAGAATCAAAACTCCTAACCGATACGGTTCAAAAACTAGGTTTTTCGTGATTGCATTGTTGAGCTTGCCTAAAAGGATGTTCTAGCTTAAAGATGACATAATGACAATGAGGATTGAGATGCTTGATGATACATTAGAGGTGTTCCCTTTACCGATCTTCTGGAGAAATCCGTACTTTCAGAAAATATCTCACGTATTCGAAAATTAGGGTTATTACACTATATCAAGAGGAATTGAAGCCATTAGTGAGTATTAGAGTAGGAGGCCTCATTTTACATTTTTTGCATAGTTAATTAGGAGTAGGAGTAGAGTAGAGTAGAGAATTCTCTTATAGGGTTTCTGTAGTTTCAATTGTAGCATTTTATAGCAAGCTTTAATCTTGGATGTTGATCAACTCTTTTGTAAGTACTCTCAATTTCCTCTTTAATTTCACTACTTTTGCTTTCATGTTCTCATGGTTCAAGTTACTTTGTTTATATATGCAATTTTATTATCTTGAAATTTTGATTGAAGAATTTAATGTTTTATGCTTCCTTTATGTTTGATTGAATGGTAATTGTTGATATTGTGAATATTTTGGTTATAGTTTTCATTATCTTTTGCAATTTTACATGTTTTGATTTTATGCCCACAAGGTATTTCTGAAAATGCCAATTATGGATTTGGAGTAGATTTTCACACCTTGGTTTGGGATTTGAGTTCCTAGAATACTAGAGTCATAATATCCGACATTTAGTGGTAATTCTTGGATAGTTAGTTGACTCTTGTTTCCATTGACGCTAGCTTTTTATCAACTAGTTTGGTAAGTTAGCTAGGACTTATGGATTAAGGTCAATTATGCTTGCTTGACATCGATGCTAGGGGTTAACTAGGCGAGACAGACTCATCATAGTTTTCATAGTTGTGGTTATGGCAATGATAGGATTCCTTGGATTCTCATTCCCAAGTCAAGGCTCTTTTTACATATCATTGCATTTTCACTAGTTTTAACCTTGTTCCCTTTTTACTTGCATTGATTTCAATTTTTATCATTGCTTAGTTCTTTTAATCTTTTGTTCCTTGATTTAAAACCCCTTTTTCCTCACAACCAAGAGTGTGACACTTCAATTGCAAAGCGCCACTGACAAGGTCGTATCTTCCAGATCAGAGAATGTTGTATCTTTGGATTCTAGCCTCTACCACAGAGACCCTAATCTCCCCGTAAATTGGATGAAGTGGTGTCTCAAGAAGTCCCCAATGAAGTTGTGGATTAGCCATCTGAGAGATGTAAAATCAAGCTGGCAGTTCAATGCTTTCCACTGAAGTATTCACACGAACCCAAGTAGACACAGGTATTTGTTAGGCACGTTTTTCTTAGTATAATGAACAGAGCTGATTGTCACTGATCATCCTATTCACCATGTTGAAGAACGAGTATACATCTTAGAATTAATCAAACACGGATCGAAGAAAAACAGTAATACTTTTATTACTTCATAGGACTCAGCAGGGCTCGTCCTCTCAACCTCGGAGGTTTAGAAAGTCATACTGAAAGAAAATACAATGATAAAACTGGAATATGGTGTGTCTCCCTCAAAATGTTCGTATGATTACGTAAAAATAACTCTTAAATACTAAACAGATGACTAGTAAGGGTAAAACAGTCTATGTAGTGCTAAAATCCACTTATGGGGCCTACTTGGTGAGTGTTTAGGCTGAGCTTTGATGAGATCCACGTGATAGGGAGCCTCTAGGGCATTGAACACTGGCTAGGGGGTCCTCTCTGGGTGTTTGGATGCTAGTCTCTACTCTTTGGACGCTAGACGCCTGGAAGGGGGCAGGAGGCTGGCGTTGGATGCCAGTTTTGGGCCTTCTAATCTGAAGCAAAGTATTGACTATTGGAAAGCTCTGGAAGTCAGCTTTCCATAGCAGTTGATAAAGCTCCATTTAGATTTCTTTAGCTCTAGAAAAGTTCTTCCATGTGCAAGGAGGTTAGATCCGGACAGTATCTACGGTGCTTTCTCTGTCTCTGAATCAGACTTTTGCTCCAGCTTCTCAATTTCAGCCAGAAAATACCTGAAATTGTACAAAAACACAAAAACTCATAGTGGAAAACAAAAATGTGAATTTAATACTAAAACCTATGAAAACTTAATAAAAACTCAACAACTAAAAACTATATGAAAATGATGTCAAAAAGTGCATAAAATATCCGCTCATCACAAAACCAAACTTAAACCGTTGCTTGTCCCCAAGCAACTAAAAACACAGTAGGATAAAAATGAAAATTAAGATACAATAAATCTCAAAGTTTCCAATGAATCTCAGTTTCAATTAGATGAGCGAGACTTAGTAGCTTTTTGCTTCTGATTAGTTTTGGTATTTCACTATCCATTGAAACTTACAAATGTTGGTCTCTTTAGGAACTTAGAATCCAGATGATATTATTAACTCTCCTAGTTAAGCTCTTTTTTATTCTTGAACACAGCTTTTAGAGTCTTGGCCGTGACCCTAAGAACTTTGTTTTCCAGTATTACCACCGGATACATAAATGCCACAGACACTTTAACTGGGTGAATCCTTTTGGATTGTGATTCAGCTTTCCTAGAATCCCCAGATAGAGGTGTCCAGAGTTCTTAAGCACACTCTTTTTTCTTTGGACCACGACTTTAATCGCTCAGTCTCAAGCGTTTCACTTGACACCTTCATGCCACAAGCACATGGTTAGAGACAGCTTGGTTGAGCCACTTAGGCCAGGATTTTATTCCTTGTAGCGCCTCCTAACAACTGATGCTTAAAGCCTTGGATCCTTTTACCCTTGCCATTTGGTTTAAAGGGTTACTGGCTTTTTCAATCTGTCCTCATTTTCCTACATTTTTGGGTAATAATGGATTTTTCTCTTTATTATTTTTTTTTTCTTTTTTTTCGCCAATTTTTTTCGTATGCATTATTATTTTTTTTCTTTTGCAACATGCTTTTTCTTTTTTTTTTCTTTCTTTTGCTACTTTTTCTTGCTTCAAGAATCAATTTTTGGATTTTTCAAATTATCAATAATATTTTTCATTTTTCAACATTCTTTCAAGGGCCAACATTCTAAAATTCTAACTTCAAAAATGCACTGTTTATTCATACATTCAGAAAACAAAAGCAATGTCACCATGTCAAAATAGTTAAACTATTCTTATTATAAACTTGAAATTCATGTATCTCTCAATTCTTTTCAAATAAAATTTTCTTTTAAGCAAGGTAAGAGATATATGGAACATTTTACATCCTTAAGACATCAATGCAAATGATCATGCAACAAGAACAAGAGAACAGATAACACAACATGACAGAAAACAGAAAAAGAAAGGGGTGTAAAGAGAACAAAACCACCTTTAATGGTGGCGGCTAGTACTCCTCCTTGAGGATCCAATGTGGTGCTTGATCTCTTCAATGTCACTCATTTGCCTTTGTTGCTCTTCCCTCATAGCCCTTTGTTCTTCCCTTATGGCTCTTTGATCTTCTCTTATTTCATTGAGGGTGGTAGTATGCTCTTGATGCTCTAACCTCAGTTGCTCCATGTTAGTGCTTATTTCTCCAAGAGAAGCATGCCATTGATCCCAATAGCTTTGAAGAGAAAAATACATCCCTTGAGGCATCTCAGGGATCTCATGCTGAGGTAGATGCACAGGCTCTTGTGCATGCTCTCTAGTTTGCTCCATCCTCTTCTTAGTGATGGGCTTGTCCTCCCAAATGGATATGTCTTCTTCTATGACAATTCTAGATGAATTGCATAGATGAGAGATGAGGTGTAGGAATGCCAACTTTGCATTGGTGGAAGGCTTCTCAAGTATCTTGTACAATTCTTGAGGAATCACCTCATGTACTTCCACCTCACTCCCAATCATGATGCAATGGATCATGATAGCTCTGTCAATAGTCACTTCTGACCGGTTGCTAGTGGGGATGATGGAACGTTGAATGAATTCCAACCATCCTCTAGCTATGGGCTTGAGGTCAACTCTTCTTAATTGAATGGGCTTGCCTTGGGAATCCCTTTTCCACTGTGCTCCTTCCACACAAATATCTGAGAGCACTTGATTCGATCTCTGTTTAAAGTTGACTATCCTAGTATAAGGATGAGGATCTCCTTGCATTCAAGGCAAGTTTAACACCAACTTCACACTTTCCAGGCTAAAATCTAGGATTTTCCCTCGAACCATGGTGCTCCAAATCCTTGGATTTGGGTTCACACCAATGTCATAGTTTTTAGTAACCTATGCATTAGCATAGAACTCTTGCACCATTAGGATCCCAACCTCTTGAATGGGAATGGTTAGGACTTCCCAACCTCTTCTTTGGATCTCTCTTCGGATTTCTGGATACTCATTCTTCTTGAGCCTGAAAGGGACCTCACGGATCACTTTCTTCTCTACCACTACTTCATAGAAGTGGTCGTTGTGGATTTTGGTGATGAATCTTTCCATCTTCCAAGATTCAGAGGAGGCAACTACTTCCTTTCCTTTCCTCTTTCTAGAGGGCTCCCCAACCTTGCGTGCCTTGAATGGTAATAGAAATAAAAAAGCTATGCTTTTCCAACACCAAACTTAAAACTTTGCTCATCCTCGAGAAAAAATAAAGAAAAGAGAAGAATCGAGTAGATAGAAGAAGATAGAGGGAGACAGAGGATTCGGCCGTGGGGTGTATTGTGGTGTATGAGAGTTGTGTGTATGAAGGGTTAGAATGAGGGGTATTTATAGGAGTGGGGTAGGGTTAGGTTTGGCCATGGGTGGATAAATGGGAGGGAAATTTGATTTTAAAGTGGGTGGGGGTTGGTGGGAGTTATGATAGTTTTGGGAAAGTGACATGGTTGTGATTGGGCTAGGGTTTATAGGGAAGTGTGTAAGGGAAAGTGTGAAAGTAAAAGGGAATAAGTGGGGTAGGTAAAGATGTTGTGGGACCCACTGGTCTTGAGAGGCTAGGGAATCCAAATTCCCTGCTTCTCTGCACTGGCGTTTGAATGCCCAGGGGCTGCTCCTTGGCTGGCGTTCAATGCCAGTAATGGTGCCCATTTGGGGCATTGGACACCCAGCCAGAGCTCCCTGGCTGGCGTTCAACTTTGATAACACTCCATTCAGAGTATTCTATTTTCACTGCTGTAACATTTCTGTCTCTGTTCTGACTCCTGCACATGATTATGAACCAAAATTATAAATTAAGGAAAAACAAAATAAAAGAAGATAAAAATAATTAATGAAGGTTGGGTTGCCTCCCAATAATCACTTCTTTAACATCATTAGCTTGACGGTTAGCTCCTTACGAAGGTGAGTATGGGCTTAGATTGTCGCCCCTTACAGTGAACTTTCTTCCTGTCCTCTCATGAATGAGCTCTAAATGCTATAGAGATAGGACACAACTAACTGTATGTGGTATGATTGGTTTCTTGGTGAAGAAAACTCTTATGCAAAGTGAGAGGCCTTCTGTTGGGAGTTTTTTGTCCCTCTAGCCTTTAGGTACATTCTTCCTAGCACCTTTGTGCTTTGAGCTTGTTGATGGCTGCCCAACACCAAACTTAGAATTGATGTCTTGGGGCTCTGTGAGGCTATGCACAAAAAGAGAGGGTTAGAACACTAAGTGTTGCATAGTTATCTCTCTTTTCTCAGAGGAAGAATTGGGATGAGGCATCTTGAATAAGATGTGATCCTCTCCTAGTTGTAGAGTCAGTTCTCCCTTGGCCACATCAATGATAGCATTGGCAGTGGGTAGGAAAGGTCATCCAAGGATGATAGAGTCATCCTCATCCTCTCCAATATCCAAGACTATGAAGTTTTCAGGGATGTAGTAATTTTCAACTTTCACCAAGACATCCTCTACTTAGCCATATGGATTTTTTATTGTCTTGTCTGCCATCTCTAGTGAGATGTTTGCAGCTTGTACCTCAAGGATTCCTAGCTTCTCCATTACAGAGTGTGGCATGAGTTTTATACTTGACTCTAGGACACACAGAGCCTTCTCAAAGATCATGGTGCCTATGGTGTAAGGGATCAGGAAGCGTCCAGGATCTGGAAGCTTCTGTGGTAGCTTCTGCTAAACCAAAGCATGGATTTCTTTGGAAAGCAATGGAGGTTCTTCCTCCAGGGGCTTTGTACCAAATAACTTGGCATTCAGCTTCACAAGAGCTCCTAGGTACCGAGGAACTTGCTCCTCCCTAGTGTCTTCATCCTCATCAGAGGATGAGTGTTCATCAAAACTCATGCACTACAGAAGTGCATGCAAAGGAACCTCTATTGTCTTTATATGAGCCTTGCCTTCCTTTGGTTCTGGAATAGGGGTTTCTTGAGTGGGTTTTGAACTTTCAGAAGGTGTGCTTTTACCGGCGTTTAACACTAGCTCTGTTAGCTTATTGGGCGTTAAACGCTCATGCTGTGCACCCTTACTGGTGTTAAACGCCAGTCCCTTTAGCATTTTAGGCATTGAACACCCAGCAGGGGTATCCTTCCTAGCGTTCAATGCCTGCTTCCCAGGCTGATTGGGTGTTGAACGCCCAATGAAGGGTTCCTCACTGGCATTCAGCACCAGGCTAGCTGCTAGGATGGCCGTTGACTGCCCAGCCAGTGCTCCCTGGCTGGCGTTCAATGCCAGCTCTGCTGCCAAGATGGGAGTTGAACGCACAGTGAGGGGTTCCTCACTGGCGTTCAGCACCAGGCTAGCTGCCAGGATGGGCGTTGATCACCCAGTGAAGGGTTCCTCACTGGCGTTCAGTGCTAGGTTCTCTACCATCTTGGGCGTTGAGTGCCCATTTAGGACTTCCTCACTCGCGTTCAAGGCCTTCCCAATCTCTTCATATTTAGCCTCTACCTCAGAGGTGAAGGCCTTACACTCTTCTCTTGGGTTCACCTTAGTGTTTCTTGGAAGAGTGTCAAGAGGAGTCTTAGGGGTCCTTGATGAGCGGATAATTTATATGCTTTTTGGCATTATTTTTACATAGTTTTTATTATGATTTGATTAGTTTTTAATATATTTTTATTAGTTTTAATTAAAATTCACATTTCTGGACTTTACTATGAGTTTGTGTATTTTTCTTTGATTTCAGTTAATTTCTGGCTGAAATTGAGGGACTTGAGCAAAAATCAAATTCAGAGGTTGAAGAAGGACTGCAGATGCTGTTGGATTCTGACCTCCCTGCACTCAAAGTGGATTTTCTGGAGCTACCGAACTCCAAATGGCGCGCTCTTAATTGCGTTGGAAAGTAAACATCAAGGGCTTTCCAGAAATATATAATAGTCTATGCTTTGCCGGAATTTAGATGACGCAAACTGGCGTTCAACGCCAGTTCCATGTTACATTCTGGAGTTAAACGCCAGAAACAGGTTGCAAAGTGGAGTTAAACGCCAGAAACAGGTTACAAACTGGCGTTCAACTCCAAGAGAAGCCTCTACACGTGTAAATCTTAATGCTCAACCCAAGCACATACCAAGTGGGCCCTGGAAGTAGATTTCTGCATCATTTACTCATTTCTGTAAACCCTAGTAACTAGTTTAGTATAAATAGGACATTTTACTATTGTATTTACATCTTCGGATCTATCTTTGATTAGTTTTATGCTATCTTAGACCTTTTTGGGGGCTGGCCTCTCGGCCATGCCTGGACCTTGTTCTTATGTATTTTCAACGATAGAGTTTCTACACACCATAGATTAAGGTGTGGAGCTCTGTTGTTCCTTGAGTATTAATGCAAAGTACTACTGTTTTTCTATTCAATTCAAGCTTATTCCTATTCTAAGATGTTTATTCGCACCTAAGAACATGATGAATGTGATGATTATGTGACGCTCATCATCATTCTCACTTACGAACGCGTGCCTGACAAACACTTCCGTTCTATATGCAAACAAGCTAGAATGAATATCTCTTAGATATCTAATACAGAGGACCGAGTCCGAGATATTAGAGTCTTTGTGGTATAAGTTAAAACCCATGGATGGCCATTCCTGAGATCCGGAAAGTCTAAACCTTGTCTGTGGTATTCCAAGTAGGATCTAGGAAGGGATGGCTGTGACAAGCTTCAAACTCGCGAGTGCTGGGCGTAGTGACAGACGCAAAAGGATAGTAAATCCTATTCAAGTATGATCGAGAACCGACAGATGATTAGCCATGCAGTGACAGCGCATTGGACCATTTTCACAGAGAGGATGGGATGTAGTCATTGACAACGGTGATGCCCAACATATAGCTTGCCATGGAAAGGAGTAGGAATGATTGGATGAAGACAGCAGGAAAGCAGAGGTTCAGGAGGAACGAAAGCCTCTCTATACGCTTATCTGAAACTCTCACCAATGAATTACATAAGTATCTCTATCCTAATTTATATTTTATTTATATTTATTATCAATTCACCATAACCATTTGAATCCGCCTGACTGAGATTTACAAGGTGACCATAGCTTGCTTCAAGCCGACAATCTCCGTGGGATCGACCTTTACTCACGTAAGGTTTATTACTTGGACGACCCAGTGCACTTGCTGGTTAGTGGTGCGAAGTTGTGACAAAGTGTGATTCACATTTGAGAGCATCAAGTCTTTGGCGCCATTGTTGATGATCGTAATTTCGTGCACCAAGTTTTTGGCGCCGTTGCCGGGGATTGTTCGAGTTTGGACAACTGACGGTTCATCTTGTTGCTCAGATTAGGTAATTTTATTTTAATTTTATGCTTTTTTGTTTTTATTATTCTTAATTTCGAAAAAAAATAATAATAAATATTTTCAAAAATATATTTTTCTTCAGAATTTTTATGAATGAATTCTAGAGTTTCATGAAGCATGTTGAAGCCTGGCTGGCTGTAAAGCCATGTCTAATTCATTTGGACTGGGGCTTCCACCTATCAGCATAGAATAAAGTTGGATGAAGTATCAGCCGTTGTATGCCTGATTTGTATCTGCTAAAGCTTGGCTGGCCATTGGCCATGTCTAGTGTTTTGGACCGGAGCTATCACTAAAAGCTTGGCTGGCTAGTGAGCCATGTCTAATTCCTGGACTGGAGCTTTAGACTAACATTGCAAGATTCCTGGAATTCCTATTAAAGATTTTCGAAATCCTTATTTTCTTTTTCAAAATTAATTTTTGAAAAAAAATTAATAAAATCATAAAACCAAAAATATTTGATGTTTCTTGTTTAAGTATTGTGTCAGTTTTTAAGTTTGGTGTCAATTGCATGTTTATCTCTTTCTTGCATTTTTCAAAAATTCATGCATTCCATTCTTCATGATCTTCAAGTTGTTCTTGGTAAGTCTTCTTGTTTGATCTTTAAAATTTCTTGTTTTGTGTATTTTCTTGTTTCTCATATGCATTTTTGAATTATTAATGTCTCAACATTGAAAATTTCTAAGTTTGGTGTCTTGCATGTTTTTTCTTTTCTTAAAAATTTTCAAAAATAAGTTCTTGGTGTTCATCTTGACATTCAAAGTGTTCTTGGTGTTCATCTTGACATTCATAGTGTTCTTGCATGCATTATGTGTTTTGATCCAAAATTTTCATGCATTGAGTCTTTTTGATGTTTTTCTCTCTCATCATTAAAATTCAAAAAAAAATCAAAAAATTATCTTTCTCTTTTTCTTCTCATAAAATTCGAAAATTTGAGTTGACTTTTAAAAAATTTTTAAAATCTAGTTGTTTCTTATGAGTCAAATCGAATTTTCAATTTAAAAATTCTATCTTTTTCAAACCTTTTTCAAAAATCAAATCTTTTTTCAATTTTTCCTTCATATTTTCGAAAACTTTATGATTGATTTTCAAAATCTTTTCTTATTTTGTTTCATAATTTCAAAATCTTACTAACAATTAATGTGATTGATTCAAAAATTTTAAGTTTGTTACTTGCCTAGTAAGAAAGGTTCAATCTTTAAACTTTAAAATACTATCTTTTAGTTTCTTGTTAGTCAAGTAATCAACTTTGATTTCAGAAAATCAAATCTTTTTAAATTTCTTTTTCAAATCTTTTTCAAATTAAGTTTCAATCATATCATTTTTCAAAATTAATTTCAAAATCTTTTCTAACTTCTTATCTTTTCAAAATTAAATTTCAAATCCTTTCGAACTAATCCTATCTTTTTGTTTCAATCATATCTTTTTCAAAACTGCGTAACTAACTCTCTCTCTAATTTTTGAAAATCACTTTCCTCTTTTTCAAAATTTCTTTTTAATTAACTATTTATTTTAAATTTTAATTTGATTTAATTTTATTTTTCTTTTTAAATTTTTGAATTTTTATTTAAAATTCAATTTAAAAACAAAAATACTTTTATTTTAATTTATTTAATTTTCGAATTCTCTCATCTCTCATCTCCTTCTGTTTATTTATTCATCTATTAACACTCCTCTTTCACCCAAGAATTCGAACTCATTCCTCTCCCTTGTGTTTGGATTCTTATCTTTTCCTTCCTCCGTTATTCTCTTCTTATACTTAAATAAGAAATCTCTATACTATGACATAGAGGATTCCATATTTTCTGTTCTCTTCTTTTTCATATGAGCAGGAACAAGGATAAGAACATTCTTGTTGAAGCTGATCCTGAACCTGAAAGGACTCTGAAGAGGAAGCTAAGAGAAGCTAAAGCACAACTCTCTGGAGAAAATCTGACAGAAATTTTCGAAAAAGAAGGAGACATGGCCGAAAATAATAACAATGCAAGGAAGATGCTTGGTGACTTTACTGAACCAAATTCCAATTTACATGGAAGAAGCATCTCAATCCCTGCCATTGGAGCAAACAATTTTGAGCTGAAACCTCAATTAGTTTCTCTGATGCAATAGAACTGCCAGTTTCATGGACTTCCATCAGAAGATCCTTTTTAGTTCTTAACTGAATTCTTGCAAATCTGTGATACTGTTAAGACCAATGGGGTTGATCCCGAGGTCTACAGGCTTATGCTTTTCCCGTTTGCTGTAAGAGACAGAGCTAGAATATGGTTGGACTCTCAACCTAAAGACAGCCTAAACTCTTGGGATAAGTTGGTCACGGCTTTCTTAGCAAAGTTCTTTCCTCCTCAAAAGCTTAGTAAGCTTAGAGTGGATGTTCAAACCTTCAAACAGAAAGAAGGTGAGTCCCTCTATGAAGCTTGGGAGAGATACAAGGAACTGACCATGAAGTGTCCTTCTGACATGCTTTCAGAATGGACCATCCTGGATATATTCTATGATGGTCTGTCTGAATTATCTAAAATGTCATTAGACCATTCTGCAGGTGGATCCATTCACCTAAAGAAAACGCCTGCAGAAGTTCAAGAACTTATTGACATGGTTGCAAATAACCAGTTCATGCACACTTTTGAAAGGAATCATGTGAGTAATGGGACGCCTCAGAGGAAGGGAGTTCTTGAAATTGATAATCTGAATGCCATATTGGCTCAGAACAAAATATTGACTCAGCAAGTCAATATGATCTCTCTGAGTCTGAATGGATTGAAGGAATCATCCAATAGTACTAAAGAGGGAATGGGGATTTTGATTGCAAGAGGCAAGAAATGTAAATAGCAAGAAATTAAAGAAACAAACAACTAAATATCAAAAGCAAGTAAACTCAAGGCAATAATCAAGAGAAAGGAAAATTCAAATGCTAGAAACCTGTTGGCAAGGAGTGAGAGTTAAGGTTACCTATCCTAGCCATTGACCACAAACATATGATGATCATGAATAGTTAATCCTACTTAGTCAACCCTAACATCGAGGATAAGTCAAATAAGCATAATTGATCTCAATCCACAAGTGCTAGCCAACTCACTAATTAGCTTAGTGAAAGACTAGCGTTAGTGGAAACCAAATCAACTAACTACCCTAATATATCAATCAAGAATGGACATGAATGACTCAAGGTCACCAAAGTCCTCAATTCCAAGCCAAGAGTGGGGAAAAACTACACTAAAACTAAGCCAAGCATTTTATCAAACACTTGGTGTGCATGTAAATAAAATCACATTAAATTGCAATAACAATAAATTCTAAAGCTACCAAAAGCAAGAAAATAATAATAACAACTCAATTAAATAACAATAAAAAAAAACATTAAATTGCATTAACAGAAATTCAAATTAACAAGAGTTCATCAACAAAAAATAACCAAATAAAAGAAATAACAAGTGAAACTAAAAGAAGTAAGATGCTAGAACAAGAAATAGTAAAGAAACTAAATCAATACAAGAATTAAAGTATCAATCTAAGAGAAATTTAACTAATCTACCCTAAATTCTAGATAGAAGAGAGAGATTCTCTCTCTAGAAATGATCTAAATCATGTCTTGAACTAAACCTAATTGCTCTCCCCTTGTTTCCTCTTCAATTAGGGTTGAAATAGCTTTAGAAATGAGTTGGATTGGGTTCTGGAGGCCTAAAAATCGCTACCAGCATTTTGCATTTAATGAGGTCACATGTTGGGACTTGTGCATACGCACAGATGTGTGCGTACGCACACTTGCTGATTTTCTCTTCGTTCCTATGCACGCATCACTATGCATACGCATGACTGCATGAACATCCACCTCTACGTACACACGCATCATTGTGTGTATGCACACTTGCTGAAAATCTCCAAACTCTATTTCTTTTAGAATTCTCCACTTTTGCATGCTTTTTCCTGACTTCTTCAATCCATATTAGCCCTGTAAGCCTGAAATCACTTAGCAAACACATCAAGGCATTAAATGGAATTAAAGTGAATAAAATTTAGCAAATTAAGGGCCTAAAAAGCATGTTTTCACTCTTAAGCACAAATTAGGAGAGATTCACAAAACCATGCTATTTCATTGATTAAATGTATGAAAAGTTGATAAAATTACCCAATTAGAGCAAATAAATACAATGAAATGTGAATTTATCACATCCCCACACTTAAACAATAGCATGTCCTCATGCTAAACACAAGAAAGAAACAAGAAAGGGGTATTACATTTATTCAAAGCAAGGAAACTACCTATATTCAATCTATCTAAATGATTGCAACTACTTAGTCAAAATAAATCAATTTCCAAGAATATATACATAAACATAAGGGCTAAAGCAATTTCAATCAAATCAAATCCACAATTAAATTGAGTTATTGAAAAGAATTTAACAACTTGCAATAAAGGGGATAATCAAAGGTGAAAACATGTAATCGAGCAATCGAACCCCTCACCGGATGTGTATACATTCTATTCGCTCAAGTGTTTAGGGTCAATTCACTCAATTCTCCTCTAATTAAACTTTCTAAGATTTGTTTTTCATTTAACAATCAACAATCATTTAATGCATGCATTCAAATATCATGAGGACTTTTCATGGTTGTAGTGGGGCTAGGGTCAAGGTAAGGTTATATATGGTCAAGTGAGCTTGAATTTGAATCTTTGATTAACTTAAGCTCTCACTAACACACATAACAACCTATACAATTCAAATTTAAACCTAACTACCCATTATTCACTTTTTTCACACACTCATGCATTCTCTTCAATTCACATCCCATATGCATTATTCTTATTACTTTACTTTGAGGTTAACATTTGTCCCCTTTTTATTGCTTTCAATTTCTCTTTTTCTTTTCCTTCTTTTTGATTTTTCTTTTTCTCTTCTTCTTTTTTTTTTCAAAATAAAATATATACAAAAGTATCAATGCATATGGCTTAAACTTTTAATGCATGAGTAAGTACCCAATTCCTAAGATCTTTAACAAAAAACACAAAGAAATACTTTTATCTCTACCAATGTTCCCAAACTTTTCCACACTTGAATGATACACACTATCACTAGCCTAAGCTAACCAAAGATCTAAACGAAGGACATTTATTATTTTTCACTTAGAGGTAGTGATGTGCTAAAATAAGGAACAAAAGGGTATTAAAATTGGCTCAAAATTGGTTAACAAAGGAAGATAAAAGGGTAGGCTATTTGGGTAAGTGATCTATTTGAAATAAAGACCTCAATCATATAAATGCTTATATACATCAAATAATGGACATAAAGAATCAAACAAATTAAAGATTGCAATAATAGAAAGAGAATAACACACACAAGAATGAAAATAGTGGTTAATATGATGCAACCACACAATTAGGCTCAAAACTTAGATGCATGTGTGTTCTTAGCTCAAAAAAAGCATGTTCTACAATATATTTCAAACAAGTTTCAATGAAACAAATACCAACTCAAATTAATTATGATATTAATGCCCTATTAAGAATATATTTCTTGGAAAATTTCATTATTTTAACTAATCTTATTATATATGTGAAAGGACATGAAATAAAATAAAAAAAAAAGCAATTAAAGCTCTAAGATCTATACAAACTAAGAAAAATAAAATGTGAAAGTATTGGGATTAGAATTATTCACCCAAGATTGCCGATTAGTGATGACCCCCCACACTTAAAGGTTTGCACCATCCTCGGTGCAATCAGAGATGAGCAAGGGGGTATGGCGACTTCTCGAATTGCCACCCTCAGCTGGTGGATCAATCGACTGCTGTGTGTTCTTCTCTTGCTTCACTTGTTGCTTAATGGTGAATCATCCATGAAGAATAGAAATTAACACCATAAGATGAGAAAATGCAAAAGCAAGGAAGCATATATTGTTGGAATGAGGCATGAATCACTAAAATGAGTGAGTGAATTAGTTTGTGACATGAAGGAAACAAGTGTGTGAATTCTAAGTTGCGCGGTTTAGAACACACACACTAGCAAAGAAAGCTATATCAGAATTACAAAAAAGAAGTATGCACTTCACCCATTCTAGTGTGCTTGAGATACTTTAAAAGAAATTTGAAGGTTAAGATAAACAAACAAGTAATAAAGGAGCACAAAAGAATTCAAGCAAGAATCAAGAAATTGTGAAAGGATAATGAATCATCCAATTGACAAGAAGTGAGAAACATGGTTGCTATGCAACGTAGAAAAAGAGAGATATGAGATCAATCACATAGCAAGCACGGTCCATGATAAACCCTGTTTTTAGGGTTTATCTCGTATGAATTTTGAGGGTTTTATCAATGTTTTTTTCACACTTATTCATATAAAAATGCATGATTCTGTGTTCCTTTCACAATTTTGCTTCATGGATGAAAACATGTTCTTTTACATTAAATTTGATATGTGTTAAGTGATTTCAGAGTTTATAGGGCAAGGATGGCCTGGAAGAGAGGAAGGAAGCATGCATAAAGGGAAGGAGCATGGAAAATGGAGCTTTGGAGTTTTGAGCAGTGACACGCACGCGTGCCTTGCATGTATGCATGGATGCGCGCTACCAAGATCGGCGTGAAGAATCCAAAGCCAGAAGCCGGTGCATTTGCATGGCTATGCCAGAACCTCATAGACGCGCACGCGGGCTTCACGCATGCTCGTGGATTGTAAAGCTCCAAGGACGCGTACGCGTGCTGTGTGCGTACCCGTCGATGCCTGCACGTGACTTTTAAAGAGAAAATGTGACTGGCAATTTCAGGGGAGTTACAGACCCTGTTTGGAGCAGAATTGTGGCAGAAAAAGGCATAAGAAGACTAAGGATTGAACAGATCTACATCCATTCACTCATTCACACATTTTTTGAGATATTTTTCTTAGTTAGTTACATTTTGTAGAGAGAGAAACTCCAACTTCTCTTTAGGATTTTGCTCTTCCAACTTTCAATCCCAATTCTTCTTGGATTCCTTTGGTGAGATCAATTTCAATTTTACTTTGACTCAAGTTGTAGATTTAATTTTCCTACTCTCAATTAGTGTTCTTTTTGTTCAATCCACTTTGGATTTTAGATTTAGACTTTGCTACTTTGATTTTGATTAATGAATTGAGGAATTTCATGTTCATTGATTTCAATTGTTTGATTGTTGATGATTGCTTGAATTACATAGCTTAAATTCAATTCATTTTCTTAATTTCATAATGTCTCTCACTATTGCTCACCAATTGTTTGAGAAAATGACAACCCTAGCTATGGAGTAGATTCCTCTTTCTTGGCTTAGGGGTTGAGTTGTTGGAGACACTTGAATAGTTAATGTCCTTTGTTGATTACCAATTGGAGATTGCTAATTGACTTGTGCGTCACTAAAGCTAGACTTCCCTAGGGTTAGACTAGGACTTGTGACTCAAGTTGATTATTTTCACTTGACTTTCCTCCATAGTTAGAAGTTACCTAAGTGAAGTAATGATCAATTGTTATCATAATTGATGGAAGCTATAATGATGGAACTTCTAATACTCACCCTTAGCCAAGGCTTTTATCTTGATTGATTGTTGCCCACTTTTGTTAGCTTGAATCCTTACACTAAACTCCAAAACCACAAAAGACTTCCTAACCAATGATGTGCATTCTAAGGCAATTCCTAGGGAGTACGACTCGGGACTAATACTCCCGGTTATTGATTTTAGATTTGTTTGATGTGAAATTGCGTGTCAGTTAGACTTTAATCACGATTGGATTTATTGATAATTTCTATACCGGCATAAAATCTCTCATCAAAATGGCGCCGTTGCTGGGGAATTGCATATGTGTGCCATGTTATTGGTTAGTGTGAATATGTTGATATGTGAATACTTGAATTTTCTCTTGATTGTTTGTTTGTTTGATTGCTAGTTAGGATTAGTCTTTGTTTAGTTCAATTTGTTGTCATGAGCTCTATACTTCCTTCCTTGTATGATGCGTTCACTACCGGATCCGAGCTTAGCCCCATTTGATCCAGAAATCGAAAGAACTTTGCTTCACATTAGGCAAGCTCGGAGGCGGTTAGCCTTCGGAAGTGGTGAAAAGGTTTTTACTAATTCACCAACCATATCTGAGGTTTATTCCGAATCGTCATTCGAAGAAGGAACTATCTACTCTACCGTTGATACTACTAATAGTTCTTCTATTGATCTAGGCACCGACACTATGGCCGTTCCAAGGAGAGTTACTCTTGAGGAAGTGGGTGTACTAGACTTTGTTCTTCAATCTCTTCAAGTGCTTCACCCAAACTTGAATGCCAACTTTGAGCTTAAAACCTTTTTGATCAATCTTCTACCGAAGTTTCACGGACTTTTAAGGTGTATGCTCAACAACTATGCGGGAGGGATCCGATGAGGTTGCTATATGGTTATTTGCCTTCCCATTCTCTCTTGAGGGAAGAGCCAAGGAGTGGTTCTACACTTTACCTAGTGAGGTTATTTTTGATTGGGACTTGCTTAGAAGGGAGTTCTTGGATAAATTCGTTCACGTAGAAGTGACGGACAAGCTAAGGAAAGAGATTTCATGCATTGTCCAAGGTGAAATGGAGACTCTATACGAGTATTGTGAATAGTTTCGAAAGCTTCTTGACTCATGTCCCAACTACATGATTGACACTCAAGTATTGCTTAGCTATGTGTGCCAAGGAATGATACCCCAAGACAAAACTCTATTGGATGCTTAAAGCAATGGTTCTTTGTCAAAGTATAGGACGGTGGAGGATGCATGGCAACTCATTACTAACTTGGCCGAGTCCACTCAATATGCTAGACAAAGAACCAACCATCCAAAGACCGTAAATGAAGTTTCCTCTAGTAGTGAGACCGCCGCCCTTGCCAAATCCTTGGGCGAGATGACAAGCATTCTAAAGCAACTCCAAATAAATCAACAACAACCTCCATTTCATCAACAACAACCTCCACCACCTCCTCAACAACAACATAGTCAACAATTGGTCCCCCAAAAAGTGTGCGGTATTTGCTCTTGCTATTCCCACTACACAGACGAATGTCCAAATCTCCAAAAAAAACAATACCTTCGCGGCTACCCACAATTTCTATGACCGTCCGGACCAAGGATACTACCAACAAGGTGGCAATTTCAACCAAGGGTATCCCCAACAAGGAGGCAATTACAATCAAGGGGGTAGCAACTATAATCAAGGTTGGAGAGATAATTTCAACTAAGGATAGCGGGACAATTATCAACAAGGAGGTAGGGACAATGATGGAAAGAAAAGATGGAACAACAACAACTCACAAAATCGATACTCACAAAACCAACCATACCCTCAACAAAACCAAGGAAGAAACTACCAAACCTATCAACCACCACATCAAAGACAACCACCTCAACCCAATCAATCACAAGCCCCTCAAATCACCTACCCTTCCACTTCTTCCAATCAAGATGATACACTGTGTTCCATTCTCCAAGGACAAAAAGAACTTCAAACTACACGTGCCTTCGGCCTTACCGGTCTTACATCTATTCTCCAAGATCTTTTAGCCCGCATGGAACCACCTTTTACCTCCACTCCTCAAGCCTCGAGTTCTAGTGCCATTCCTTTTTAACCTATACCCAACTCCAAGGGTGGCATCAATGCCATTACCTTGAGGTCCGGAACCCAATTGCAAGAGAGGAGGCCAAAGGAACCAAGCCCTATAATAGTTACTCAAGATGAGGACGAGATTGAGATAGAAGGAATTGTAGAGGAAGATGAGGCACAAGAGGTAGTTGAAGATGAAATCTCTCAACCGAAAAGTGAAGTCTCTAAAGATGAGAAGGTTTTGGAGGAAGTGGCTCAACCAATTCCATTTTCTACATTGGCAAGGAAGGCTAGGAAGCGTGTAGAGCTTGACCCCAAAATGGTGGAGATGTTCAAGAAAGTTGAGGTAACTATCCGTCTCTTTGATGCTATCCATTAAGTATCTAAATATGCAAAATTTCTTAAGGATTTGTGTTTGAACAAAGATAGAATCCATGAGTTAGAGACTATTCCAATGGGGAGTTCTATTTTGGCTTTGATGGGAGCATTACCGGAAAAATGTGGTGATCCGGGCCCCTGCATGGTTACTTGTACCATAGATAGAGTTCAATTCATTGATTGTATGTGTGATCTTGGTGCATGTGTTAGTATTATGCCTCTTTCCGTTTATCATATATTGAAGCTCCCACCGTTGAAGCGGTCGGCGGCTAGCTTTGTCTTAGCGGATAAAAGCATAATAACTGTGACGGGTATTGCGGAAGATGTGTTGGTATTTCCGATTGATTTTCATATCCTTGAGGTGCCACCTAGTGAATCCGAAAGGACATCATCCATCTTACTTGGGAGGCCATCTTCTAGGACCTCTAGGTTCAAATTGGATGTCTATTCGGGAATTTACTCATTTGAGATCGACGGGAGGGTCGTAAGTTTTAGCCTTGATGAAGCTATGAGGTTGATGAGCGGATATTTTATACGCTTTTTGGGGGTATTTTCATATAGTTTTTAGTAGGATCTAGCAACTTTTTAGTGTATTTTTATTAGTTTTATGCAAAAATCACATTTCTGGACTTTACTATGAGTTTGTGTGTTTTTCTGTGATTTTAGGTATTTTCTGGCTGAAATTGAGAGACCTGAGCAAAAATCTTATTCAGAGGCTGAAAAAGGACTGCAGATGCTGTTGGATTCTGACCTCCCTACACTCAATTGCGTTGGAAAGTAGATATCCAGGGCTTTCCAGCAATATATAATAGTCCATACTTTGCCCAAGTTTTGACGACGCAAATCGGCGTTTAACGCCAACTCTTTACCCTATTCTGGCGTTAAACGCCAGAAACAGGCTACAACCTGGCGTTTAACTCCAAAAAAATCTCTACACATGGAAGCTTCAATGCTCAGCCCAAGCACACACCAAGTGGGCCCGGAAGTGGATTTCTGCATTATTTATCTTAGTCTACTAAATTTCTGTAAACCTAGTTCACTAGCTTAGTATAAAAACTACTTTTAGAGATTTATTTGGGATCTCATGACATTTTCACGTTTTACATTGTATCTCTATGGCATGAGTCTCTAAACTCCATGATTGGGGGTGAGGAGCTCTACTGTGTCTCGAATAATTAATGCAATTACTTCTATTTTCTATTCAACTCGCTCATTTCCGTTCTAAGATATTCACTCGTACTTAACCATGAAGAATGTGATGATCCATGACACTCATCATCATTCTCAACCTATGAATGCATGCCTGATAACCACTTACGTTCTATCTGTAATAGCTTGAGTGTATATCTCTTGGATTTCTGGTTCAGGAGTTTGATTCCTCTCCTGACAATAGAGCGTTTAAATCCATGAATCCAGAATCTTCGTGGTAAAAGCTAGAATCAATGGGCAGCATTCTTGAGATCCGGAACTTCTAAACCTTGTCTATGGTATTCTGAGTAGGATCTAGGAAGGGATGACTGTGACGAGCTTCAAAGTCACAAGTGTTGGGCGTAGTGACAGACGCAAAAAATCAATGGATCTTATTCCGATACGAGTGAGAACCGACAGATGATTAGCCATGTACATGGACCTTTTTCACTGAGAGGATGGATGGTAGCCATTGACAACAGTGATCCACCAACATACAGCTTGCCATGGAAGGAGCCTTGCATGTGTGAAGAGGAAAGATGGAAGGAAAGCAGAGGTTCAGAAGACAAAGCATCTCCAAAACCTCAATCTGTTCTCCATTACTGCATAACAAGTATTATTTTTTTTATGTTAATTACTCTTCATAAAACCAACCATTTTTATTATTAATTTCCTGACTAAGAATTACAAAATAACCATAGCTTGCTTCAAGCCGACAATCTCCGTGGGATCGACCCTTACTCACGTAAGGTATTACTTGGACGACCCAGTACACTTGCTGGTTAGTGGTACGAGTTGTGAAAAGTGTGATTTACAATTCGTGCACCAAGTTTTTGGCGCCGTTGCCGGGGATTGTTCGAGTTTGGACAACTGACGGTTTATTTTGTTGCTTAGATTAGGAAAAAAAATTATCTTTTTAGTTTAGAGTCACTAAAATTGCATCTCCTATTAATGGTTTTGGTTGAAATTATTTTTTTAAATCCTTATTTTCTCTTTTTAATTTTTTCGAAAATTTTTATAAACTAATAATTGAGTTTTTCTGTTTGAGTTTAGTTTCATATTTTAAGTTTGGTGTCAATTGCATGATTTTATTTTTCTTTCATTTTTTTTCGAATTATTAGTGCTCAGAATATAAAAATTTTTAAGTTTGGTGTCCTTTGCGTTTCTGTTTTCTTAAAAAATTTTTCAAAAGTTGTTCTTCGCGTTCATCGTGATATTCAAAGTTTTCCTGTTTGTTTCCTTTGTTTTGATCTAAAAGTTTAAGTTTTGTGTCATTTTTACTATTTTTCTCTTTCTTCATTAAATTAAAAATATCTTTTCTCTTTATTTTAATTAATTTTCGATTTTTCCTTTAAAAATTTAGATTTTTTTAAAAACATTCTGTTCTATCTTATCTTAGTTTTGAAATTTCAAAATTGAAAATCTTTTTCAAAAATCATATCCAAAGTTTTTCAAATCTTCTTAATTAAGTAATTATTTTTGTTTTCAAATTTATTTTTCTCTTGGTTTTCGAAATTTATATTTTAATTTATAATTATTTTATTTTATCCTATTAATTTTATTTATCCTAATAATTCAGTTTGTTCTACTTAAATAAAATAAAAACAAAAATATATTTTGTTTGCAATTCATATCAATTCCATTTTATCTATCATGGACCTAAATGGAAATGAACAGTCCAGAAGGACCCTGGGGTCATATGCTAACCCCATTACTGCTGCATATGAGAGTAGCATATGTATACCTCCCATCAAAGTAAGCAGTTTTGAGCTAAATCCTCAGCTCATTGTCATGGTGCAGCAAAATTGCCAGTATTCCGGTATTCCACAGGAAGAACCTACTGAGTTTCTGGCACAGTTCTTGCAAATTACTGACACAGTGCGTGACAAGGAGGTAGATCAGGACGTATACAGGCTGTTACTGTTTCTATTTGCTGTAAAAGATCAAGCTAAGAGGTGGTTAAACAACCAACCCACAGCAAGCATAAGAACCTGAAAACAGTTATCAGACAAATTCCTGAAATAATATTTCCCTCCAAAAAGGATGACACAGCTAAGGCTGGACATCCAATGCTTTAAACAAGAGGATGATGAATCCCTTTATAACACCTGGGAGAGGTACCGAGGGATGCTGAGAAAATGCCCTTCTGAAATGTTTTCAGAGTGGGTACAACTAGACATCTTCTACTATGGGCTTACAGAAAAAGCTCAGATATCTCTAGACCACTCAGCTGGCAGATCTATACACATGAGAAAGACTATTGAAGAGGCTCAAGAGCTTATTGATATAGTTGCTAGAAATCAGCATCTGTACATAAGTAATGAGTCCTCCATGAAAGAAGAAGCTAAGGCAGTATCAACTGACTTTAGTCCTCAAGAACAAGTTGCTGAACTCAATCAGCAACTATCTTCCATAACAGGCTGTTACTGTTTCCATTTGCTGTAAAAGATCAAGCTAAGAGGTGGTTAAACAACCAACCCACAGCAAGCATAAGAAGATGGAAACAGTTATCAGACAAATTCCTGAATCAATATTTTCCTCTAAAAAGGATGACACAGCTAAGGCTGGACATCCAAGGCTTTAAACAAGAGGATGATGAATCCCTTTATAACACACCTGGGAGAGGTACAGAGGGATGCTGAGGAAATGCCCTTCTGAAATGTTTTCAGAGTGGGTACAACTAGACATCTTCTACTATGGGCTTACAGAAAAAGCTCAGATATCTCTAGACCACTCAACTGGTGGATCTATACACATGAGAAAGACTATTGAAGAGGCTCAAGAGCTTATTGATATAGTTGCTAGAAATCAGCATCTGTACATAAGTAATGAGTCCTCCATGAAAGAAGAAGCTAAGGCAGTATCAACTGACTTTAGTCCTCAAGAACAAGTTGTTGAACTCAATCAGCAACTATCTTCTATAACAAGGCAGTTAGCAGAATTTAAGGAGATGCAACAAGAAACCAAAATTGCTAACAAGGATATGGAATCACAATTGAATCAGACAAAATAGTAGTTATCAAAATAGATAACAAAGGAATGCCAAGCAGTTCAATTAAGAAGTGGAAAAATGTTAAATACCACAACTCAAAGCAGTAGAAAGCCAAGAAAAAAACAGCTGACAGAGGATGAGCAACCTACTACCCAAAATCCCTCTGATGACAGTAAGAGCCCAAAGAGGAACAAGTCTGGCAATCAAACGCCAGAAAAGGGTGAAAAACTGGAGTTAAACACCCAATCCATGTCCAGTTCTGGCGTTTAAACACTAGAAAAGGAGAGGAATCTGGCGTTAAACGCCCAATCCATGTCCAGTTTTGGCGTTCAAACGCCAGTGAGGGATCAGACACCTGCAAGTGCTGATAATAACTCCCTCAAGAAGGCTTCTCAACCTACCTCTGTAGGAAATATACCTGCAGCAACTAAGGTTGAATTATATAAAGTGAAAATGCCTTATCCTCAGAAACTCCGCCAAGCGGAACAGGATAAACAATTTGCCCGCTTTAAAGACTATCTCAGGACTCTTGAAATAAAGATTTCGTTTGCCGAGGCACTTGAGCAAATACCCTCTTATGCTAAATTCATGAAAAAGATCTTAAGTCATAAGAAGGATTGGAGAGAAACAGAAAAAGTTTTTCTCACTGAAGAATGCAGTGCAGTCATTCTAACAAGCTTACCAGAAAAGCTTAAGGATCCCGGAAGCTTTATGATACTATGCACATTAGAGGGTAATTGTACCAAGACAGTTCTATGTAACCTCAGGGCAAGTATCAATCTAATCCCTGCATCCACTATCAGAAAGCTTGGCTTAACTGAAGAGGTCAAACCAACCCGAATATGTCTTCAACTTGCTGATGGCTCCATTAAATATCCGTCAGGCATAATTGAGGACATGATTGTCAAGGTTGGGCCATTTGCCTTTCCCACTGACTTTATAGTGCTAGAAATGGAGGAGCACAAGAGTGCAACTCTCATTCTAGGAAGACCTTTCCTAGCAACTGGACGAACCCTTATTGATGTCCAAAGAGGGGAAGTGACCTTGAGAGTCAATGAGGATGAGTTCAGGCTGAATGCTGTTGAGGCAATGAAGCATCCAGACACATCAAAAGACTGTATGAGTGTTGATATTATTGACTCCCTGGTAGAGGAGATCAACATGGCTGAGAGTCTCGAATCATAGCTAGAAGACATCTTTAAAGATGTTCAGCCTGATCTGGAGGAATAAGAGGAAATAAAAGAGCCTCTGAAAATTCTTCAGGAAGAGGAGAAACCTCCTAAACCTGAGCTCAAACCACTACCACCATCCCTGAAATATGCATTTCTGGGAGAAGGTGACACTTTTCCGGTGATCATAAGCTCTGCTTTAAATCCACAGGAAGAGAAAGAACTACTTCAAGTGCTAAGGACACACAAGATATCTCTTGGGTGGTCCATAAGTGATATTAAAGGCATCAGCCCAGCAAGATGCATGCACAAGATCCTATTGGAGGACGATGCTAAGCCAGTGGTTCAACCACAGAGGCGGCTAAATCCAGCCATGAAGAAGGTAGTGCAGAAAGAGGTCACCAAGTTACTAGAGGCTGGGATTATTTATCCTATTTTTGATAGCCCCTGGGTGAGCCCTGTCCAAGTTGTCCCCCAAATAGGGAGGCATGACAGTGGTTCATAATGAAAAGAATGAACTGGTTCCTATAAGAACAGTTACAGGGTGGCGTATGTGTTTTGATTACAGAAGGCTCAATACGGCCACCAAGAAGGATCACTTTCGTTTACCATTCATAGACCAGATGCTAGAAAGACTAGCAGGTCATGAATATTACTGCTTTTTGGATGGCTATTCAGGTTGTAGCCAAATTGCAGTAGATCCTCAGGACCAAGAGAAAACAGCATTCACATATCCTTCTGGAGTGTTTGCCTACAGAAGGATGCCTTTTGGTCTGTGCAATGCACCTGCAACCTTTTAGAGGTGCATGATCTCTATCTTCTCTGATATGGTAGAGAAATTTCTGGAGGTCTTCATGGATAACTTTTCAGTATTTGGAGACTCATTCAACTCCTGCCCTGACCATTTGGCACTTGTTCTGAAAAGATGCCAAGAGACCAATCTAGTTTTAAACTGGGAAAAATATCATTTTATGGTGACTGAAGGAATCGTCCTTGTGCATAAAATTTCAAACAAGGGAATAGAGGTAGATTAAGCTAAAGTGGAAGTAATTGAAAAATTATCACCACCTGCCAATGTTAAAGCAATCAGAAGCTTTCTGGGGCATGCAGGATTCTACAGGAGGTTTATAAAGGATTTTTCAAAAATCGCAAAACCTCTGAGCAATCTGCTTGCTGCTGACACGCCATTTATGTTTGACACAGAGTGTCTGCAGGCGTTTGAAACTCTGAAAGCTAAGCTGGTCACAACACCAGTTATTTCTGTACCATACTGGACACTACCATTCGAACTAAAGTGTGATGCCAGTGACCATGCCATTGGTGCAGTATTGGGACAGAGGTATAACAAGCTTCTGCATGTCATTTATTATGCTATCCATGTTCTAAATGATGCACAAAAAACTTACACAACCATAGAAAAGGAGTTTCTTGCAGTGGTTTATGCCATTGACAAGTTTAGATCATACTTAGTAGGATCAAAAGTGATTGTGTACACTTACCTTGCTGCTCTTAAATATCTACTTACAAAGCAGGATTCAAAACCCAGACTCATAAGATGGGTGTTGCTTCTGCAAGAGTTTGATATAGAAATAAGAGACAAAAAAGGGACAGAGAACCAAGTAGCTGAGCATCTATCCCGGATAGAACCAGTAGAAGGGGCATCCTCTCCCTCTATTGAGATTTATGAAACCTTTCCGGATGAGCAATTGTTTGCCATTCAAGGAACACCATGGTTTGAAGACATTGCAAACTATAAAGCTGTAAGATTCATACTCAAAGAGTACAGCAGGCAGCAAACAAAAAAATTAATTACCGATGCAAAGTACTACTTGTGGGATGAACCATATCTCTTTAAGAGATGTACAGACGAAATAATCTGTAGGTGTGTGCCCATGGAAGAGGCACAGAAGATCTTATGGCATTGCCATGGATCACAATATGGTGGCCATTTCGGAGGTGAGCGAACAGCCACCAAGGTTCTCCAATGTGGCTTCTACTGGCCTACTCTCTATAGAGACTCCCGAGAGTTCATACGTAACTGTGACAGTTGCCAGAGAGCTGGTAATCTGCCTCATGGTTACGCCATGCCTCAACAAGGGATCTTGGAGATTGAGTTTTTTGATGTATGGGGTATTGACTTTATGGGGCCTTTTCCACCATCATACTCAAACACGTATATTCTGGTGGCAGTAGACTATGTATCTAAATGGGTAGAGGCAATTGCAACACCCACTAGTGATACTAAGACAGTGCTGAAGTTCCTCCAGAAACATATCTTCAGCAGGTTTGGTGTCCCTAGAATACTAGTCAGTGATGGGGGAACTCACTTCTGCAATAAACAGCTTTACTTTGCTATGGTCTGATATGGAATTAGCCATAAAGTAGCAACTCCATATCACCCACAGACAAATGGGCAGGCTGAAGTCTCTAATAGAGAACTAAAAAGAATCCTGGAACGGACTGTAATTACCCGTAGAAGGGATTGGGCAAGAAGCTTGGATGAGGCTCTGTGGGCATACAGAACAGCATTCAAGACTCCTATAGGGACCTCTCCATACCAGCTTGTGTATGGTAAGGCCTGTCATTTGCCCGTGGAACTGGAACATAAGGCCTACAGGGCAACCAGATTCCTAAACTTTGATGCCAAATTAGCTAGAGAGAAAAGATTGCTCCAGCTGAATGAGCTAGACGAATTCAGACTCAATGCTTTCGAAAATGCTAAGATTTAGAAAGAGAAAGCAAAAAGGTGGAATGATAAGAAACTGTGACTCAGAGTCTTTGAACCAGGACAAAAGGTTCTGCTGTTCAACTCTAGGCTTAGATTATTCCCCGGGAAACTGAAATCCCGGTGGAAAGGACCATATGTGATTACAAGTGTGTCACCATATGGCTATGTGGAGCTTCAAGATATTAATTCTAATAAGAAGTTCATTGTTAATGGACAGAGAATCAAGCATTATCTTGAAGGAAATATTGAGCAAGAATGCTCAAAGCTGAGGCTAGATTAAAAGCTCAGCAAGGTCCAGCTAAAGACAATAAAGAAGAGCTTGTTGGGAGGCAATCCAGCGATTAGCAAAGCTTATTTGTTATTTAAATAATAATTATACGAGTTTAATATAAATAATCTTCAAGGTAAAGTATCAATTGCATGAGTTCACAGAGTTATAGAAGAATTCAGAGCATAAAGCAGAGAAAAGGGGCTCACTGGCACAAAAACGCCAGTAAGGGGAATTGTGGGCGTTAAACGCCCAAAAGAAGCATCTACTGGACGTTTAATGCTAGTAAAGATACCTTTCTGGGCGTTAAACGCCAGAATGGGTACCATTATGGGCGTTTAATGCCAAAATTACAACATCCTGGGCGTTTAGAAAAATGCCCAGTGACAAAGTATTTATAGCATTTAACGCCAGCCAGGGTGCCTGGCTGGGAGTTAAACGCCCAAAACAAGCAACAAATGGGGGTTAAATGCCCAAAACAAGCTACAACTGGGCGTTTAACGCCAGAACCGTAGAGGGGAGGAAGTTTGTTTTTCACTTCAATTTTTTTCAAATTTTCATATTTCCATCCATGATTTTTTGCATGAAAATGTTACGAATTCTCATTTTTCAATTTCAATTTCAAATTAATCTCAAGCCTAAATATCTTTCTTCATTCTTCTTCAACTTCTTTTCAAATCTTTTTCAAAACTCATCTATCTTTTTAAATTCTTTTCAAATCTTTTTCATTACTCATCTATCTTTTTAAATTCTTTTCAATTCTTTTTCAAATCATCACACTATCTTTTCAAAAAGTAGACTTATCTTATTTTCAAATATCTCTCTTATCTTTTCAATTTTAAAACTATATCTTTTGAATATTCGTGCACAAAATTGTGATCATCAATGGTGCCAACAACTTGGTACGCACAATTGTAATCTCAACTATTTATCACAACTTCGCACAATTAACCAGCAAGTGCACTAGGTCGTCCAAGTAATAAACCTTACGTGAGTAAGGGTCGATCCCACAGAGATTGTCGGCTTGAAGCAAGCTATGATCACCTTGTAAATCTCAGTCAGGCGGATTCAGATAGTTATGGTGAATTGATAATAAAAAGATAAATAAAATGTAAAATAAAGATACAGGTACTTATGTAATTCATTGGGGAGAATTTCAGATAAGCGTATAGAGATGCTTTCGTTCCTCCTGAACCTCTGCTTTCCTGCTGTCTTCATCCAATCATTCCTACTCCTTTCCATGGCAAGCTTTATGTAGGGCATCACCGTTGTCAATGGCTACATCCCATCCTCTCTGTGAAAATGGTCCAATGCGCTGTCACTGCATGGCTAATCATCTGTCGGTTCTCGATCATACTGGAATAGGATTTACTATCCTTTTGCGTCTATCACTACACCCAGCACTCGCGAGTTTGAAGCTCATCACAGCCATCCCTTCCCAGATCCTACCCGGAATACCACAGACAAGGTTTAGACTTTCCGGATCTCAAGAATGGCCGTCCATGGGTTCTAACTTATACCACGAAGATTCTAATATCTCGTACTCGGTCTTCTGTATTATATATCTAAGAGATACTCATTTTAGGCACGCGTTCATGGGTGAGAATGATGATGAGCGTCACATAATCATCACATTCATCATGTTCTTGGGTGCGAATGGATATCTTAGAGAAGGAATAAGCTTGAATTGAATAGAAAAACAGTACTACTTTGTATTAATTCATGAGGAACAGCAGAGCTCCACACCTTAATCTATGGAGTGTATAAATTCTACCGTTGAAAATACATAAGTGATAAGGTCCAGGCATGGCCAAATGGCCAGCCCCCAAACGTGATCTAAAGATCAAAAGACAATCCAAAGATGTAAATACAATAGTAAAAAGTCCTATTTATACTAAACTAGTTACTAAGGTTTACAGAAATGAGTAAATGATGCAGAAATCCACTTCTGGGGCCCACTTGGTGTGTGCTTGGGCTGAGCATTGAGCTTTACACGTGTAGAGGCTTCTCTTGGAGTTGAACGCCAGTTTGTAACCTGTTTCTGGCGTTTAACTCCACTTTGTAACCTGTTTTTGGCGTTTAACTCCAGAATGCAGCATGGAACTGGCGTTGAATGCCAGTTTGCATCGTCTAAACTCGGGCAAAGTATGGACTATTATATATTGCTGGAAATCCCTGGATGTCTACTTTCCAACACAATTGAGAGCGCGCCATTTCGAGTTCTGTAGCTCCATAAAATCTACTTTGAGTGCAGAGAGGTCAGAATCCAACAGCATCTGCAGTCCTTCTTCAACCTCTGAATTTGATTTTTGCTCAGGTCCCTCAATTTCAGCCAGAAAATACCTAAAATCACATAAAAACACAGAAACTCATAGTAAAGTCCAAAAATGTGAATTTTAATTAAAAACTAATAAAAATATAATAAAAACTAATTAAATTATACTGAAAACTGTGTAAAAACAATGCCAAAAAGCATATAAATTATCCGCTCATCACAACACCAAACTTAAATTGTTGCTTGTCCCCAAGCAACTGAAAATCAAATAGGATAAAAAGAAGAGAATATACTATAAATTCCAAAATATCAATGAAACTTAGCTCCAATCAGATGAGCGGGACTTGTAGCTTTTTGTCTCTTGAATAGTTTTGGCATCTCACTTTATCCATTGAAGTTCAGAATGATTGGCATCTATAGGAACTTAGACTTCAGATAGTGTTATTGAATCTCCTAGTTCAGTATGTTGATTCTTGAACATAGCTACTTTATGAGTCTTGGCCGTGGCCCTAAGCACTTTGTTTTCCAGTATTACCACCGGATACATAAATGCCACAGACACATGACTGGGTGAACCTTTTCAGATTGTGACTCAGCTTTGCTAAAGTCCCCAATTAGAGGTGTCCAGGGTTCTTAAGCACACTTTGTTTTTGCTTTGGACCTTGACTTTAACTGCTCAGTCTCAAGTTTTCACTTGACACCTTCACGCCACAAGCACATGGTTAGGGACAGCTTAGTTTAGCCGCTTAGGCCAGGATTTTATTCCTTTAGGCCCTCCTATCCACTGATGCTCAAAGCCTTGGATCCTTTTTATTACCCTTGCCTTTTGGTTTTAAGGGCTATTGGCTTTTTGCTCTTGCTTTTTGGTTTAAAGAGCTTTTGGCTTTTTCTACTTGCTTTTTCTTTTTCTTTCTTTTTTTTTCGCTATTTTTTTCTCTCTCTCTTTTTTTTTCTGCAAGCTTTTGTATTCACTTCTTTTTCTTGCTTCAAGAATCATTTTTATGATTTTTCAGATTATCAAATAACATTTCTCCTTTTTCCTTATTCTTCAAGAGCCAACATATTTAACATTCATAAACAACAACTTCAAAAGTCATATGCACTGTTCAAGCATTCATTCAGAAAACAAAAAGTATTGTCACCATATCAAAATAATTAAACTAGTTTCAAGGATAAAGTCAAAACCATGTACTTCTTGTTCTTTTGTTTTTGGAATATTTTTCATTTAAGAAAGATGATGGATTCATATTCATAACTTTAAGGCATAGACACTTAGACACTAGTGATCATATAGTAAAGACACAAACATAAACAAAACATAAAGCTCAAAAATCGAAAAACAGTAAAATAAATAGACAAGGAGATTAAGGAATGAGTCCACCTTAGTGAGGGTGACGTCTTCCTCTTCTTGAAGAACCAATGGTGCTTTTGAGCTCCTCTATGTCTCTTCCTTGCCTTTGTTGCTTCTCCCTCATGGCTCTTTGATCTTCTCTAATCTCATGGAGGATGATGGAGTGCTCTTGGTGCTCCATCCTTAGTTGTCCCGTGTTGGAACTTAATTCTCCTAGGGAAGTGTTGATTTGCTCCCAATAGTTTTGTGGAGGGAAGTGCATCCCTTGAGGCATTAGTGGTTATGGAAAAACAAAAAAAATCAATGCTTTTTCCACACCAAACTTAAAATGTTTGCTCGTCCTCGAGTAAAAGAAGAAAAAAAGGATGAGAAGAAGAAGAGATGGAGAAGATGGAGGTGTGTGAATGGTTCCACCAGGGGGGTTTAGGTGGTAATGATGTGTGAAAAGGAAAGAGTTATGGTTTGAATTTAAGTGGGTGGGTGTAGGTGGGTTGTATGATGGTTTTGGAGGAGTAATGGAGGTGATTGGTGGAGGTTAATTGAGGAAGAATGTTATGAAAAGGTGTGAAGATGAGAGAAGAAGTGGTAGGAATCCTGTGGGGTCCATAGATCCAGTGGGGCCAAGGACTTAACATCCCTGCTCCAATTAGGCTTGTAAAACGCCCTTGCTGTGCAATCCTGGCGTTTAACCCCAGACTACTGCCTGTTTCTGGCGTTAAACGCCCAAATGTAGCTTGTTTCTGGTGTTTAACGCCAGGCAGATACTTGTTTCTGGCGTTAAATGCCAGACTGCTCTCCTCCAGGATGTGCTATTTTCAATGCTATTTTTCATTCTATTTTTTAATTTTTCAGTAGTTTTTGTGACTTCACATGATCATCAACCTAATAAAACACGAAATAACAAAAAGAAAATAAAATAGATATGATTAAATAACATTGGGTTGCCTCCCAACAAGCGCTTCTTTAATGTCAATAGCTTGATAGTGAGCTCTCATGGAGCCTCACAGATGTTCAGAGCATTGTTGGAACCTTCCAGCACCAAACTTAGAGTTTGAATGTGGGGGTTCAACACCAAACTTAGAGTTTGACTTTGGGGGCTTTGGTTGACTCTGTAGTGAGAGAAGCTTTTTATGCTTCCTCTCCATGGTTACAAAAGAAGATCCTTGAGTTTTAAACACAAGATTGTCCTCATTCAGTTGAAGGATCAATTCTCCTCTGTCCACATCAATTACAGCTCTTGCTGTGGCTAGGAAGGGTCTTCCAAGGATGATGGATTCATCCTCATCCTTCCCAGTATCTAGGATTATGAAATCAGTAGGGATGTAAAGGCCTTTAACCTTTACTAGCACGTCCTCTACTTGTCCATAAGCCTGTTTTCTTGAGTTGTCTGCCATCTCTAATGAGATACTGGCAGCTTTCACCTCAAAGATTCCCAGTTTCTCCATTACAGAGAGTGGCATGAGGTTTATCCCTGACCCAAGGTCACATAGATCCTTCTCAAAGGTCATGGTGCCTATGGTACAAGGTATTAAGAACTTTCCAGGATCCTGTTTCTTCTGAGGCAATGTCAGTTGATCCAGATCACTCAGTTCATTGATGAGCAAGGGAGGTTCATCTTCCCAAGTCTCATTACCAAATAATTTGGCATTCAGCTTCATGATTGCACCAAGGTACTTGGCAACTTGCTCTTCAGTGACATCTTCATTCTCTTCAGAAGAAGAATACTCATCAGAGCTCATGAATGGCATAAGGAGGTTCAAAGGAATCTCTATGGTCTCTAGATGAGCCTCAGATTCCTTTGGTTCCTCAAAGGAAAACTCCTTGTTGATCAATGGACGTCCCAGGAGGTCTTCCTCACTGGGATTCACGTCCTCTCCCTCCCTTGTAGGTTTGGCCATGATGGTTAAATCAATGGCCTTGCACTCTCTTTTTGGATTCTCTTCTGTATTGCTTTGGAAAGTACCAGGAGGAGTTTCAGTGATTCTTTTACTCAGCTGGCCCACTTGTGCCTCCAAATTCCTAATGGAGGACCGTGTTTCATTCATGAAACTTACAGTGGCCTTAGATAGATCAGAGACTATATTTGCTAAGCTAGATGGATTCTGCTCAGAACTCTCTGTCTGTTGCTGAGTGGATGATGGAAAAGGCTTGCTATTGCTAAACCTGTTTCTTCCACCATTATTAAAGCCTTGTTGAGGCTTTTGTTGATCCTTCCATGAGAAATTTGGATGATTTCTCCATGAGGGATTATAGGTGTTTCCATAGGGTTCACCCATGTAATTCACCTCTACTATTGCAGGGTTCTCAGGTTCATAAGCTTTTTCTTCAGAAGATGCCTCTTTAGTACTATTGGATGATTCCTTCAATCCATTCAGACTCTGAGAGATCATATTGACTTGCTGAGTTAATATTTTATTCTGAGCCAATATGGCATTCAGAGTATCAATTTCAAGAACTCCCTTCCTCATAGGCGTCCCATTATTCACAGGATTCCTTTCAGAAGTGTACATGAACTGGTTATTTGCAACCATGTCAATGAGTTCTTGAGCTTCTGCAGGCGTTTTCTTTAGGTGAATGGATCCACCTGCAGAATAGTCCAGTGACATCTTTGATAGCTCAAATAGACCATCATAGAATATATCCAGGATGGTCCATTCTGAAAGCATGTCAGAAGGACACTTTTTGGTCAGTTCCTTGTATCTCTCCCACGCTTCATAGAGGGATTCACCTTCTTTCTGTCTGAAGGTTTGAACATCCACTCTAAGCTTGCTAAGCTTTTGAGGAGGAAAGAACATGGCTAAGAAATTCGTGACCAGCTTATCCCAAAAGTTCAGGCTATCTTTAGGTTGAGAGTCCAACCATACTCTAGCTCTGTCTCTTACAGCAAACGGGAAAAGCATAAGCCTGTAGACCTCGGGATCAACCCCATTGGTCTTAACAGTATCACAGATCTGCAAGAATTCAGTTAAGAACTGAAAAGGATCTTCGGATGGAAGTCCATGAAACTTGCAGTTCTGTTGCATCAGAGAAATTAATTGAGTTTTAAGCTCAAAATTGTTTGCTCCAATGGCAGGGATTGAGATGCCTCTTCCATGTAAATTGGAATTTGGTGCAGTAAAGTCACCAAGCATCTTCCTTGCATTGTTATTATTTTTGGCCATGTCTCCTTCCTTTTCGAAAATTTCTGTCAGATTTTCTCTAGAGAGTTGAGCTTTAGCTTCCCTTAGCTTCCTCTTCAGAGTCCTTTCAAGTTCAGGATCGGCTTCAACAAGAATGTTCTTATCCTTGTTCCTGCTCATATGAAAAAGAAGAGAACACAAAAGAAAATATGGAATCCTCTATGTCACAGTATAGAGATTCCTTATGCAAGTATAAGAAGAGAAGAATGTAAGAAGGAGAAGAGGAAAAATTCGAAGACAGAGAGGGGGGATGGAGTTCAAATTTTTAGGTGGAGGAGAAGTGTTAGTAGATGAGTAAATAAATAGAAGGAGGTGAGGAAGAGAAGAATTCGAAAATTTAAATAAATAAAATAAAAATATTTTAAAATTAAAGTTAAAATTCGAAAATTAAAATTTAAATCAAATTAAATTAAAAATTAAAACAATTAGTTAGAAAAAAGGGAATTTTGAAAAAGAGGGAAAGGATTTTCGAAAATTAGAGAGAGAGAATTAGTTAGGTAGTTTTGAAAAAGATAAGAATCAATCAAAAAGCTAAGTGGTTAATTGAAAAAGATTTGAAAATCAAATTTGAAAAGATAAGAAGTTAGAAAAGATTTTGAAATTGATTTTGAAAAAGATGTGATTGAAATTTATTTTGAAAAAGATTTGAAAAAGAAATTTAAAAAGATTTGATTTTGAAAATTAAAGTTGATTACTTGACTAACAACAAACAAAAAGGTTTGATTTTAAAATTTAAAGATTGAACCTTTCTTATTAGGCAAGTAACAAACTTAATATTTTTGAATCAATCACATTAATTGTTAGCATTGAATTCGAAAATATGGAATAAAAATAAGAAAAAGATTTTGAAAATTAATTTGAAATTTTTTAAAATATGAAAAAAAAATTGAAAAAGATTTGTTTTTTGAAAAAGATAGAATTTTTAAATTGAAAATTTGATTTTACTCATAAGAAACAAGTAAATTTTAAAAATTTTTGAAAAAGTCAACTCAAATTTTCGAAAATTTATGAATGAAAAAGGGAAAGATATTTTTTTATTTTTGAATTTTAAATAAAGAAAGAGAAAAACATCAAAAAGACTAAATGCATGAAAATTTTGGATCAAAACAATTGATGCATGCAAGAACACTTTGAATGTCAAGATGAACACCAAGAACACCTTGAAGATCAAGATGAACATCAAGACTTATTTTTGAAAATTTTTAAGAAAAGAAAAACATGCAAGACACCAAACTTAGAAATTTTCAAACTTTAGACACTAATAATTCAAAAATGCATATGGAAAACAAGAAAAGACACAAAACAAAAAATTTTAAAGATCAAACAAGAAGACTTACCAAGAACAACTTGAAGATCATGAAGAACACCATGCATGAGTTTTTGAAAATTTTTATGGAAAAGTTAAAACATGCAATTGACACCAAACTTAAAATTTGACACTAGACTCAAACAAGAAACAGAAAATATTTTTGGTTTTATGATTTTGTTAAAAATTTTTTTGGATTTGTTCAAAAATTATTTGGAAAAAGAAAATAAGAAACTCATAATTTTTAATAAAGATTCCAGGAATCATGCAATGTTAGTCTAAAGCTTCAGTCTAAAGAGTTTAGACAGGGCAGAACAAGCTTCAGCAGGACATTACATACAACAGCCAAATTGATGGGAATCAACTGACTCCTGTGATGATAAAAGCATCATCTGAAACTCTAGAATTCATTCTTAAAAATTCTGAAGAACATAGAATATTTTATTTTTTTAAAAAAATATAATTTTTTTTGAAATTTTTTTCGAAAATAAATAAAAACAAAGAGTTAAAATTAAAATAAAATTACCTAATCTGAGCAATAAGATGAACCGTCAGTTGTCCAAACTCGAACAATCCCCGGCAACAACTTGGTACGCACAATTGTAATCTCAACTATTTATCACAACTTCGCACAACTAACCAACAAGTGCATTGGGTCGTCCAAGTAATAAACCTTACGTGAGTAAGGGTCGATCCCACGGAGATTGTCGGCCTGAAGCAAGCTATGGTCAACTTGTAAATCTCAGTCAGGCGGATTCAGATAGTTATGGTGAATTGATAACAAAAAGATAAATAAAACATAAAACAAAGATAGAGGCACTTATGTAATTCTTTGATGAGAATTTCAGATAAGCGTATAGAGATGCTTTCGTTCCTCCTGAACCTCTGCTTTCCTGCTGTCTTCATCTAATCATTCCTACTCCTTTCCATGGCAAGCTTTATGTAGGGCATCACCGTTGTCAATGGCTACATCCCATCCTCTCTGTGAAAATGGTCCAGTGCGCTGTCACTGCATGGCTAATCATCTGTCGGTTCTCGATCATACTGGAATAGGATTTACTATCCTTTTGCATCTGTCACTTAGCCCAGCACTCGCGAGTTTGAAGCTCGTCATAGCCATCCCTTCCCAGATCCTACTCGGAATACCACAGACAAGGTTTAGACTTTCCAGATCTCAATAATGGCCGTCCATGGGTTCTAACTTATAGCACGAAGATTCTAATATCTCGGACTCGGTCCTCTATATTAGATATCTAAGAGATACTCATTCTAGCTTGTTTGCATGTAGAATGGAAATGTTTGTCAGGCACGCGTTCATGGGTGAGAATGATGATGAGCGTCACATAATCATCACATTCATCATGTTCTTGGGTGCGAATGGATATCTTAGAGAAGGAATAAGCTTGAATTGAATAGAAAAACAGTACTACTTTGTATTAATTCATGAGGAACAGCAGAGCTCCACACCTTAATCTATGGAGTGTAGAAACTCTACCGTTGAAAATACATAAGTGATAAGGTCCAGGCATGGCCGAATGGCCAGCCCTCAAACGTGATCTAAAGATCAAAAGATAATCCAAAGATGTAAATACAATAGTAAAAAGTCCTATTTATACTAAACTAGTTACTAGGGTTTACAGAAATGAGTAAATGATACAGAAATCCACTTCTGGGGCCCACTTGGTGTGTGCTTGGGCTGAGCATTGAACTTTACACGTGTAGAGGCTTCTCTTGGAGTTGAACGCCAGTTTGTAACCTATTTCTGGCGTTTAACTCAACTTTGTAACCTGTTTCTGGCGTTTAACTCCAGAATGCAGCATGGAACTGGCGTTGAACGCCAGTTTGTGTCTTCTAAACTTGAGCAAAGTATGGATTATTATATATTGCTGGAAAGCCCTGGATGTCTACTTTCCAAAGCAATTGAGAGCGTCCCATTTGAGGTTCTGTAGCCCCAGAAAATCCACTTTGAGTACAGGGAGGTCAGAATCCAACAGCATCTGCAGTCTTTCTTCAACCTCTGAATCTGATTTTTGCTCAGGTCCCTCAATTTCAGCCAGAAAATACCTGAAATCACAGAAAAACACACAAACTCATAGTAATATCTAGAAATGTGAATTTTAATTAAAAACTAATAAAAATATACTAAAAACTAATTAAATTATACTGAAAACTGTGTAAAAATAATGCCAAAAAGCGTATAAATTATCCGCTCATCACATATCATAATTATCTTTTTACAAATCATATCTTCTAGCATATGTTTTTTTCAAAAATTTTGAACCCACCCCCTCCTCTTTAAATTCACATTCGGCACCCCCTCTCCTCCACAATTCGAAGTTGTCTCTCCTTCTATTCCTCTCCTTTCCTTTCTTTTGCTTGAGGACAAGCAAACCTCTATGTTTGGTGTGCTTTTTGGGATCACTGAGCTAAGGCTCACTAAGATCATGGCTCCTAAAGGAAAACAAACCACTTCAAGAGGCAAGAAAGAGAATATTCCAAAACCACTTTGGAATCAAGAGAGGTTCTTAACCAAAGAACATGCAGATCATTACTACAAAATAATGGGTCTAAGATCAGTGATCCCGGAAGTTAAATTTGATCTGAAAGAAAACGAATATCCAGAGATCTAAGAGCAGATTCGAAACAGAGGCTGGGAAATTCTGGCTAATCCTGAGACAAAGGTGGGTAGAAACATGGTTCAGGAATTCTACGCAAATCTGTGGCAAACACATAAGCATAGATTAACTAGAGCCGCTTTCTATACCTTTCGAACCTTGGTCAAAGGGAAGATTATGTACTTCAACTAGGATAAAATAAGAGAGGTCTTCAAGCTGCCTCAACTACAAGATGATCCAGAATCCTTTAATAGGAGAATGGTGAGATTTGATAAGCGCTTAGACCAAGTTCTAGAGGACATATGCATCCCTGGAACCAAGTGGATAACCAATACAAAAAGGTGTCCCAAGTCAACTCAAGAGAGGAGATCTCAAACCAATTGCTAGGGGCTGGCTGGACTTCATTGGGTGTTCTATACTGTCCACCAGCAACCGCTCTGAAGTCACTGTCAAAAGAGCAGTGATGATCCACTGCATTATGCTGGGAAACGAAGTGGAGATCCATCATATGATTTCTTGTGAGCTCTACACAATTGCAAACAAGAACTCCACTAATGCCAAATTAGCTTACCCAAACCTAATATCTCTGCTATGTAAAGATGCTGGGGTGAAGATGCGAGTGGATGAGTATATCGCAGTCGAGCAAGCAATCACCAAAAAGATAATGGAAGGACAACAAGTGTAGGATAACTCCATCAAAAGGAGGGCACAAGAGTTCCTCCCAGAAATCCCTCAAATTGACTACTGGACCCGCCTAGAAGCATCTGTCACCAAGTTACAAGAAGCTATGGATCAACTGAAGGAAGAACAGCAGGTTCAAAATAACATGCTCTGCAAACAGCTGAAGGAACAAGAGGAGCAGGGGCGTGAGCTACAGGAGCTGAAGCGCCAGAAGCTCTCTCTTGAAGGGCCAAGCACCTCACAGACTAAAGAAGCATCCATCTCCCAAAATAAAGGTTGTTGAGTCCTAATCTTAGTCTTAACTCTGTGAAAACTTTACTATTAGAAATCTGACTTAGAATTTATATGAGTAGTAGTAATTAGTATCTTTATTTTTATTTTTATTCCCCAAATAAGTTATTATTTATCTTTCTTATCATCATTGAACATGAATAAAATAGCAGATTTTTAGAATAAGAAGGCAATTTTATTTTCGAGTTCTTAATAAGAAAAATTCAAATTATTTATATGTGGTGGCAATACTTTTTGTTTTCTGAATGAATGCTTGAATAGTGCATATGTCTTTCGAATTTGTTGTTTATGAATGTTAAAATTGTTGGCTCTTGAAGAATGATGAAAAAGAGTAATGAAAAAAGGGATCCAAGGCTTTGAGCATTAATGGATAGGAGGGCCCAAAGGAATAAAATCCTGGCCTAAGCGGCTAAACCAAGCTGTCCCTAACCATGTGCTTGTGGCGTAAAGGTGTCAAGTGAAAAGCTTGAGAGTGAGCGGTTAAAGTCGTGATCCAAAGCAAAAAGAGTGTGCTTAAGAACCCTAGACACCTCTAATTGGGGATTTTAGCAAAGCTAAGTCACAATCTGAAAAAGTTCACCCAGTTATGTGTCTGTGGCATTTACGTATCCGGTGGTAATACTGGAAAGCAAAGTGCTTAGGGCCACGGCCAAGACTCATAAAGTAGCTGTGTTCAAGAATCAACATACTAAACTAGGAGAATCACTAACACTATCTGAATAATGAGTTCCAATAGATGCCAATCATTCTGAACTTCAAAGGATAAATGGAGGTGCCAAAACTGTTCGGAAGCAAAAAGCCACTAGCCCCGCTCATCTAATGAGAATTTGAGCTTCATATAAAACTCTGAGATGTTATTGCCTCTTGATTTTCTTTCTATCCTATTTTATTTATCTAGTTGCTTGAGGACAAGCAACAATTTAAGTTTGGTATTGTGATGAGCGGATATTTTATACGCTTTGGGGGTATTTTCATATAGTTTTTAGTAGGATCTAGCTACTTTTTAGTGTATTTTTGTTAGTTTTATGCAAAAATTACATTTCTGGACTTTACTATGAGTTTGTGTGTTTTTCTTTGATTTCAGGAATTTTCTGGCTAAAATTGAGGGACCTGAGCAAAAATCTGATTCAGAGGCTAAAAATGGACTGCAGATGTTGTTGGATTCTGACCTCCCTGCACTCGAAATAGATTTTTTGGATCTACAGAAGCCCAATTGGCATGCTCTCAATTGCGTTTGAAGGTAGACATCCAGGGCTTTCCAGCAATATATAATAGTCCATACTTTGCCCAAGTTTTGATGACGCAAATTGGCATTTAACGCCAAGTCTTTACCCTATTCTGGCATTAAACGCCAGAAACAGGTTGCAAACCAGAGTTAAACGCCAGAAACAGGCTACAACCTGGCATTTAACTCCAAAAAAGGTCTCTACACATGGAAGCTTCAATGCTAAGCCTAAGCACAAACCAAGTGGGCCCCGGTAGTGGATTTCTGCATTATCTATCTTAGTCGATCTACTCAATTTCTGTAAACTTAGGTCACTAGCTTAGTATAAAAACTACTTTTAGAGATTTATTTGGGATCTCATGACATTTTCACGTTTTACATTGTATCTCTATGGCATGAGTCTCTAAACTCCTTGATTGGGGGTGAGGAGCTCTGCTCTGTCTCGATGAATTAATGCAATTACTTCTATTTTCTATTCAACACGCTCGTTTCCGTTCTAAGATATTCACTCGTACTGAACCATGAAGAATGTGATGATCCGTAACACTCATCATCATTCTCAACCTATGAACGCGTGCCTGACAACCACTTACGTTCTATCTGTAAAAGCTTGAGTGAATATCTCTTGGGTTCCTAGTTTAGGAGTTTGATTCCTCTCCTGACAACAGAGCGTTCAAATCCATGAATCCAGAATCTTCATGGTAAAAGCTAGAATCAATGGGCAGCATTCTTGAGATCCGGAACGTCTAAACCTTGTCTGTGGTATTCTAAGTAGGATCTGGAAAGGGATGACTGTGACGAGCTTCAAACTCACAAGTATTGGGCGTAGTGACAGACGCAAAAGGATTAATGGATCTTATTCCAACACGAGTGGGAACCGACAGATGATTAGCCATGTACATGTACCTTTTTCACTGAGAGGACGAATGGTAGCCATTGACAACGGTGATCCACCAACATGCAGCTTGCCATGGAAGGAGCCTTGCGTGTGTGAAGAAGATGGAAGGAAAGCAGAGGTTCAGAAGACAAAGCATCTCCAAAACCTCAATCTGTTCTCCATTACTGCATAACAAGTATTGTTTATTTTTTGTTAATTACTCTTCATAAAACTAACCATTTTTATTATTAATTTCTTGACTAAGAATTACAAAATAACCATAGCTTGCTTCATGCCGACAATCTCCGTGGGATCAACCCTTACTCACGTAAGGTATTACTTGGACAACCCAGAGCACTTGCTGGTTAGTGGTACGAGTTGTGAAAAGTGTGATTTACAATTCGTGCACCAGAGGTACCCACCGGAGAACCATTCCATATTCCGGTGTGACCTAATTGATAATAACATTGTTGCCGAAGTGCATTATGCAAATCTAGATGAGAAGAGCATGAATGAAGAACCAAGTGAAGAGAACACCTCACCCGATCCGGATCCACCGGAAGTTCAAACGTCAAGTCAAGAGCAAAATGTAGAATTAAAGCCACTACCGCCCCACCTCAAGTACGCCTACCTTGATGAAGCCCACAAGTTCCCGGTGACTGTTGCAAGGGAACTCACTCCTCAACAAGAAGAGAAGTTGCTTCATGTTTTGAGGAGGAACAAAAGGGCTATAGGGTGGAGCTTGGCGGATCTGGTGGGCATAAGTCCCCAAGTGTGCGAGAACCGAATATTCCTAGAGGAAGGAGGATAAGTCCCTGGTGCATGAAATTGGAAATCATAATTCTTCACAAATTCGCACAACTAACCAGCAAGTGCACTGGGTCGTCCAAGTAATACCTTACGTGAGTAAGGGTCGATCCCACGGAGATTGTTGGCTTGAAGCAAGCTATGGTTATCTCGTAACTCTTAGTCAGGATATAATATCAATAATAATTCTTAATTTGAATTGTAAAAAGTAAGAAGGGCAGAACACAAATTATACTTGTATGCAGTAATGGAGAATATGTTGGAGTTTTGGAGATGCTTTGTCTTCTGAAATTCTGCCTTCCTCTGTTTCCTGATTCACGCACGCACGTCCTCCTATGGCAAGCTGTGTGTTGGTGGATCACCGTTGTCAATGGCTACCATCCATCCTTCGAGTGAAAAAGGTCCAGGTGCGCTGTCACCGCACGGCTAATCATCTGCAGGTTCTCAATCGTACTGGAATGGGATTTACTATCCTTTTGCATCTGTCACTACACCCAGCACTCGCGAGTTTGAAGCTCGTCATAGTCATTCAATCATTGAATCCTACTTGGAATACCACAGACAAGGTTTAGACTTTCCGGATTCTCTTAAATGCTGCCATCAATCTAGCTTATACCACGAAGATTCTGATTAAGAGATCCAAGAGATTTTCATTCATTATACGGTGAACGGAACTGGTTGTCAGGCATGCGTTCATGGGGGAATGATGATGATTGTCACGTTCATCACATTCATATTGAAGTGCGAATGGATATCTTAGATTGGAACACGCATGTTTGAATGGAAAACAGAAATACTTGCATTAATTCTTCGAGACACAGCAGAGCTCGTCACCCCCAACAATGAAGTTTAGAGGCTCATGCTGTCAAAGAGTACAAAATTCAGATCTAAAATGTCATGAGATACAAAATAAGTCTCTAAAAGTTGTTTAAATACTAAACTAGTAACCTAGGTTTACAGAAAATGAGTAAACTATGATAGATAGTGCAGAAATCCACTTCTGGGACCCACTTGGTGTGTGCTGGGGCTGAGACTAAGGCTTCTGACGTGCCTGGGCTGTTTTGGGCGTTCAACGCCAGGCTGTAACCTGTTTCTGGCATTGAACTCCAACTTGTAACGTGTTTCTGGCGCTGGACGCCAGACTGCAACATGGAACTGGCGTTGAACGTCAGTTTACGTCGTCTATCATTGAGCAAAGTATGGACTATTATATATTGCTGGAAAGCCCTGGATGTCTACTTTCCAAAGCAATTCGAAGCACGTCAATTGGATTCTTGTAGCTCCAGAAATTCCATTCCGAGTGCAGAGAGGTTAGGATCCAACAGCATCAGCAGTCCTTTTTCAGCCTGAATCAGATTTTTGCTCAGCTCCCTCAATTTCAGCCAGAAAATACCTGAAATTACAGAAAAACACACAAACTCATAGTAAAGTCTAGAAATATGAATTTTGCCTAGAAACTAATGAAAATAAACTAAAAGCTAACTAAAACATACTAAAAACTATATGAAATTAACCCCAAAAAGCGTATAAAATATCCGCTCATCACAACACCAAACTTAAACTGTTGCTTGTCCTCAAGCAACTAGATAAATAAAATAGAATACAAATGAGTCAAGAAACAATAATATCTCAGAGTTTTTGAGTGAAGCTCAGATTCTAATTAAATGAGCGGGGCTAGTAGCTTTTTGCTTCCGAATAGTTTTGCCATCTCACTTCATCCATTGAAGCTCAGAATGATTGGCATCTATAGGAACTTAAAATTCAGATAGTGTTATTGATTCTCCAAGTTCAGTATGTTGATTCTTGAACACAGCTACTTTTATGAGTCTTGGCCGTGGTCCTAAGCACTTTGTTTTCCAGTATTACCACCGGATACATAAATGCCACAGACACATAATTGGGTGAACCTTTTCAGATTGTGACTCAGCTTTGCTAAAGCCCCCAATTAGAGGTGTCCAGGGTTCTTAAGCACACTCTTCTCTTTGCTTTGGACCTTGACTTTAACCGCTCAGTCTCAAGTTTTCACTTGACATCTTCACGCCACAAGTACATGGTTAGGGACAGCTTGGTTTAGCCGCTTAGACTCGGATTTGATTTCCTTAGGCCCTCCTATCCACTGATGCTCAAAGCCTTGGATCCTTTTTATTACCCTTGCCTTTTGGTCTTAAGGGTTATTGGCTTTTTCTGCTTGCTTTTTTTTTTTGCAAGCTTTGTATTCACTACTTTTTCTTGCTTCAAGAATCATTTTTATGATTTTTCAGATTACCAATAACATGTCTCATGTTTATCATTCTTTCAAGAGCTAATATATTTAACATTCAAGAACATCAAATTCCAAAGACATATGCACTGTTCAAGCATTCATTCAAAAGGCAGAAAGCATTGCCACCACATGTAAACAATTAGAATTTGTTTTATTAAAAACCCGAAAATTATTGCCTCCTTGTTCTAAAAAAAATCTTCTATTTTATTCATGTTTAATGATGATGAGAAAAATAAATTATAGCTTAATTGGGATAAAATCAAAATATAAATACTAATTGCCATTATATGACTCCTAAGGTGAAACTCAAATAATAGAAAAAAAGTTATCACAGGGTTAAGGTTAAGATTAGAACTCAACAACCTTGACTTTGGGAAGCGGATGCCTCTTTAGTCTGTGGGGTGCTTGGCCCTTCAAGAGATAGTTTCTGACGCTTTAGTTCTCTTAATTCACGCCCTTGCACCTCTTGTTCTCTGAGCAGTTTGCAAAGCATGCTGTTTTGATTTTGCTGTTCTTCCTTCAATTGGTCCATGGTTTCTTTCAACTTAGTGACAGATGCCTCAAGATGCTCCCAGTATTCAAATTGAGGGAGTTCTGGTAGGAATTCTTGCGCCCTCCTCTTGATGGGGTCATCCTGCATTTGTTGTTTTTCCATTGTGATTTTAGTGATTGGTTGCTCCACTGAGATATACTCTGTTATTTCCATCTTTACTCCAGCATCTTTGCAGAGCATAGAGATTGGGCTTGGATAAGCCAACCTGGCATCCTTGGAGTTCTTGTTGGCAAGTATGTAGAATTCAGATGGGATCAGTTGATGAACTTCTACTTCTTTTCCCAACATAATGCAATGGATCATCATTGCTCTTCTAATATTGACTTCAGAACGGTTGCTGGTGGGCAATATAGAACGCCCAATGAAGTCCAGCCATCCTCTGGAAACTGGTTTGAGATCTTCTCTCTTGAGTTGACTTGGGGCACCCTTCGTGCTAGTGGTCCACCTGGCTCCAGGGATGCATATATCCTCTAGAATCTTATCCAGGCCCTTGTTTGTTCTCATCATTCTCCTATTGAAGGAGTCTGGGTCATCTTTTAGCTGAGGTAGCTTAAAGATCTCCCTGATTTTATCAGGGTGGATGTGAACAATCTTTCCTCTGACCATAGTCCTGTAGTCATAGAGGGCAGCTCCAGATATTCTCTGCCTGTCTGTTTGCCACAGATTAGCGTAGAATTCTTGAACCATATTCCTTCCCACTTTCGTTTTAGGATTAGCTAGGACTTCCCAGTTTCTGTTTCGAATCTGCTCTTGGATCTCTGGATATTCATCTTCTTTCAGATCGTACTTGACTTCCGGGATCACAGATCTTAGACCCATTATTTTGTAGTAATGGTCTGAATGTTCTTTGGTTAAGAACCTCCCTTGATTCCAAAGTGGTTTTGGAATACTCTTTTTCTTGCCTCTTGGAGTGGGTTATTTTCCTTTAGGAGCCATGATCTTAGTGGGTATGGTTTAGTGATCACGGATAAACACACCAAAATTAGAGGATTGTTTGTCCTCAAGCAAAAGAAAAGAAAGGAGAGGGATAGAAGGAGAGCTAGTGTTGAATGGTGGATGAGAGGAAGGAAGCCGAATGTGTTTTTAAAAGGGAGGGGGGTGGGTTTTCGAAAATAGGGAGAAAGATAAGATAGAAGATATGATTTAAAAAGAGATAAGTATGATAAGAAAAGATATAATTTAAAATTGAAAAGATATGAAAGTTATTTGAAAAAGATAAATTTGGATTTTTTTGAAAAATATAATATAGAGATTTGAAAAAGATATTGATTAGTTGAAAAGATTTTTGAATGAAAAGAGATAGATTTGTTTTGAAAATTTTGAAAAAGAGTTGAATTGGATAAAAAAAAGGATTTGTGCTTATGGATTAAGATACATTTGATATTTTAAAGTGGGGTTTTTAGAAATTAGGGATTTTAGAAATCAGGGTTTGTAACATGTTTATGCAAGAAATCATGAATTGAAACATGAAAATTAAGATTAAAATGAAAAATATGAAGAAAAAACGAATTTACCTCCTCCCCACCATCTTGGCGTTTGAACGCCCAAACGCTGCATGTTTTGGGCGTTCAACGCCCAATTGCTGTTTCTCCTGGGCGTTCAATGCCCAGCTGTTGCTTCTTTCTGGCGTTGAATGCCAGGAACTCCTTTGTCACTGGGCATTTTTCTAAACGCCCAGGACGCTGTAAATCTGGCATTAAACGCCCAGATGACTATCCTTACTAGCGTTCAACGCCCAGTGGATGCTTTTTTTGGGCGTTGAATGCCCAAAACAGACTTTTACTGGCGTTTTCTTGCCAGTGAGCTCTTTTTCTCTATTTTGTGTGCAGAATCCTTCTGTAACCCTGTAAACTTATACAATTGAATCTTTACCTTAGTATCAATGAACTTTATATAAACAAATAAAATCAAGAATAGGGCAAAATGCTTAGAAGAAGTGATGCCCCATGGCTGGGTTGCCTCCCAGCAAGCGCTTCTTTATTGTCTTTAGCTGGACCTTGCTGAGTTTTTAATCTAGCCTCAGCCTTGAGCACTCTTGCTCAACATTTCCTTCAAGATAGTGCTTGATTCTCTATCCATTAACAATGAACTTCTTATCAGAATCAATATCTTGAAGCTCCACATAACCATATGGTGATACACTTGTAATCACATATGGTCCTCTCCACCGGGACTTCAGTTTCCCGGGAAATAGCCTGAGCCTAGAGTTAAACAACAGAACCTTTTGTCCTGGTTCAAAGATTCTAGATGACAGCTTTCTGTCATGCCACCTTTTTTATTTCTCTTTGTAAAGCTTGGCATTTTCGAAAGCAGTGAATCTGAATTCCTCTAGCTCATTCAGCTGGAGCAATCTTTTCTCTCCAGCTAATTTAGCATCAAAGTTAAGGAATCTGGTTGCCCAGTAGGCCTTATGTTCCAGTTCCACGGGCAGGTGACAAGCCTTACCATACACAAGTTGGTAAGGAGAGGTCCCTATGGGAGTCTTGAATGCTGTTCTGTAAGCCCACAGAGCATCATCCAAGCTTCGTGCCCAATCCTTTCTACGGGTACTTACAGTCCGTTCCAGGATTCTTTTTAGTTCTCTGTTAGAGACTTCAGCTTGCCCATTTGTCTGTGGATGATATGGAGTTGCCACCTTATGGCGAATCCCATACCGGACCATGGCAGAGTAAAGCTGTTTGATGTAGAAGTGAGTGCCCCCATCACTGATTAGTACCCTAGGGACACCAAATCTGCTTAATATGTGTTTTTGGAGGAACTTTAGTACTATTTTAGTATCATTGGTGGGTGTGGCAATGGCCTCTACCCATTTTGATACATAGTCAACTGCCACCAGAATATAAGTGTTTGAGTATGATGGTGGGAAAGGCCCCATAAAATCAATTCCCCATACATCAAACAACTCAATCTCCAAGATTCCTTGTTGAGGCATGGCATAACTATGAGGCAAATTACCAGCTCTCTGGCAACTGTCACAGTTACGTACAAACTCTCGGGAATCTCTATAGAGTGTAGGCCAGTAGAAACCACATTGGAGGACCTTGGTGGCTGTTCGCTCACCTCTGAAATGGCCTCCATATTGTGATCCATGGCAATGCCATAGGATCCTCTGCACTTCTTCTCTAGGCACACACCTACGGATTATTCCGTCTGCACATCTCTTAAAGAGATAGGGTTCATCCCACAAGTAGTACTTTGCATCAGTAATTAATTTTTTCTTTTGTTGCCTACTGTACTCCTTGGGAATGAACCTTGCAGCTTTGTAGTTTGCAATGCCTGCAAACCATGGTAATTCCTGAATGGTGAACAAATGCTCATCCGGAAAGGTTTTAGAGATCTCAATAGAGGGGGAGGACGCCCCTTCCACTGGTTCTATCCGGGACAGATGGTCAGCCACTTGGTTTTCTATCCCTTTTCTGTCTCTTATTTCTATATCAAACTCTTGCAGAAGTAACACCCATCTTATGAGTCTGGGTTTTGAATCCTGCTTTGTGAGTAGATATTTAAGAGCAGCATGATCTATGTACACAATCACTTTTGATCCTACTAAGTATGATCTAAACTTGTCAATGGCATAAACCACTGCAAGCAATTCTTTTTCTGTGGTTGTGTAATTTTTCTGGGCATAATTCAAAACACGGCTAGCATATTAAATGACATGCAGAAGCTTGTCATGCCTCTGCCCCAGTACTGCACCAATGGCGTGATCACTGGCATCACACATTAATTTGAACGGTAATGTCCAGTCTGGTGCAGAGATAACTAGTGCTGTGACCAGCTTAGCTTTCAGAGTTTCAAACACCTGCAGACACTCTGTGTCAAACACAAATGGCGTGTCAGCAGCTAGCAGGTTGCTTAGAGGTTTTGCAATTTTTGAAAAATCCTTTATAAACCTCCTATAGAATCCTGCATGCCCCAGAAAGCTTCTGATTGCCTTAACATTGGCAGGTGGTGGTAATTTTTCAATTACGTATATTTTAGCTTGATCAACCTCTATTCCCTTGTTTGAAATTTTATGCCTAAGGACAATCCCTTCAGTCACCATAAAGTGACAATTTTCCCAGTTTAAAACCAGGTTGGTCTCTTGGCATCTTTTCAAAACCAGTGTCAGGTGATCAAGACAGGAGCTGAATGAGTCTCCATATACTCAGAAGTCATCCATGAAGACTTCCAGAAATTTTTCCACCGTATCAGAGAAAATAGAGAGCATGCATCTCTGAAAGGTTGCAGGCGCATTACACAGCCCAAAAGGCATCCTTCTGTAAGCAAATACTCCAGATGGACATGTGAATGCTATTTTCTCTTTATCCTGGGGATCTACTGCAATTTGGTTGTAGCCTAAATAGCCATCCAAAAAGCAGTAATAATTATGACCTGCTAGTCTTTCTAGCATCTGGTCTATGAATGGTAAAGGAAAATGATCCTTTCTGGTGGCTGTATTGAGCCTTCTGTAATCAATACACATGCGCCACCCTGTAACTGTTCTTGTAGGAACCAGTTCATTTTTTTCATTATGAACCACTGTCATGCCTCCCTTTTTAGGGACAACTTGAACAGGACTCACCCAGGGGCTATCTGAAATAGGATAAATAATCCCAGCCTCCAGTAATTTAGTGACCTCTTTCTGCACCACTTCCTTCATGGTTGGATTTAGCCGCCTCTGTGGTTGAACCACTGGCTTAGCATCGTCCTCCAATAAGATCTTGTGCATGCATCTAGCTGGGCTTATGCCCTTAAGGTCACTTATGGACCACCCAAGAGCTGTCTTGTGTGTCCTTAGCACTTGAATTAGTGCTTCCTCTCCCTGTGGATTTAAAGCAGAGCTTATGATCACTGGAAAAGTATCACCTTCTCCCAGAAATGCATATTACAGGGATGGTGGTAATGGTTTAAGCTCGGGTTTAGGAGTTTTTTCCTCTTCCTAAGGAAATTTCAGAGACTCTTTCAATTCCTCTGAATCCTCTAGATCATGTGGAACATCTTTAAAGATGTTTTCCAACACTCTCAGCCATGTTGATCTCTTCTACCAAAGAGTCAATAAGATCAACTTTCATGCAGTCTTTTGGTGTGTTTGGATACTGCATGGCATTGACAGCATTCAACTTAAACTCATCTTCATTGACTCTCAGGGTGACATCCCCCTTTTGGACATCAATGAGAGTTCGTCCAGTTGCTAGGAAAGGTCTTCCTAGAATGAGAGTAGCACTCTTGTGCTCCTCCATCTCCAACACTACGAAGTCAGTGGGAAAGGCGAATGGCCAAACCCTGACAATCATGTCCTCAATCACGCCTAATGGGTATTTAATGGAGCCATCAGCAAGTTGGAGACATATCCAGGTTGGTTTAACTTCTTTAGTTAAGCCAAGCTTTCTGATAGTGGATGCAGGTATTAGGTTGATGCTTGCCCCAAGATCGCATAAAACTGTCCTGGTGCAATTTCCCTCTAATGTGCATGGTATTAGAAAGCTTCCAGGATCTTTAAGCTTTTCAGGAAAGCTTTTCAGAATGACTGCACTGCATTCTTCAGTGAGGAGAACTCTTTTAGTTTCTCTCCAATCCTTCTTATGACTTAAGATCTCTTTCATGAACTTGGCATAAGAAGGTATTTGCTCAAGTGCCTCTACAAACAGAATCTTAATTTCAAGAGTCCTGAGATAATCTGCAAAGCGAGCAAATTGCTTATCCTACTCCTCTTGGCGGAGTTTTTGAGGATAAGGTATCTTGGCTTTATATTCCTCAACCTTGGTTGCTGTAGGTTTATTTCCTACAGAAATAGTTGAAGAAGCCTTTTTTAGAGGGGTTGTCATCAGTACTTGTGTGTGTCTGATCCCTCTCTGGCATTTGAGTGCCAGAGTTAGAAGCTGGAGTGACGTTAGACGCCAATTCCTCATCTGTTCCTGGCGTCTGAATGCCAGAACTGTGCTTCCTTTGGGCGTTCAACGCCAGTTCCTTGCTTGTTTCTGGCGTTGAACGCCAGTCCTGAGCATGGTCTGGGCGTTCAGCGCCAGCCTTCCACCCAATTTCTGGTGTTTTAACGCCAGAATTATTTTTTCCTGGGCTCTTACTATCCTCAGATGGATTTTGGGTGGTTTGCTCATTCCTTGGCTTCCTGCTGCCTTGAGGTGGGGTATTTAATGTTTTCCCACTTCTTAATTGAACTGCTTGGCATTTTTCTGTTATTTGTTTTGACAGCTGCTGTTTTGTTTGTTTTAGAAAGTCCAATTGCTGATTGAATTCAGCAGCTTGTTCTACATGAATGAGTTCAGCAGTTACTGTTTTAACCTCTTCTTTCATGGAAGGGTCACTGCTTAGGTACAGATGCTGATTTCTGGCAACTATATCAATGAGCTCTTGAGCTTCTTCAATTGTCTTTCTCATGTGGATAGATCCACCAGCTAAGTAATCTAGAGAGATCTGAGCTCTTTCTGTAAGCCCATAATAGAAGATGTCTAACTGAACCCACTCTGAAAACATTTCAGAGGGCATTTTCGTAGCATCTCTCTGTATCTCTCCCAGGCATCATAAAGAGATTCATTATCTCCTTGTTTAAAGCCTTAGATGTCCAGCCTTAGCTGTGTCATCCGTTTTGGAGGAAAGTATTGATTCAGGAATTTTTCTGTCAGCTGTTTTCATGTCCTTATGCTAGCCTTAGGTTGGTTATTTAACCACCTCTTGGCTTGGTCTTTTACAGCAAATGGAAATAGTAATAATCTGTAGACATCCTGATCTACTTCTTTATCATGTACTGTGTCAGCAATTTGTAAAAACTGTGCCAGAAACTCTATAGGTTCTTCCTGTGGAAGACCGGAATACTGGCAGCTTTGCTGCACCATGATAATGAGCTGAGGATTCAACTCAAGGCTACTGACTCCAATGGAGGGTATGCAGATACTACTCCCATATGAAGCAGTAGAGGGGTTAGCATATGACCCCAGAGTCCTTCTGGACTGTTCATTTCCACTTAGATCCATGATGGAGAAAGGGAGATGATAAAAAAATTATTTTCATTTATTTATTTCGAAAATAAAATAAATAAAAAATGGGTGAAGATTTTCGAAAAAATGAGGAGAGAGAAAGTGGTTAAGAAGTTTTGAAAAGGATATGATGATTTCTGAAAAAGGTTTTAAATTTTGAAATAAAAATCTGAATTTTAAAGGTAAATTTCGAAAATTTGCTTTAAAATAGAGAGAAAAGATATTTTTGAATTTAAAAAGGAGAGAGGAAAACAATAAGATAGCACAAGATTTAAAATTTTTAGATCTAATGCTCCTTGTTTTCGAAAATTTTGGAGGGAAAACACCAAGGAACACCAAACTTAAAAATTTTAAGATCAAGACACAAGGAAAACTCAAGAACACTTTGAAGATTCACAAGAACACAAGAACATGAAGAAAGAATACCAAGCTTAAAATTTTTAGAAAACCAAAATAAGATTTTTCGAAAACCAAAGAAAAATCAACAAGAAAACACCAAACTTAAAGTTTGGCACAAGATTTAATGTAAAAATTATTTTTGAAAAATAATTTTAAAAAGTAGATACCCAATTTACCAAGAACACAGACCAACGCTCTAGCCAAATGGGCAGTAAATGTAACACTTGTTTTGAAAAATATTTTTAATAACTAAGAAAAAATATTATTTTTATTTTTATTTTTATAATTTTTTTTTGAAAAGAATATAAAAGACTCTGACCCAAAAGACAAAATTTTCCTAATCTAAGCAACAGGATTCACCGTCAGTTGTTCAAACTCAAACAATCCCCGGCAACGGCGCCAAAAACTTGGTGCACGAAATTGGAAATCACAATTCTTCACAAATTCGCACAACTAACCAGCAAGTGCACTGGGTCGTCCAAGTAATACCTTACGTGAGTAAGGGTCGATCCCACGGAGATTGTTGGCTTGAAGCAAGCTATGGTTATCTCGTAACTCTTAGTCAGGATATAATATCAATAATAATGCTTAATTTGAATTGTAAAAAGTAAGAAGGGCAGAACACAAATTATACTTGTATGCAGTAATGGAAAATATGTTGGAGTTTTGGAGATGCTTTGTCTTCTGAAATTTTGCCTTCCTCGATTTCCTGATTCACGCACGCACGTCCTCCTATGGCAAGCTGTGTGTTGGTGGATCACCGTTGTCAAAGGCTACCATCCATCCTTCCAGTGAAAAAGGTCCAGGTGCGCTGTCACCGCACGGCTAATCATCTGCAGGTTCTCAATCGTATCGGAATGGGATTTACTATCCTTTTGCGTCTGTCACTACGCCCAGCACTCGCGAGTTTGAAGCTCGTCACAGTCATTCAGTCATTGAATCCTACTTGGAATACCACAGACAAGGTTTAGACTTTCCGGATTCTTTTAAATGCTGCCATCAATCTAGCTTATACCACAAAGATTCTGATTAAGAGATCAAAGAGATTTTCATTCATTCTACGGTGAACGGAAGTGGTTGTCAGGCACGCGTTCGTGGGGGAATGATGATGATTGTCACGTTCATCACATTCATATTGAAGTGCGAATGGATATCTTAGATAGGAACACGCATGTTTGAATGGAAAACAGAAATACTTGCATTAATTCATCGAGACACAGCAGAGCTCCTCACCCCCAACAATGGAGTTTAGAGGCTCATGCTGTCAAAGAGTCAAAATTCAAATCTAAAATGTCATGAGATACAAAATAAGTCTCTAAAAGTTGTTTAAATACTAAACTAGTAACCTAGGTTTACAGAAAATGAGTAAACTATGATAGATAGTGCAGAAATCCACTTCTGGGGTCCACTTGGTGTGTGCTGGGGCTGAGACTAAAGCTTCTCACGTGCCTGGGCTGTTTTGGACGTTCAACGCCAGGCTGTAACTTGTTTCTGGCGTTGAACTCCAACTTGTAACATGTTTCTGGCGCTGGACGCCAGACTGTAACATGGAACTGGCGTTGAACGCCAGTTTACGTTGTCTATCCTTGAGCAAAGTATGGACTATTATATATTTCTGGAAAGCCTTGGATGTCTACTTTCCAACGCAATTGGAAGCGCGTCAATTGGATTTCTGTAGCTCCAGAAATTCCATTCCGAGTGCAGAAAGGTCAGGATCCAACAACATCAGCAGTCCTTTTTCAGCCTGAATCAGATTTTTGCTCAGCTCCCTCAATTTCAGCCAGAAAATACCTGAAATTACAGAAAAACACACAAACTCATAGTAAAGTCCAGAAATATGAATTTTTCCTAGAAACTAATGAAAATAAACTAAAAACTAACTAAAACATACTAAAAACTATATGAAATTAACCCCAAAAAGCGTATAAAATATCCGCTCATCAGTCCCCAAGTGTGCGAGCACCGAATATTCCTAGGCAACTTCAAAGGCGTTGAATCCTATCAATCTAAAGGTTGTAAAGAAGGAGGCCACCGAACTATTAGAGGCGGACATCATTTACCCCATTTCGGAAAGTGAATGGGTGAGTCCCATCCAAGTTGAACCAAAGAAGTCCGGGGTGACCACAATCAAGAATGAAAGCAGGGAGCTTATAGCTACGAGGGTGTGATACTTATGGCGGGTGTGCATTGACTTCCGACGGTTGAACACGGCCACTATAAAGGATCATTTTCCACTACCGTTTATCGATCAAATGCTTGATCGATTATCTGGTAAATCTTATTACTGTTTTCTAGATGGCTATTTGGGGTATTTCCAAATACACATTGCTTTAGAAGATCAAGAAAAAATTACATTTACTTGCCCCTTTGGAACTTATGCCTACAAGCATATGCCATTTGGCTTATGCAACGCACCAGCAACTTTCCAGAGGTGCATGATGAGCATATTTGCCGATCTTCTAGAGCAATGCATGGAGGTGTTCATGGATGACTTTAGCGTCTATGGGGACTCTTTTGATCATTGCTTAGATAACCTTGCAAAAGTGTTGGAGAGATGTACTAAATCAAATCTTGTCTTAAATTTGGAGAAGTGTCATTTTATGGTTAGCCAAGATATTGCTTTAGGACATATTGTCTCCAACGATGGTATTTTTGTAGATCCAGCAAAGATCAATGTTATATCTTGCTTGCCTTACCCCTCCTCCGAGTGGGAAGTCTGTTTGTTCCTTGGACATGTAGGTTTTTACTGGCAATTTATCAGGGACTTTAGTAAGGTAGCATTGTCTCTATCTCGATTGTTGTAAAAGGACGTTGAGTTTGACCTAAGTGAAGAGTGCATGGTGGCTTTTGACAAGCTTAAGGTGGCATTGACCCAAGCTCCCATCGTGAATGGGCCGGATTGGAGTCGGCCGTTCGAAATAATGTATGATGCTTTAAACTATGCGGTGGGAGCTGTGCTAGCATAGCGCGAGGGTAAGAATCCATACGTCATTGCCTATGCATCAAAAACATTGGATGGAGCCCAATCCAATTACACTACCACCGAGAAAGAGTTGTTGGCTATTGTTTTTACTTTGGATAAATTCCGAGCTTATCTATTTGGCTCCAAGGTGGTAGTGTACTCGGATCATGCGGTGTTAAAATATTTGTTGGCTAAAAAGGAATCCAAACCAAGGTTAATTAGATGGGTTTTGTTGTTGCAAGAATTTAACGTGGAAATCAAAGATAGGAGTGGTTCGCAAAATCTAGTGGCGGATCACTTGAGTCACCTTGAGCACACCAAAGGCGATTCCGCTCCTATTGCAAACAATCTCGGAAGTCATACCTTGGTATGCACCAATAGCCAATTACTTGGTGTCTTGCACCTTTCCTCCTAATCTCTCTAAGCATAAAAAGGATAAGCTAAAAAGCGAATCCAAATATTATGTATGGGATAACCCATAACTTTGGAGATGTGGTGCGGATCAAGTAATTTGGAGGTGCATTCCACAAACCGAATTTCAATCAATCTTGGAAACTTGCCACTCCTCCGAGGGAGGTGGTCATTATGGACCTCAAAGGACGGCAATAAAGATCCTAGATTGTGGATTTTGGTGGCCAACTCTTTTCAAGGACTCTTCTCTCTTTTGTAAATCTTGTTCTCAATGTCTTAGATTTGGTAATATCTCCAAGATGGATGAAATACCCCAACAAACCATGTTATTTTGTGAGATTTTTTATGTGTGGGGTATTGACTTCATGGGGCCATTCCCAAACTCTAATGGTTTTCTCTACATTCTACTTGTCATTGATTATGTGTCCAAATGGGTGGAAGCGATACCCACCCGGACCGACGATGCTAATGTAGTCCTTTCTTTTGTGAGAAATAACATAATTTGTCACTTTGGGTTATCACAAGCAATCTTGAGTGACCAAGGTTCACGTTTTTGCAATAAAAGAATGGAAGGACTCATGAAGAAGTATGGGATCATACACAAAGTAGCCACAACCTATCACCCACAAACGAACAGCCAAGACGAGGTCTCCAATTGGGAGATGAAGCGCATATTGGAAAAGATTGTAAAGCCTAATAGAAAAGATTGGAGTGCTAAGCTTACTGATGTGCTTTGGGCCTACCAAACGGCGTACAAGACGCTAATTGGCATGAGCCCCTTTCGGTTGGTATATGGAAAAGCTTGCCACTTACCGGTGGAGGTAGAGCATAAAGCATATTGGGCTGTCACGGAGTGCAATCTAAGTTTGCCAGGGGGCGAAATTGAGAGAAAGCTACAATTAGTGGAATTGGAGTGTTTGAGATTAGAAGACTATGAGAACTCTAGACTCTACAAGGAGAGGATGAAAGCCGTGCATGATAAGAACATAAGAAGAGGAGAATTTAGAGCCGGCGATCTAGTCCATCTCTATAATTCATGATTAAGATTGTTGCCCGGAAAACTAAGGTCAAGATGGGAAGGACCTTATCAGGTACAGAAGGCGAAGCCGTATGGGATCTATCATTTGCGCCATCCTTCATGCCCCGACATCTTCAAGGTTAATGGGCATCGTCTAAAGTTGTGTCATGGAGAAAAGATGAAAAGCAACAAGGAGATTGAGGTGTTCCTTTTGGAGGATGCACCTAATGGCAACGAGAATCGAGCTCATGACCGTCCAACTTAAGGACGTTAAAGAAAAGTGCTAGGTGGGATACACCCCACCATTGTGAGCTCTACAATTTTTGTCTCTTTTGTATATATCTCTTGAACTCAGTGTTTGGTGATTGCTTATTTCTAGACTTGATTTTGGTTGCCTTAGATAAGTTGTTCATGAATGATTTTAAGTTGGTGGATTTATAGTGTGGGAGAAAACACCCCATTTTTAGGTTTGCATGGAGTTTTGGGTGTTTTTGGTCCCTTTGGCTTGCGTGCCTACTAAATTTGTAATAAATATGAATTTCTTCATGTCTATGAAAAAAAGGGGGAACCACGCGTGAGCGTGCTAGACGCGTACTTGTCGATGGCCTTCGCAGCTCCTGGTACAAAAATCCAGAGAGTTATGCGAGAATTGAGCCAGCACTGAGCCCCACGCCTGACCCCAGTCACGCGTACGCGCACCTGACACATACGCATCCATGATTCTGAATGTGCAACCCATGCATCCGCGTGGCCGACGCGTACGCGTCGACTGCGCCACCTGCAGTTCTGGTACACTCTCCAGAGAGTTAGGCTAACTCTGGGCTGGCACTATGCCCTGCACCTAACCTAGCTCACGCGTGCACGCACAGGATGCGTACGCGTCCGTCTGTTCATCTGCGCATCCACGCGTAGGCGTGCATGCTGCGTCTGCGTCGATCGCGCAACACCAATTCTTGGTACATTCTTCCCGAGAGTTGCGCGAACATCGCGCCAACACTGTGCTGGGATCACAACTCCCACCATGCCCAAGCGTACATGATGCTTACGCGTCAATCTGCTTACTGCCGAATCCAGCATGCGCGCACCGTGCGCGTGCGTGTTGATGACCCTGCAGCTAACTCCTGATATCTCAATTAAAGTGTTGTGCACGAATCATGCTGACACTGTGCTACTGGTGCAATTGTACCCACGCGTGTGCGCCACTTGCGCGTACGCGTCCCATCCTCTTCTGCTGCCCACGAGTACGCGTGGTTGGCACGCGCATTGTTTTCGCGACATGACTTACCTACAGCGCGCCTATTTTCAAATTCCTTCCTTCCCCTTCTCTTATTTCCATCTTATTCTTCTATTTCCACCCTCCCTCCTCCTTCAACCACCACTCTCACTCTCTCTCCGCCCCTCCCACCGGCGGCACTCACCACCTCCGGCGGTCCCTCATTTTCCTCTTTTCTCTCTTTTTCCCTATTTCTCTTCTCCTCTCACCAATTACATTCTACATCAATTTTTCCCATTTCAAGGTACCACTCACTTTTCTTATTGTTTGTTTGGTTTCAATTTCTCTTTCTTTAGTTGCATTCCTTTGCATTCCTTCTTAGTTAGACTCTCATTCATGCATTTTTTTTGTTTATTTGTTTGCTTTTTTTTTCTATTTGCTATGGGTGTTAAGAGTGGAGATTTCTCTTGCCCTCATGGGTTATTTTGTTATATTTGATTTCCTTGCAATTTGTGGTGCTCTATGATGATTGATAATGCTTTGTGGGATGCTACATTGTTACATTTCCTCCATTTGTTTATTGTTTAAGGGTTGCACACCAAGTTTTTGATGAAAGGCACATATGAGTTTTTGTTTCAAATTTGACTTAATGCTTTCCACTTAGTGTTCTTTCTCACTCACTTGCTTATTCCTATGTGCATTGAGCCTATTACTCTTCATGTTTCATATTTACATGCTCACCCCTTATAACTTGCTTCTTGTTATTAATGCTTGAGCATATGATTCTCATGCCTCTTATTTGCATGCTTATATCCCTCTTGCATCACATGCTAGTGACTTGCCATTGTGTTCATTGTTGTCTTAGGTACATGTTGCAGCTGTCATGTATTTAAGACACTTATTTCTTATGGCCTTCTTTCTCACTTGTATGATTACCATTTATGAGTGTTTCTTTGAGTTTAATGTCTCCTTTCTCCCTTTCATAGGATGGTCATCAAAAAGGATAAGGGAAAGGCGCCAAAGAAACCACTACTAAAAAGGCACCTCAAAGATCCACCAACAAGGCACACCAAGCACCTAAGGCTAAGCCCCTCCTCAAGAAGGCAAGGAGCATCAGCGATGTTGATGCACTAGAGAAGGACAACCCTGCACAAGATCCAGCTAAGTTCCCCAACCGATACTGTGAGTTCGTATACCCTATGATAATTAAACGAAACTATCACGCGGAGCCTCTTCTTGCCCCACCAGCTCATGTTGTTCCGTTTGTGATACCCCGCATCGAGCGGCAATAGTGGGGGTTTCTCATGAGACAACCGCAGGAGGCCAACCTATCTTGGGTGGTGGAGTTTTATGCCAACTACCACCCGCCTTCTCTTGCATCGATTTTTGTACGTCGGAAGCAAGTCCTTATCACGGAGGAAGCTATTTAAGGAGTTCTTAAGATGGAACCATTGGCGGATGGGATTAACGTTTACCAAGAGTTCTTATCACAGCGTTGTGAATATGGTTTCGATTGGGACACCATTCTCCGGGTCATTGCCATACCGGAAGCGTTTTGGATCCAAGGGAGGATGAGACCTCGGCCCAAGGGCATTGACGCACGTTTTTTCTTTATGGAGACTCAGGCATGAGCCCAAATCTTGGCCCACTATATGCTTCCAAGCACCCACGAGTCATCTCTCTCTACGGAGCTAGCCCTATTGGTTTGGTGCGTACTTACCGAAAAACTGGTCAACATCCCATCTATCATCCGACAAGCCATGGGGCGTATCCATGCTAAGGGTAACCTACCCATCTCCGCTTTGGTGATCGAGTTAGTTGCTACAGCCGGTGTTCCTGATGAGCGGATAATTTATATGCTTTTTGGCATTATTTTTACATAGTTTTTAATATGATTTAGTTAGTTTTTAGTATATTTTTATTAGTTTTTAAATAAAATTCATATTTCTCGACTTTACTATGAGTTTGTGTGTTTTTCTATGATTTCAGGTATTTTCTGACTGAAATTGAGGGACTTGAGCAAAAATCAGATTCAGAGGTTGAAGAAGGACTGCAGATGCTGTTGGATTCTGACCTCCTTGCACTCAAAGTGGATTTTTTGGAGCTACAGAACTCCAAATGACATGCTCTCAATTGCGTTGGAAAGTAGACATCCAGGGCTTTTCAGAAATATATAATACTCCATACTTTTTCCGAGTTTAGATGACGCAAAATGGCGTTCAACGCCAGCTCCCTACCCTATTCTGGAGTCAAACGCCAAAAATAGGTTGGAAAGTGGAGTTAAACGCCAGAAACAGGTTACAAACTGGCATTTAACTCCACGAAAGACCTCTCCATGTGAAAGCTCCAATGCTCAGCCCAAGCACACACCAAGTGGGCCCCGGAAGTGGATTTCTACATCATTTACTTATCTCTGTAACCCTAGTAACTAGTTTAGCATAAATAGGACTTTTTACTATTGTATTCAGGGATCTTTGGACGTTTAGTTCTGAGATCATGGAGGCTGGCCTCTCGGCCATGCCTAGACCTTGTTCTTATGTATTTTCAACGGTAGAGTTTTTACACACCATAGATTAAGGTGTGGAGCTCTGCTGTTCCTCGAGTATTAATGCAAAGTACTATTGTTTTTCTATTCAATTCAAGCTTATTCCTATTTTAAGATATTCATTCGCACCCAAGAACATGATGAATCTGATGATTATGTGATGCTCATCACCATTCTCACTTATGAACACGTGCCTAACAACCACTTCCGTTCTACATGAAGATGAGATAGAATGAGTATCTCTTAGATATCTAATACAGGGGACCGAGTCCGAGATATTAGAGTCTTCGTGGTATAAGTTATAACCCATGGATGGCCGTTCCTGAGATCCGGAAAGTCTAAACCTTGTCTGTGGTATTCCGAGTAGGAACCGGGAAGGGATAGCTGTGACGAGCTTCAAACTCGCGAGTGCTGGGCGTAGTCACAGACGCAAAAGGATAGTAAATCCTATTTCAGTATGATCGAGAACCGACAGATGATTAGCCATGCAGTGACAGCGCATTGGACCATTTTCACAGGGAGGATGAGATGTAGCCATTGACAACGGTGATGCCCAACATACAGGTTGCCATGGAAAGGAGTAGGAATGATTGGATGAAGACAGCAGGAAAGCAAAGGTTCAGGAGGAACGAAAGCATCTCTATACGCTTATCTGAAATTCTCACCAATGAATTACATAAGTATCTCTATCCTAGTTTATATTTTAATTATGTTTTAATTATCAATTCTCTATAACCATTTGAATCCGCCTGACTGAGATTTATAAGGTGAACATAGCTTGCTTCAAGCCAACAATCTCCATGGGATCGACCCTTACTCACGTAAGGTTTATTACTTGGACGACCCAGTGCAGTTGCTGGTTAGTTGTGCGAAGTTGTGACAAAGTGTGATTCACGTTTGAGAGCACGAAGTCTTTGGCGCCATTGTTGATGATCGCAATTTCGTGTACCAAGTTTTTGGCACCGTTGCCGGGGATTGTTCGAGTTGGACAACTGACGGTTCATCTTGTTGCTCAGATTAGGTAATTTTATTTTAATTTTAAGCTTCTTGTTTTTATTATTCTTATTTTCGAAAAAAAATAATAATAAAAATAAATATTTTCAAAAATATATTTTTATTCAGAATTTTTAAGAATGAATTCTAGTGTTTCATGATGATTTGTTGAATCCTGGCTGGCTGTAAGCCATGTCTAATCTTTTGGACCAACACAAGAGCTTGTTGATCTTCACCCATTTGGCAGTTACACATATAGTTGTTGTATACATGGGAGGTAGGCAATATCTGCTGAAGCTTGGCTGGCCATTGGCCATGTCTGGTATTTTGGACCGAAGCTTTCACTGAAAGCTTGGCTGGCTAGTAAGCCATGTCAAATTCCTGGACTGGAGATTTAGACTAACATTGCAAGATTCCTGGAATTCCTATTAAAAATTTTGAAATCCTTATTTTTCTTTTTCCAATTAATTTTCGAAAAATACCAAAAAAATTTAATAAAATTATAAAACCAAAAATAATTTGATGTTTCTTGCTTGAATTTAGTGTCAAGTCATAAGTTTGGTGTCAATTGCATGTTTATCTCTTTCTTGCATTTTTCAAAAATTCATGCATTGCATTCTTCATGATCTTCAAGTTGTTCTTGGTAAGTCTCCTTGTTTGATCTTCATATTTTCTTGTTTTGTGTCTTTTCTTGTTTTTCATATGCATTTTCAATTTGTTAGTGTATAAAGTTTGAAAATTTCTAAGTTTGGTGTCTTGCATGTTTTTCTTTTCTTAAAAATTTTAAAAAATAAGTCTTGATGTTCATCTTGATCTTCAAACTGTTCTTGATGTTCATCTTGACATTCATAGTGTTCTTGCATGCATCATTTGTTTTGATCCAAAATTTTCATGCATTGAGTCTTTTTGATGTTTTTCTCTCTCGTCATTAAAATTCAAAAAAATAAAAAAAATATCTTTCCCTTATTTTACTCATAATTTTCAAAAATTTGAGTTGACTTTTTCAAAACTTTTTAAAATTTAGTTGTTTCTTATGAGTCAAGTCAAATTTTCAATTTAAAAATTCTATCTTTTCCAAATCTTTTTCAAAAATCAAATCTTTTTCAATTTTCTTCTTAATATTTTCGAAAATTTCAAAATTTATTTTCAAAATCTTTTTCTTATTTCTATTTCATATTTTCGAAATTAATGCTAACAATTAATGTGATTGATTCAAAAATTATAAGTTGTTACTTGCCTATTAAGAAAGGTTCAATCTTTAATTTTTAAAATCATATCTTCAAGTTTCTTGTTAGTCAAGTAATCAACTTTAATTTTCAAAATCAAATCTTTTTAAAACTCTTTTTCAAATCTTTTTTCAAAATAAGTTTCAATCACATCTTTTTCAAAATTAATTTCAAAATCTTTTCTAACTTATTTTCTAACTTCTTATCTTTTCAAAATTGATTTTCAAATCTTTTTCAATTAATCTTATCTTTTTGTTTGATTCATATCTTTTTCAAAACTACCTAACTAACCCTCTCTTTCTAATTTTCGAAAATCCCTTCCCTCTTTTTCAAAATTCCTTTTTTATTAACTAATTGTTTTAATTTTTACTTTAATTTAATTTAATTTTTCTTTTTTATTGTATTTTCGAATTCTAACTTTAAATTTAATTTAAAAACAAAAATATTTTTCTTTTATTTTCAATGTTTTTCGAAAATTCTTCTCCCTCATCTCCTTCTAATTATTTATTTATTTACTGACACTCCTCTTCATCTAAGAATTTGAACCCACTCCTCTCCCCTGTGTTTGGATTCTTATCTTTTCCTTCTTCTATTCTTATTTTCTTCTACTCACATAAAGGAATCTCTATACTGTGACATAGAGGATTCCATATTTTTTTTTTCTGTTTTCTTCTTTTTCATATGAGCAGGAACAAGGATAAGAACATTCTTGTTGAAGCTGATCCTGAACCTGAAAGGACTCTGAAGAGGAAGCTAAGGGAAGCCAAAGCATAATTCTCTGGAGAAAATCTGACAGAAATTTTCGAAAAAGAAGGAGAGATGGCCGAAAATAATAACAATGCAAGGAAGATGCTTGGTGACTTTACTGCACCAAATTCCAATTTACATGGAAGAAGCATCTCAATCCCTGCCATTGGAGCAAACAATTTTGAGCTAAAGCCTCAATTAGTTTCTCTGATGCAACAGAACTGCAAGTTTCATGGACTTCCATCAGAAGATCCTTTTCAGTTCTTAACTAAATTCTTGCAGATCTGTGATACTGTTAAGACCAATGGGGTTGACTCTGAGGTCTACAGGCTTATAATATTCCCGTTTGCTGTAAGAGACAGAGCTAGAATATGGTTGGACTCTCAACCTAAAGATAGCCTGAACTCTTGGGATAAGCTGGTCACGGCTTTCTTAGCCAAGTTCTTTCCTCGTCAAAAGCTTAGCAAGCTAGGAGTGGATGTTCAAACCTTCAAACAGAAAGAAGGTGAATCCCTCTATGAAGCTTGGGAGAGATACAAGGAACTGACCAAAAAGTGTCCTTCTGACATGCTTTCAGAATGGACCATCCTGGATATATTCTATGATGGTCTGTCTGAGCTATCAAAGATGTCACTGGACCATTCTATAGGTGGATCCATTCACCTAAAGGAAACGCCTGCAGAAGCTCAGGAACTCATTGACATGGTTGCAAATAACCAGTTCATGTACACTTCTGAAAGGAATCCTGTGAGTAATGGGACGCCTTAGAGGAAGGGAGTTCTTGAAATTGATACTCTGAATGCAATATTGGCTCAGAAAAAAATATTGACTCAGCAAGTCAATATGATTTCTCAGAGTCTGAATGGAATGCAAGCTGCATCCAACAGTTATCAAGAGGCATCTTCTGTAGAAGAAGCTTATGATCCTGAGAACCCTGGAATAGCAGAGGTGAATTACATGGGTGAACCCTATGGAAACACCTATAATCCCTCATGGAGAAATCATCCAAATTTCTTATAGAAGGATCAACAAAAGGCTCAACAAGGTTTTAATAATGGTGGAAGAAATAGATTTAGCAATAGCAAACCTTTTCCATCATCCACTCAGCAACAGACAGAGAATTCTGAGCAGAATCCATCTAGCTTAGCAAATATAGTCTCTGATCTATCTAAGGCCACTCTAAGTTTCATGAATGAAACTAGTTCCTCCATTAGAAATTTGGAGGCACAAGTGGGCCAGCTGAGTAAAAGAGTCACTGAAACCCCTCCTAGTACTCTCCCAAGCAATACAGAGGAGAATCCAAAAAGAGAGTGCAAGGCCATTACCTTACTTGGTGTGGTCGAACCCAAAGAGGAGGGGGAGGACGTGAATCCTAGTGAGGAAGACCTTCTGGGACGTTTAGTGACCAATAAGGAGTTTCCCTTTGAGGAACCAAAGGAATCTGAGGCTCATGTAGAGACCATGGAGATTCCATTATACCTCCTTCTGCCCTTCATGAACTCTGATGAGTATTCTTCTTCTGAAGAGAATGAAGACGTTACTGAAGAGCAAGTTACTAAGTACCTTGGTGCAATCATGAAGTTGAATGCCAAATTATTTGGTAATGAGACTTGGGAAGATGAGCCTCCCTTGCTTACCAATGAACTGAATGCATTGGATAGGCAGAAATTACCTCAAAAGAAACAGGATCCTGGTAAATTCCTAATTCCTTGTAACATAGGCACATTGACCTTTGAGAAGGCTCTGTGTGACCTGGGGTCAGGAATAAACTTAATGCCACTCTCTGTAATGGAGAAACTTGGGATCTTTGAGGTGCAAGTTGCCAGAATCTCTTTAGAGATGGCAGACAACTCAAGAAAACAGGCTTATGGACAAGTAGAGGACGTGTTAGTAAAGGTTGAAGGCCTTTACATCCCTGCTGGTTTCATAATCCTAGATACTGGGAAGGATGAGGATGAATCCATCATCCTTGGAAGACCCTTCCTAGCCACATCAAGAGCTGTGATTGATGTGGACAAAGGAGAGTTGGTCCTTAAACTGAATGAGGACAACCTTGTGTTTAAAACTCAAGGATCTCCTTCTGTAACCATGGAGAGTAAGCATGAAAAGCTTCTCTCCCTGCAGAGTTAACCAAAGCCCCCACAGTCAAACTCTAAGTTTGGTATTGGGAGGCCACAACTAAACTCTAAGTTTGGTGTTGAACCCCCACATTCAAACTCTAAGTTTGGTGTTGGGAGGTTCCAACCCTGCTCTGATTATCTGTGAAGCTCCATGCGAGCTCACTGTCAAGCTATTGACATTAAAGAAGTGCTTGTTGGGAGGCAACCCAATGTTATTTAATTATATCTATTTTATTTTTTTTGTTATTTCGTGTTTTATTAGGTTGATGATCATGTGGAGTCACAAAAAACTACTGAAAAATCAAAAACAGAATGAAAAATAGCATTAAAAATAGTACACCCTGGAGGAGGAGTATTCTGGCATTTAAACGCCAGAAATAGGCTACATTTGGGCGTTTAACGCCAGAAACAAGTAGCAATCTGGCGTTAAACGCCAGGATCGCACAGCAAGGGCATTTTACACGCCTAATTAGAGCAGGGATGTTAAGTCCTTGGCCCCACTGGATCTGTGGACCCCACAGGATCTGTAGACCCCACAGGATCCCCACCTTTTCTTCTCTCCTATTCACACCTTTTCATAACTCTCTTCCCCAAATACCCTTCACCAATCACCTCAATCACTCTTCCCCATCACCTCTTCAACACTCACATCTATCCTCTCTTCCCGAAAAATCCCACCTACCTTCAAATTCAAACTATTTTCACTCCCAAACCCAACCCTAATGGCCGAACCCTAACCCCCCACTCCTATATAAACCCCTCCTTCCTTCTTCATTTTCACACAACACAACCCTCTCTTTACCACCTTGGTCGAATATACCCCGCTCTTCCTCTCCTCCATTTCTTTTCTTCTTCTCCTTCTTTCTTTCTTCTTTTGCTCAGGGATGAGCAAACATTTTAAGTTTGGTGTGGAAAAAAGCATTGCTTTTTGTTTTTCCATAACCATCAATGGCACCTAAGGCCAAAAAATCCTCAAAAAAGAGGAAAGGGGAGGCAATTGCCTTCACCTCTGAGTCATGGGAGATGGAGAGATTCATCTCAAAGGTCCATCAAGACCACTTCTATGAAGTTGTGGCCAAGAAAAAAGTGATCCCTGAGGTTCCTTTCAAGCTCAAAAAGAATGAGTATCCGGAGATCCGACATGAGATCCGAAGAAGAGGTTGGGAAGTTCTAACCAACCCCATTCAACAAGTCGGGATCTTAATGGTTCAAGAGTTCTATGCAAACGCATGGATCACTAGGAAACATTATCAAAGTGTGAACCTGAATCCAAAGCATTGGCTCACCATGGTTCGGGGGAAATACTTAGATTTTAGTCCGGAAAATGTAAGGCTGGCGTTCAACTTGCCAATGATGGAAGAAAACGCACGCCCCTGCACTAGAAGGGTCAACTTTGATCAAAGGTTGGACCAAGTCTTCATGGACATATGTGTGGAAGGAGCTCAATGGAAAGTTGACTCAAGAGGCAAGCCGGTTCAATTGAGAAGACTAGACCTTAAGCCTGTAGCTAGAGGATGGTTGGAGTTTATTCAATGCTCAATCATTCCTTCTAGCAACCGATCTGAAGTTACTGTTGACTGGGCCATCATGATCTATAGTATCATGATTGGGGAGAAAGTAGAGGTTCATGAGATTATATCTCAAGAACTCTACAAGGTGGCTGACAAGTCCTCCACTTTGGCAAGGTTAGCCTTTCCTCACTTCATCTGTCACCTCTGCAATTCGGCTGGAATTGAAATAGAGGGAGACATCCTCATTGAAGAGGACAAGCCCATCACTAAGAAAAGGATGGAGCAAACAAGAGATCATGGACCTCAACATGAGCATGAGGAAATTTCTCATCATGAAATCCCTGAGATGCCTCAGGGGATGCACTTTCCTCCACAAAACTATTGGGAGCAAATCAACACTTCCCTAGGAGAATTAAGCTCCAACATGGGACAACTAAAGATGGAGCACCAAGAGCATTCCATCATCCTTCATGAAATTAGAGAAGATCAAAGAGCTATGAGGGAGGAGCAACAAAGACAAGGAAGAGACATAGAGGAGCTCAATAGCATCATTGGTTCTTCAAGAAGAGGAAGACGCCACCCTCACTAAGGTGGACCCGTTCCTTAATCTCCTTGTTCTTATTTTCCTATTTTTCGGTTTTTGAGCCTTATGCTTTATTTATGTTTGTGTCTTTACTATATGATCATTAGTGTCTAAGTGTCTATGTCTTAAAGCTATGAGTGTCCTATGAATCCATCACCTTTCTTAAATGAAAAATGTTCTAAAAACAAAAGAACAAGAAGTACATGGTTTCGAATTCATCCTTGAACTAGTTTATGATGTGGTGACAATACCTTTTGTTTTCTGAATGAATGCTTGAACAGTGCATATGTCTTTTGAATTTGATGTTTATGAATGTTAAATATGTTGGCTCTTGAAGAATAATGAAAAAGGAGAAATGTTATTTGATAATCTGAAAAATCATAAAATTGATTCTTGAAGCAAGAAAAGGCAGTGAATACAAAAGCTTCTGGAAAAAAAAGAAAAAAAATTGGCAAAAAAAAAGAGAAAGAAAAAGAAAAAGCAAGCAGAAAAAGCCAGTAACCCTTTAAACCAAAAGGCAAGGGTAGTAAAAAGGATCCAAGGCTTTGAGCATCAGTGGATAGGAGGGCCTAAAGGAATAAAATCCTGGCCTAAGCGGCTAAACCAAGCTGTCCCTAACCATGTGCTTGTGGCGTGAAGGTGTCAAGCCAAAAGCTTGAGACTGAGCGGTTAAAGTCGAGGTCCAAAGCAAAAAAAGAGTGTGCTTAAGAACCCTGGACACCTCTAATTGGGGACTTTAGCAATGCTGAGTCACAATCTGAAAAGGTTCACCCAGTTATGTATCTGTGGCATTTATGTATCCGGTGGTAATATTGGAAAACAAAGTGCTTAGGACCACGGCCAAGACTCAAAAAGTAGCTGTGTTCAAGAATCAACATACTGAACTAGGAGAATCAATAACACTATCTGAATTCTAAGTTCCTATAGATGCCAATCATTCTGAATTTCAATGGATAAAGTGAGATGCCAAAACTATTCAAGAGGCAAAAAGCTACTAGTCCCGCTCATCTGATTGGAGCTAAGTTTCATTGATATTTTGGGATTTATATTATGTTCTCTTCTTTTTATCCTATTTGATTTTCAGTTGCTTGGGGACAAGCAACAATTTAAGTTTGGTGTTGTGATGAGCAGATAATTTATACGCTTTTTGGCATTGTTTTTACATAGTTTTTAGTATGATTTAGTTACTTTTTAGTATATTTTTATTAGTTTTTAAATAAAATTCACATTTCTGGACTTTACTATGAGTTTGTGTATTTTTCTATGATTTCAGGTATTTTCTGTCTGAAATTGAGGGACTTGAGCAAAAATCAGATTCAGAGGTTGAAGAAGGACTGCAAATGCTGTTGGATTCTGACCTCCCTGCACTCAAAGTAGATTTTCTGGAGCTACAAAACTCCAAATGGCGCGCTCTTAATTGCATTGAAAAGTAGACATCCAGGGCTTTCCAGAAATATATAATAGTCCATACTTTGCCCGAGTTTAGACGACGCAAACTGGCATTCAACGCCAGCTCCCTGCCCTATTCTGGAGTCAAACGCCAGAAATAGGTTGCAAAGTGGAGTTAAACGCGAGAAACAAGTTACAAACTGGCGTTTAACTCCAAGAAAGACCTCTCCACGTGAAAGCTCCAATGCTCAGCCCAAGCACACACCAAGTGGGCCCCGGAAGTGGATTTCTACATTATTTACTTATCTTTGTAACCCTAGTAACTAGTTTAGCATAAATAGGACTTTTTACTATTGTATTCAGGGATCTTTGGACGTTTAGTTCTGAGATCATGGAGGCTGACCTCTCGGCCATGCCTAGACCTTTTTCTTATGTATTTTCAACGGTAGAGTTTCTACACACCATAGATTAAGGTGTGCAGCTCTGCTGTTCCTCGAGTATTAATGCAAAGTACTATTGTTTTTCTATTCAATTCAAGCTTATTCCTATTCTAAGATATTTATTCGCACCCAAGAACATGATGAATCTGATGATTATGTGACGCTCATCACCATTCTCACTTATGAACACGTACCTAACAACCACTTCCATTCTACATGAAGATGAAATAGAATGAGTATCTCTTAGATATCTAATATAGGGGACCGAGTCTGAGATATTAGAGTCTTCGTGGTATAAGTTAGAACCCATGGATGGCCATTCCTGAGATCTGGAAAGTCTAAACCTTGTTTGTGGTATTCCGAGTAGGATCCGGGAAGGGATGGCTGTGACGAGCTTCAAACTCGCCAGTGCTAGGCGTAGTGACAGACGCAAAAGGATAGTAAATCCTATTCCAGTATGATCGAGAACCGACAGATGATTAGCCATGCAGTGACAGCGCATTGGACCATTTTCACAGAGAGGACGGGATATAGCCATTGACAATGGTGATGCCCAACATACAGCTTGCCATGGAAAGGAGTAGGAATGATTGGATGAAGATAGCAGGAAAGCAGAGGTTCAAGAGGAACGAAAGCATCTCTATACGCTTATCTGAAATTCTCACCAATGAATTACATAAGTATCTCTATCCTAGTTTATATTTTAATTATGTTTTAATTATCAATTCTCTATAACCATTTGAATCCGCCTGACTGAGATTTACAAGGTGACCATAGTTTGCTTCAAGCCGACAATCTCCGTGGGATCGACCCTTACTCACGTAAGGTTTATTACTTGGACGACCCAGTGGACTTGCTGGTTAGTTGTGCAAAGTTGTGACAAAGTATGATTCACGTTTGAGAGCACGAAGTCTTTGGCGCCATTGTTGATGATCGCAATTTCGTGCACCAGTTTCCCGGGAGACTAAGGATCGGAAGGCCATGATCCCGGTAGATGGCAATGTCGTCCCAACCGGGAAATATCTCAAGCCTTCGGTGGACACCGGGAACCTTGATCTAGCTATTCCCACGGGCATCCCCACTACCTCATCCACACCACCAAGATCATCCCACCAACGCCTTGAGGATCTCCACAAGAAGATGGACCGATATAAATGGCAGAACCAACGCCGGTTTGCTTAGTGGAGGAGGTTAACTTGATGAGAGGACATGAGTTAATCACTTACGGCTGCCATTAATTCGAAAAGACAAAGCATCTCCGAAGCCTCAACCATTCTATCACCATTGATTTCTCATCTATCCAGTAACATTTTTATTTATTTATCTATTTTATGCTTTTTCTCGTGACAACTATATTTTCTAACCGCCTAACTAAGATCTGTAAGATAACCACTGCTTGCTCAAACCAACAATCTCCGTGGGATCAACCCTCACTCACCTGAGGTATTACTTGGACGACCTTGTATACTTGCCGGTCTATCTGTGCGAATTTTGTGGAGCGAGTTTTGTGCACCAAGTTTTTGGCGCCGTTGATTTTGTTGTTTAGATTAGGTACTTTTTACTATTTTGTTTGAGTCTTTTATTTCTCTTTTTCGAAAAAATCAAAAAAAATTTCAAAAATATTTGCTTTTCTTTATTATTCTTTATCTTTTGTTTGAGTCTTTTGTTATTGTTCTTGTTAATGTTTCGAACTTTATTGCTTTCTTTTCAAAAACTTTTTCAAAAATTGTGTCTTTTGTTTGAGTTTAGTGTCAATTCTTAAGTTTGGTGTCCTTTGTGTGTTCTTTGTTTCATTTGAATTTTTGAATTTGTTCTGTGTTCTTTATTGGTATTCAAGTTATTCTTTTTTCTTTTTCTTGTTTTGATCTTAAAAGTTTTAATTTTTGTGTCTTTTGGTGTTTGTTTTCTTAATTTTCAAAATTTTGTGTTCTTTGATCTAAAAATTTTAAGTTTGGTGTCTTTTGGTTGTTTTTCTCTTTCTTCATTAATTCAAAGAAAAATATATATCTTTTCTTATCCTTATTCAAATTATTTTCGAAAATTTCAAAAAAAAAATTTCAAATTTTAATTTCAAAATCATTATCTTATCTTATCTTAATTTTAAATCTTTTCAAAAATCATATCTTTTTCAAATCACTATGATATCTTTTTATCTTTCTTTAAATTTCAAAAAAGTCTTATCTTATCTTATTTCAAATTCAAATTTTAAAACTCAATTTTTAAAAATTCAAATTTCAAATTTAAATTTTTTTCAAAAATCAAATTTCAAATCTTATCTTTTTTTTTCAAATCTTTTTCAAATCTTCACCATATCTTATCTTTTCAAACTTATTTTCAAATCTTTATCTTATCTTGTATCAATTTCAAATTTGAAAATCAAATATTTTTCAAATCTTATCTTATTTTCGAATTTTTTTAGTTATTTGTTGTCTCTTTCTTCTTTTTCAAAACTTCCTAACTAATTCCTCTCTCTTATATTTTTGAAAACTTCTCACTTTTATCTCGCTCTTCTTTTTCAAAAATCATCTATAAATTTCAAATATTTTTAATTAATTAGCTTTTAATCTCCTTCTTATTTTTGAATTTAATTAATAAATAAAAATAAAACAAAAATATTTTAATTTTAGTTTCCCTTTTTACTCCTTAAAATCCAGTCTCTCCTACCTTTCTTCACCATGGACCCAAATGGGAATGAACAGTTCAGAAGAGCTCTGGGGTCCTACATGGCCCCCACCCCTGACTTCTATGGGAGAAGTATCAGTATAACCCCCATTCGAGCAAGAAATTTTGAGCTAAATCCTCAACGCATTACTCTGGTGTAGCAAAACTGCCAATACTCTGGACTTCCACAGGAAGAGCCTACTGAGTTTCTCGTAAACATTTTACAAATTGATGACACAGTATGCACTGAGAGAGTATATCAGGATGTCTACAGACAGCTACTCTTCCCCTTTGCTATAAGAGATCAAGCAAAGAGGTGGTTAGATAACCAACCCAAATCTAGCTTAAAAACATGGAAGCAGCTAGTAGACAAGTTTCTAAATCAATACTTTCCCCCAAGGAAGTTAACCAAGTTAAGGCTGGACATCCAAGGCTTCAAACAAGAGAATAATGAATCTCTTTATGATGCTTAGGGGAGGTATAGAAGAATACTACGCAAATGCCTTACGAAAATGTTTTCAGAATGGATGCAGTTAGACATTTTTTATTATGGCCTCACAGACATGGCCAGGATGTCTCTAGAACTTATGAGACAGTTGAAGAGGCTCATGAACTTATTGAGACTATTGCCATGAACCAGTATCTCTACTCGGTGGATGAGACTTCCATAAAAGGAGAGGTTTAGGTAATATCTACTGAGTCCAACCCTCTAGAACAAGATGGCCCATTGACTCAGCAGCTACACACCCATTTACAGTAGTTATTGGAATTACAAGAGGCTTTGTGAGAAACTAAGGCTTCCAACACGACTGTGGAAGCCCAGCTGAGTCAAACAAGATAGCAATTATCTAAGCAGATAAAAGATGAATGTCAAGTGATCCAACTGAGGAGTGGGAAAATATTGAACAACCAACCTCAGAGCAACAGGAGACCAGAAGAAGAAAAGCTAACAGGGGACATCCAGACTACTGTCCAAGACACCTCAGAGGACGTTGCACGTCCAAGAAGGAATGCCATTAGCGTTCAACGCCAAGAAGGAGTGCTTACACCTGGCGTTGAACACCCAAAGAGGGGCAACACTCTTAGCGTTCAACGCCACGAAGGGATACCCACCCTTGGTGTTGAACGCCCACTAGGGAACAATGTTCCTGGTGTTGAACGCCAGGAAGGGGGCAGCAAGGGTGTTGAGCACCTAACTAGGAATTATCAGACACATGCAAGTGGTGATAAGACCTTTCCTAAGCAAGCTACTAACCCCCCCTTCCAATTCTGTAGGCATATAACCTACATCAACTAAAGTTGATGAATACAGGGCCAAGATGCCATATCATCAGAAGCTCCGCCAAGCGGAAAAGGATAAACAGTTTGTCCGCTTTAGGGATTATCTCAAGACACTTGAGATCAAGATCTTTTTCGTAGAGGCTCTTGAATAGATACCTTCTTATGCTAAGTTTATGAAAGACATCTTAAGTCATAAGAAGGATTCGAGAGAGGCAAAAACAGTCCTCCTCACTGAAGAATGTAGTGCAGTAATCCAAAAGAGCTTACCAGAGAAACCCAAAGATCTTAGAAGCTTTATGATACCCTACACCTTAGGGGATGCCTGTACAAGGATAGCCCTATGTGATCTTGGAGCAAGTACTAACTTAATACCTACATCATTAATAAAGAGACTCTGTTTAACTCATGAAGTTAAACCAACCTGCATATGTCTTCAACTTACTGATGGCTCTGTTAAACTTCCCTCAGGCGTGTTTGAGGACATAATTGTTAGGGTTGGACTCTTTGCTTTCCCCACAGACTTTGTGGTGCGAGAAATGGAGGAGCACAAGAATGCAACCCTCATCCTAGGAAGACCCTTCCTAGCTACAGGACAGACTCTCATTGACGTTCAGAAAGGAGAAGTTACTCTGAGAGTCAATAAGGATGAGTTCGTACTAAATGTTGTCAAAGCCATGCAGCATCCAGACACTCCATAGGTGTACATGAGTATTGATATCATTGATTCCCTGGTGGAAGAAGTGACTATGGCTGAGAGACTCGAAGAAGAGTTGAACGACACCGGTTACAATGCTCAGCCTGAGTTAGAGGAGCCAGAGGAAATAAAAGAGACTCTGAAAACTCCTAAGGAGGAGGACAAGCCTACTGAACTCGAGCTCAAGCCATTACCAGCCTCCTTAAAATATGCATTTCTAGGAGATGGAGATACTTATCCTGTGCTCATAAGCTCTGCCTTAGAACCACAAGAAAAAAAAGCACTAATCCAAGTGCTAAAGACACACAAGACAACTCTTGGGTGGACAATAAGTGACCTTAAAGTCATAAGCCCAACCCGATGCATGCACAAGATCCTGCTGGAGGATGACGTCAAACCAGTGGTATAACCACAAAGGCGACTGAATCCAGCCATGAAGGAAGTGGTGCAGAAGGAATTCAAAAAATTATTGGAGGCTGGGATTATTTATCTCATCTCTGATAGCCCGTGGGTGAGCCCTGTCCAAGTTGTTCCCAAAAAGGGAGGCATGACAGTGCTTCATAATAAAAAGAATGAACTGATTCCTACAAGGACAGTTACAGGGTGGCGTATGTGCATTAACTATAGAAGGCTCAATAACGCCATCAGAAAGTATCATTTTTCTTTACCATCATAGATCAAATGCTAAAGAGACTAGCACGGCATGCATTTTATTGTTTCCTGGATGGTTATTCCGGTTATAATCAAATTGCAGTAGATTTACAGGATCAAGAAAAGGCAGCATTTACATGCCCATATGATGTGTTTGCTTATAGGCGAATGCCATTTAGCCTGTGCAATGCACTTGCCACCTTTCAGAGATGTATGCTCTCCATCCTCTCTAATATGGTGGAAAAGTTCCTTGAAGTATTCATGGATGACTTCTCCGTCTTTGGAGATTCATTTGAATCCTGCCTTGACCATTTAGCCCTTGTTCTCAAACGATTCCAAGAGACAAACCTTGTTTTAAAATGGGAAAAATGTCACTTCATGGTGACTGAAGGAATTGCTCTTGGGCATCAGATTTCGAACAATGGAATAGAAGTGGATCAAGCTAAGGTGGAGGTGATTGAGCGATTACCACCACCCACCAATGTCAAAGGAATCAGGATTTTCCTGGGACATGCAGGATTCTACAGGAGGTTTATAGACACTCCATTTGTCTTTGACCAAGAGTGTCTGCAGGCCTTTGAGACTCTGAAAGTTAAGCTTATTACTACGCCTGTCATCTATGTGTAACATCCCGCATTTTTGAAAATCTAAATATAAATAAATTGTGATTTTATCTTATTAAGTTTAAACTTTATAATTTTAGAAATTATTTTGTTAGAAATAATTAAATAGATTCGGAGATAGTTTTATTTTGAAATCAATTAATATTTTTAAGTAATCTTATTATAATAGAATATTTTGTATAATTTTAGTAATTGAAAAATAAGAAAGAATTGTATAATTTAATTTAAGTAACTTTTATTCTGAAAAGGTTACGATTTATTTTATTGATTTGATATCTTATTTTATAAATTAATCAATTGAGAGTAATTAAATTAGTTTACTAATATTTGGAGTTAATTCAATTAATATTTTTGTGTAAATTCTTATAATTGGTTATTTTATATAATTTCAAATTAGAATTTAGTAATGAAGGTGTTATATAATTAAAATTAAGAAAATTTCTATTATGAATGAATTATGGTTTATTTTATTAGTTTGAGCTCTTAGAGATTAATTTATTAGGAATGATTAAATGGATTTTTATAAATACTTAAAGTTTAAGTAATTTATTATAATTAGATATTTTGTAAATTGAAATTAAAGTTTCGGTAATAGAAAAATAATAAAATGTTATATCATTTAATTTGAATAATTGGTATTGAGTTTAAAGTACATTTTATAAAAATGTGATTAATATACTTATTTTATAATTTAAACTAGAAATAATTAATTGAACTTAGCAATATGTTGATAAATAATGTTCTTATATATTTTTTATAGAGTATATTTAATTTTAAAAATTACTCTACTCTTCAATTTTATCAAAATATCTATTCATAACTATCCTTATTTCTTTATAAAATCCTAATTTCACTAAATTCCTAATTGATACCCTAATTTCACAAATAAACACATACACAGAAAGGAAAGAAAGGGAACAGGGGGAGCTTGAGGGGGGAAACGGAGAACAGGGGGAGAGAGTGACAGAACGGAGTAAGAAGAGAGGAAGGAGGATCGCCGTGCTGTGCCGCTCCTTGTGCCGGTTGCCGTTGCTGTCGTTAGAGCCAGAGAAGAAGAGAAGCAAAATCCCGAAGAGAAAGAGATCGACGGAGACGTTCACTCGCTCATCGTTGTTGCTGTCATGCGTTGCCTCCGCTGCTGGTTCAGCTGCCGTCGAGCTCGCAGCAACCGTCACCATGGAGACCGCTAATATCATCTCCGAAGCTGCGTCGTCGATTAAGTTAAGGAGGGGGAGAATCGTGAACAACCGGCGGAGGAGGAGAAGAACGTGTGGTGGTGGGTGCTCTCTTAGCCAGCGTCGTTGAAGGATGCTCCGCCGCCGCCGCCGCCGGAATCACGAGCTGAGGTAGAGGAGGAAGCTATCTTCCCTGTTGTTGTAGTCACCGTAATTCTACTACTGTGGCTTCGTTTCCATGTTTTCTTTAATTACTGATTAAGCTGCTGCAGCTGTGGACTGTGACGATCGATTTTCCAAAAGAATCGTTGCTGCTATGAACTATTTCAGCCCTGCCCTGGTATTGCTTGGTTACCACAGCCTCCTTCATCTTTGTATCTGAATCTGTATCATTCACAACCTATTTTGATTATTGTTATCTCTGCTTGCCGCTTCATTGTTATAGGAAAAATGCCCAAAAATATTTCTGTTTCGGTCTTGCCACCATTATCGCGATTATTGATGACATCGCTGCTGCAGAGGGTCTCCGGTGTCACTGTTGTGGTTGCTGCCATGAATTAGGAATAAAGGGAATTGCTGTGTTAAATCCTGCGATTACGACATCGAGGTATGGGGTTTAAAACGATTTCAATTTAAGAATGCCTACAAGGTTTAGTGAATAACTACAAATAGATTTAATATCTGTGAGTAATTGATTGACTACTTGAATATTGAATTGTGGCTGAAATTGTGATTGGAATGGTTGAGATTGTTATTTGGAATTGTTGATTAGTGATATTGATTGATTATGTGGATTGGGAATTGTTTGATGAATAATTGTTGAGAATTTCTGAATTTTAATGGGTTATGTTGGATTTATTGCCGTTGAGCTGTTATTTGGTATGTTGTAATGTTAGTGAACTTGGTTGGTGGTTGATTTGGAGTTGGTTTTGAGGGGTATTGAAGGGTTGGATTTTGAATACAAAATGGTTTGTTGAAAATTAGGTTCTCTTGAAATTAAACGGCAACTTTGAAAGTGAATCAGTGGCTCTATAGTGACTAAAATGATGAGAATTTAAGTAAATTATATTAAGTGTGATTGTTGAGATTTAATGTTGAAGGTTTCATATTAATTGGAACATTAGTTATGATTTTTCAAAGTTAAGTTGTGAATCTGATTTTCTGCACTACTTTAAATGAAATTAGAAACTTTGAAAAGCTATAACTAATTCTATGATTATCGGAATTGCGTGGAACTAAGTCCGGATTAAGCTTGGGAATATAGGGAGCTGAACTAGTGAATTTGAGACTTTTTCATTAAGTTTATGATTTATGGTAAATTTTTGAATTATGGATGTCAAATCTGATTTTTCTGCAGAACGTTTAACACAACAGCAATTTGTTTCCTCTATTAAAAATTCTCTAGTTTGAATTTTTGAAATGGAACAAATTTTAAATGAAACTCTGGTCCTAGTACTTTAATTTCATAAAAATTTAGAATTGTTAGAGTTGTGGTTTTAAAGATATGAATTTTTAAAATAAGATGTATTATGCAGTAAAAGTCAGGTTTTGTTTTCTAAGTCAGTAACTTTGAGACTTTATAATTATTAATTCTGAAATGATATTAAGATGCAACTAATTGGAGGTGAAAGTTGAGTATGTTTAGTACATATGATTCAAATTTCAGGGCTATTCATGTTTTAATAAGTGAGTTATGGGACTTGGAAGAGGTTGTGTTCAATGATTTGTAAAACAGAATTCTGCAGAAAATTACCTAACTTCCAAGCTACGTAACTCCTTCATTAAAAATGGTATGACCCTGGAACTAATTGAGAAAGAAATTTGGATGCGTTATGTTTAACCATATTAATTTTGAAGGTAATTGGATTTAATTTGGATTTTATATGAAATTTCACATGTTGTATGGTGCTGCTGTCTTCTGGTTTTAAAACACTGCAGAACAGTCACGGTTTTGCTTATATTCCCGAAGCTAGAGTCAGCGAAAAATTATGATTTTTAGTTTAATAGAAAGCTTAATCCGAGACGGTCGTATGGATATAAAGTTTACATGATTCCGAATTCATTTGATATTTTAAAAATAAAATGGAAATCAGGCTGCCAGGTTGTGTTGACAATTATTTTGGATATGGAATTTAAGAAATAGATTTTCTATACTATTATCAAATGTTTTTGAGAATATATATTGTTGTGGCAACTGCTGAAAGAGGCTGATGAACTGTTGAGAAAGAAGGAACCCGTAAGGGTGGCTAAGTCCTATTTTTAAAGGAGATTATGTCCAAATTTTTATAAAAGTAAAATGACTTAATCAAAATGAATACTTGAGACTTGTTTAACGATAATAACTTTACTGATTCTTTTGAGAAAATATATTTGGTTTATAAAGTTGCTAGCAAGGACATGGGTTTTGTCCCGCTTGCATATTTACAATTACAAAAGAGTAAAGAGATAAAGAGAAAAAGAGTAATATAGATACAAATGAAAGAGTATTCAGAGAAAAGTAAAGAGATACAGAGAACAGAATAACTAGAGTAGAGTAAAGAGATGCAGAGAAAAGAGAAACCAGAGCAGAGTAAAGAGATATTTGTATATATATATATATATATTAGTTGCTTGATGCAACCCAGAGCTATATTTATATATATTAGTTGCTTGATGCAACCCAGAGCTATATTTATATATATATTAGTTGCTTGATGCAATCCAGAGCTATATTTAATATATATTAGTTGCTTAATGCAACCCAGAGCCTTTGTAGGGAAACTAAGTTACCTACAGTAAGCAGAGGCTGTCTCAAATGAGCGGCTATTATCATATGCGCATTTATTTAGGAACGAAAAATCGTATTCGGGAAATCGGGATTACTCGTGACCGGATAAATGTCAGGATTACGGGCAGCCAACCGACACATGAGCTCATAGCCTGTACTAGGACTAGACATTCATCATATGCATCTATGTGACATTGTTTGGGTGTGTATATTGTAATTGGTATGCCTAAATGAATAATTCTGTTAACTGCTAATTGCTATACTTGATATAATTGCTCTTGATTGTGTTTGAACCTCATTACTTGTGTTTGTAACTGATTGGATGGATTGTGGTGAATTGGGTGTTGGTTGAATTGCTTGGGCCTGAGGCCGTGATTGGATTGTGTTTGAGGTTTAGTAAGTATGAAAGATTGAGCTGGTTCAGCATAGACTTAATGAACCTATGCTTGGAACAGATTAGTCATTCATACAGTCTAGGAAACTTTTATGAGTTTTATAAAGAAAATATGGGTCTAGGATTTTGAATAATTAACTAATACTTTTAAAGAAGGTTAATTTTCTTTTAGATGTCTCTGAATGAAATTAACTATTTGCGCTTTATTCTTTACTTTCACGGCATTCTCGACCTCTACTGAGAACATGTGGTTTGGTTCTCACCCCCAAATTTTCCACCGTTTCAGTGACACAGGTTTGAAGACGCAATTTGAAGCTGCGAGCGATTAGTAGGCTTTCTTTATGGTTTTAATTGCTTTCATAGAGTCCCCTCGCTCTTGTCCTTTGAAGTTTTATTTTATCAGAGGGGTAGGTATTGTATTTGGATTTATATGACTTCCTATGTATAAGAATTACTAATAATAATACTTCTGTGATTGTTATTATTATTTGCAATGTTTATCCTTGATACATGTCTTTAATGAATAAAAACAAAATTTTCTGGCATTTTCTTAAAACTGAAACGCGAAATCGATACAAAGGCTCAGTAATTAAGTAGTTAATATTAGAAAAGGACACGTAACGTTCTTTCTAGTAGAAATACCCTGACTTAAGCAAGGTATTTTGCTGGAAGGGATGTTACACTATGCGCCCAACTGGGACGTACCATTTGAACTGATGTGTGATGCTAGTGACCATGCCATGCAGTCCTGAGACAGAGGCATGATAAGCTTCTGCATGTCATTTATTATGCCAGTTGTGTTCTAAATGTCGCACAGAAAAACTACACTACCACAGAGAAGGAATTACTTGCAGTGGCTCATGCCATTGACAAGTTCAGATCCTATCTAATAGGATCTAAGGTCATTATTTATACTGACCATGCTTCTCTGAAGTATATACTCACCAAGCAAGATTCTAAACCTAGGCTGGTTAGATAGGTATTACGTCTGCAAGAGTTTGACATAGAAATCAGAGACAAAAAAGGGTCAGAAAATCAAGTGGATGACCACCTGTCTCGAATTTAACCAGTAGAAGGGATATCCCTCTACTGTGGTGTCTGAAACCTTTCTGGAGGAGCAATTCTTTGCTATCCGGACAACACCTTGGTTTGCAGACATTACAAATTACAAGGTAATAAGATTCATCCCAAAGAGTACAGTAAGCAACAGGCCCGAAAGCTCATTCATGATGGTCAATACGACTTGTGGGATAAACCGTATCTCTTTAAGAGATGCTCGGATGGGATGATCCGCCGCTGCGTGTCTGAAGGAGAGGCACAGAAAATGCTATGGCATTGCCATGGCTCCGATTATGGAGGAGACTTTGGAGTAGAGCGCACAGCCACTAAAGTCCTCCAAAGTGGTTTCTATTGGCCCACACTCTTTAAGGATTCCCGAAAGTTTGTCCGACGATGTGACAGTTGCCAAAGGCCTGGCAATCTCCCCTATGGTCATGACATGCCTCAGCAAGGAATCTTAGAGACTGAGTTGTTTGATGTATGGGGTATAGACTTCATGGGTCCTTTCCCACCTTCATACTCAAACACCTACATCCTTGTGGCCGTAAATTATGTGTCTGAATGGGTAGAGACAGTCGCATCACCCACAAATGACACTAGAGTAGTGATGAAGTTCCTTCAGAAGAACATCTTCAGCAGATTTGGTGTCCCTCGGACACTTATCAGTGATGGATGAACTCATTTCTACAATAAACAGCTTGACTCTGTGCTGAACCGATATGGAGTTCGCCATAAAGTGGCCACCCTATATCACCCACAGAAAAATAGGCAAGATGAAGTCTCAAATAGAGAACTAAAGAGAATCCTGCAAAGAACAGTGAATACCTCTAGAAAGGATTGGGCAAGAAAGCTTGATGATGCTCTCTAGGAACGTCACTATATCAATTAGTGTATGGAAAGGCATGGCACCTGTTAGTGGAGCTGGAACACATGGCCTACTAGACAACCAAACTCTTGAACCTTGATGCAAAGGTAGCAGGAGAAAAACGGTTGCTCCAGCTAAATGAGTTTGATGAATTTTAACTTACTGCATTTGAGAATGCAAAGATTTATAAAGAAAGGGCCAAAAAGTGGCATGATAGAATGATTTCTTCCAGAGTCCTTGAACTTGGACAGAAAGTTCTGCTCTTCAATTCTAGACTAAAGCTCTTCCTTGGAAAGCTTAAGTCACGTTGGATAAGACCTTTCCTAATCACTAATGTATGACCCTATGGTCATATAGAACTCCAGTGCAATTACACTGATAAATGATTTACTATTAATGGCCAAAAAGTGAAACATTACTTGGATGGTGAGATTGAACAAGCAAAATCCACCTTATTGCTGACATGAGTGCAGTACCATCAAGCTAGTGACGTTAAAGAAGCGCTTGTTGGAAGGCAACCCAACCAAAATTAAAGTTATTTATGTTTTTCATTAAGTTTATTTCAGTTATCTCAGTTTAATTTTTACGTTTGTTTAAGATTGTGGTCAAATGTAGTGGTTAGAACAGAAATAGAAACAGTCAGAGCAGAAAACAAAGTGCCCTGGGGAAGGCCCCTTACTAGCGTTGAACGCCAGGCAAGAAGGAAAAAGGGGGCGTTGAACGCCCCCAGGAGGCAAAAGACTGGCGTTCAATGCCAACCATGAGGTTCTGGTTAGGCGTTGAATGCCCTCAAGGGATAGCAAGCCTGGCATTGAACACCAGCTAGGGGGCACTGGCTGGACGTTCAACGCCCTGAAAGGGGAGGCAAGACTGGCGTTGAATGCCGACCAGGGAGTACTGGCTAGTCATTCAACGCCCAAGAAGGAATGGCAAGCTGGCGTTGAATGCCAGCTAGGGGGCACTGGCTGGGCGTTCAACGCCCAAAAAGGAGGAGCAGCCTGGCGTTGAACGCCAGAATGGTTGCCATTTTGGGCGTTCAACGCCCTTAACAGGGTTAGGATGTTTTTGATTTTTTTCAAAACTTATCTTTTCCAAATATCATCTTTTTAATTATATCTTCTAAACAAGATTCCTTCAATCATCCTCTTTTAATTTCAAATCTAAAATCTTTTCAAATCCTTTTCAAATCTTTTCAAAATTTCATATCTTTTTCAAATCTTTTTCAAAATCTCAAATCACTTTCATGTCTTTTATTTAACTTTAAAATCTTTTTCATACCTTCTATCTTATTTTTTTTATCTTTTTCATATATTTTGATTTCAAAGCTTATCTTTTTCTATCTTTTACTAAAGTATGAATCATATCTTATTTATCTTGTATCTAATTAAATTTTTAAATACCATCCTCCCCATCCCTATTTATACCATTCGGCCACCCTCGTACTCCTTGCATTCGAATTCTTCCTCTCTTCTTCTTTATCTTCTTTCCATTCTTTTACTCAAGAACGAGCAAACCTTTTAAGTTTGATGTGGAAAGAGCCTTTCCTTCTCACTTCATCCGAATTCAATCGCTCCAAAAAGTGGAAATCCTACTTCAAGAAGCAAGAAAGAAGACAACCAAGAAGTTGTTTTCAACCCTTTCTGATTCTACGCAAAGCAGCATGAAGAAAATTCTTACAAAATCATGTGCAAGAGGACATTGATCCCAGAAGCCAAATTCAAATTAAAATAAGATTAGTACCCGGAGATCCAAGAGCAAATTCGGAAGAGAGGCTGGGAGATTCTAGCTGATCCTAAGATCACTGTTGGAATAACAATTATCCTTAAATTCTATGCAAATCTGTGGATGATAGATAAGCAAAAGAAAGATGGACAAGGATTTTATACTTTTCGCACCATGGTGCGAGGGAAGACTCTCTATTTTCATCTTGACAAGGTGAGAGAGATCTTCAAGCTACCTCCACAAAAGGATGATCCAGAATCCTTTAATAGGAAAGTGGTGGCTAATCCAAAGTTGTATCAGATTCTAGAAGACATATGTCTGCCTGGAACTAAGTGGATCAACAACACAAAAGGTAACCAGAACCAACTGAGAAGAGTAGATTTTAAACCAGCTGCTAGGTGTTAGTTGAATTTCATTGGGTGTTCCATACTCCTTTTTAGCAACCGTTCGGATGTTACCATCAGAAGGGCTGTGAAGATTCACTCACTGTATTATGAAGGGGAATAAGGTGGAAGTCCACCAACTAATTCCCTTTGAGTTATACAAGGTTGCAAAAAGGATGTCAACTCATGCCAGATTGGCCTATCCAAACCTTATTTTTTGCTTGTGTAAGGAAGCTGGAGTCATGATTAACAGGGATTCATTCATCCCTGTAGAAAGCCCTATCACCAAGCAGGTAATAGAAAGCGCCCAAGTACCAGCTGATCAACCCAAAAGCAAGGCGCCTGAGCAAGCACAAGAGGTCCCTCTAATTAAATACTGGACCCAGCTGGAAGCATCTATTGCACAACTGCAAACCACCTTGGATTAATTAAGAGAGGAGAAAAAAGACCAGACTAGCATGCTTTGCAAACTGGTAAAGGAACAAGAGAAGCAGAAGCATGAGCTAGAAGAGCTGAAGCGTCAGAAATTGTCCCCTGAAGAGCCTAACGCCTCCCATGATTAAGGTGGTTGAGTTCCACCTACGTATTTTTGTGGCTATTCTAATTCCTGTTTCTTATGTTTAGATTTACATGATCATTAGTAGCATTTAAATTTTTATTTAAATTCCTGTCTTTTAATTTAAGAATTACATAAGCATTATTAGGATTTAAGTTTTTATTTTCCAATTAGCTATAAAATGTTCTTCTTATCATCTCATTGAACTTGAATAAAATTTTCATTTTTTTAGAAGCAGTAAAGGTAAATAAATTTTGAGTTATATATTAAGAAAAGTTCAATTACTTTATGTGGTGGCATTGCTTTTCCTCTCTGAATGCATGAAATAAACAGTGCATGTTTGATGTTGGAGTTAAAGAATGTTGGTTCTTGAAAGAATGGTGATAAAAGTCCAAAATATGATGAAGAATATTGGAATTTGAAAAATCCAAAAATTGATTCTTGAAGTAAGAAAAAGCAGCAAAAAAAGCAATAAAAGAAAAAAAAAAAATATATATATATATGCGAAAAAAAGAAGAAGAAAAAAGCAGAAAAAGCCAATAGCTCTTTAAACCAAAAGGCAAGAGCAAGGATCCAAGGCTTTGAGCATCTATGGTTAGGACGGCCTAAAAGAAATATCTTAGCCTAGGCAGTTCAATTGAGCTGCTTCCCTAACTATATGCTTGTGGTGTGAAGGTGTCAAATGAAACGCTTGAGACTGAGCAGTTAAAGTCATGGTCCGAAGAGTGTGCTTAAGAGCTCTGGACATGATGAATCCATATTTGATGATGATTTTTGGTTAGAATTGAATGGATTTCATCACATAAACTTGCACTTATTCCCATGAATAGCATGTTCTTGTACTTTCCTACCCAATTTGTGGTTGATTATGAAAATATGCTTTTTTGTTCCCAATTCAATCTATTTTATTCCATTTGCCTTCCATTCGATGCCTTGATGTTCTTTGTGAATGATTTCAAGTGTATGAGGTAGGAATGGGTTGGAGAAAATGGAAGAAGAGCATGCAAAGTGGAGGAAACATGAAGAATCAAAGGAGATGAGTTCAGAGACGTGTGCGTGTGCACAGACATGCGTGCGTACGCACAGGAGCCCAATCAGAGCGCGTGGATCTTTTCGAGCGTGTCGCGCATCCATTCAAGCATCGCCTAGTGTGCGTGCGCATAGCTACTTGTGCGTACGCACAAGAAGGGATTTTCGCAAAGTGTGCGGATGCACACGCTTGTGCGCCGCACAGGTGTCCGCACATGACTTCATTCAAATGGCATATGACTGGCAATTTTGAGGCTTTGGAGACCCATTTCTGAAGTCTTTTAGCTCATATTGGAAGGGAAAGGAAGACCATAACATAGCATATCATTAGTATAGTTTAGGAGTAGTGGTAGGAATCTTTTAGTTTAGTTTTCTCTAAGTTTTTTTCATCATCTCTATTAGGGTTTATATTAGGGTTTTACATTCAACTGCCATTTCCATTTTTTATCTTGGATTTTGCTAGTTTCCATTGTAAGTATTCTCTTGTTATTACTCTTTATAGTTACATTGTTCTTACTCTTTCCTCTAATTCAAGTTATAGTTCAATTTTACTTTTCTCTTGCAATTTCAATTTCTTGTTGATGAATTTGATGTTTGATGTTTGTTTTATGCTTTCTTGTGTTATTCTTGTTGCTTGAGATCAATTGTTGCTTTTTATTTCAAGTCTTTTCTCATTTTTACCATGTTTAAGGTTTTTGCCCACCAAGTGTTTGACAAAATGTCAAATATGGTTTTAGGCTAAATTTTTTGTTCTTGGCTTGGGTAAAGTGAGCAAATGGGTTCCTAGAGTTGGAATGTCCAACATTTAGTGTCAATTCTTGGATTGTTAATTGTTCTTGTTCCCACTAACGCTAATTTGTTGTTAAGGCAATTAGCAAGCAATTTAGGATTTGTGGGTTAAGGACACTTATGCTCATTTTACTTTCTTTCCGATGTGAGGGTTGATCAAGTGAGACTAATCCATCATAATTGTCATAGTTGTGGTTCCAACAAGGAAAGGACCCTTAGCTCACTCCAAGCCAAGACTCTTTTTATGCTTTCAATCTTTCATACACTTCTATGTTAATCTCTTTTATACTTTACTTGTTTATATTACATAGTCGGTTCTTTAATTTCTTTATTAGTTCAATCATTACAATTTTGCATGTTCTTTTATTGGTTTATATGTTCATTTCTTCATTTATAACCCCTTGATCACTACAACCGGAATTGTACACTCATTGTCCTCAAGTGTTCCTTGGGAGACGACCCGGGAGTCAAATACTCTCGGTTTTGAACTAGTTTTGAATTGTAACACATCTTTTGAATTTCCAATTTGATTGTGAGAGTTGTTGTTGGTTTGGACTATGCTACCAATGGATTGATTCTTGTTTTTGATTAAATTCTGAACCGGCAATCAATCTCTCGCACCATCAAATTTTGGTACCGTTGTTGGGGAGTTCACTTTAAGTGCAATGAATGCTATAATTTTGGTTGTTGTAAATATGTGAATAGTGTGAATACTTGATTTTGGTTTGCTACATGGCACTAATTGTAGATACTACTTTCCTCTTTAGTTAGTCTTAGTAGTTGTTGATTGTTAAGTTTGTTCTTATTTACTTGCCTATTTTGTTTTACTTTTCATAATTGCATGCTTTCATTGCCTCCTCAGTTGAATGACACGGTCGCTTCCAGACCTGAGCTTGGTCACTTTTGATCCGGAAATTAAACAAACTTTAACTCGTATAAGGCAAGCTTGGCGCCGGCTAGCTTTCGTGAATAGTGAATCGGGCTCCCTTGAGGAGCACTCCAATTCACTATCACCATCAACCCGTGACCATCATTCTCCAATCAACGCGGAGACCATATATTCATCTGTGGGGAGTACTGAATTCTCTGTGAGTTACTCAGGTGACACCGTCATGGCAGACCCACCTCGAAGGATCACTTTGAAGGAGGCCGGAGCTCGTGATCTTAACTTGCAACCGCTTCAAATTTTGTATCCGACTTTGGACCCGAATTTTGAGCTCAAGTCCGGCACTATAAACTTGCTCCCTAAATACAATGGACTACCTAGGGAAGATCCTCTAAAGCATTTAAAGGATTTCCAAGTTGCATGCGCAACTGCAAGAAGACATGGGGTGGATGAATCCGCAGTGTTGGTCTTCGCTTTCCCGTTCTCTTTAGAGGGAAAAGCGAAGGAGTGGTTTTATACACAACTGGGTGAAGTTAGATCCAATTGGGACTTGCTGCGTAAAGAATTTTTGGAAAAATTCTACCCTCCTCAGAAAACAGACAAGCTGCGAAGAGAGATCTCTTGCATTGTGCAACGAGATGGGGAGACTTTGTATGAATACTGGGAGAGATTCAAGAAGTTGTTAGAGGCTTTCCCTCACCACCGGATTGATGATTTGGTTCTTATCAGTTATTTTTGTCAAGGAATGCACCACCAAGATAAGCTTTCCTTAGATGCCGCGAGTGGAGGATCATTGACCAAAAACAAGACCGCTGCAGAATCGTGGGAAGTTATATCAGACTTAGCGGACTCAACTCAACACTCAAGGGCAAGGAGTCCACAACTAAAAGCTTTGAGTGAAGTTTCTCCCTCCGGAGATGCTATTCTGACAAAGACCCTAGGTGAGATGACAATTTTGTTGAGGCAAATCACCTAAGGGCAACACATTCCTCAAGCTTTGATAAATGCCCCACCTCAACCTCCAAGGATCGAAGGACCATCAAGGATATGTGGTGTTTGTGCTTGTAATACTCATTACACCGATGAGTGCCCTCAACTCCAAGAGGACACTACATTGGCAGTAACCAACCCTTGCCCAAAAAGGCCCAATTACAACCAAGGATCCTACCAACATGGAGGCAATCAAAACCAATGATGGAGGGAGAATTCAAACCAAAGGTGGAACCAAGCTCCTCAAGCTCAACCCAACCAAAACGTGCAAGTCTACTACTGTTCACACCCTGGGTCGAGCTATCCGACCCGAGATGTTCAGTGACAAAGCGACCGACCTCTTCAGGTCAGGCTATCCGACCTCTTCTCAAAGAGTTCGGCCAAATCGACAGGAAAGCCCAATAAAGGGCCCAAGTAAAGGAACACGACCCAAATCCAAAGGCAATCCAAGCCTATAGAGATAAAGGCAGTTCCCTTGAAGATAAGCTGACTTCACTCAAAATAAGATAAGATAAGATAAGATAACTAACTTAACTTATCAGAAAGGTCAGCCCACACTACTATAAATACACTGGAGCACCCAGGTATAACTCATACTCTGATTCTACTAAAAACCTGCTTAATACCATTGCTAACTTAAGCATCGGAGTCCTTTGCAGGTACCCCCCACCCTCCGGTGACGAAGGATTAGCAGCATAGCCAGTCCACAAGTCGGATGCAACAGCTCCGGCCACCACTCACCGGCCGGACACATCAGCACCGACCAGTACAGGAGATCTCGTCCGAGATCGACCTCCAGTTTTAGGTAACCCTCGGAACATTGGCGCCGTTGCTGGGGACCTGGAAGTCATCCCATCACCATGGCGGACGACCATGACAACGACCATGATTCAGATCTAGAGGATAGAACGCCGCACAAAAACACGGACGCTACACCAAAAGATACTCCGGAATCTAACGGAGACAAAAACTCATCAAATCCAGGAGTAATAGAAGCACTTCAAGATCGTTTAAAGCAACTTGAAAAAGAAAGCCAACATCAACGAGAAGTTGGGAAGGATCTACAAAGAGAGGTAAGGCGACGTCGAGAGTTAGAAGATAAAATCCTACAACTCGAAGCCGATCTCAAAGCAAAGGCTACCCGGACCACCCCTGAGGACAATTCACGCAAAGATCGTGACCTATTCACTAGGGAAATCATGAAAACTAAAATTCCTAAGGACTTTAAACTCTCGGATTTAACTCTGTATGATGGCACTACAGATCCCAACCATCACCTCAGCAACTTCAGAAGCAAAATGTACCTCACCGATGCCTCAGACGTTGTTCGCTGCAAAGCTTTTCCAACAACTCTCACGAAGAAAGCAATTAGGTGGTTCGACAATTTACCTCCTAAGTCCATCTCTAGTTTTGATGACTGGTGCACGAATTGTGAATCAAACTTTTCACAACGCGTACCACTAACCAGCAAGTGCACTGGGTCGTCCAAGTAATACCTTACGTGAGTAAGGGTCGAATCCCACGGAGATTGTTGGTATGAAGCAAGCTATGGTCACCTTGTAAATCTCAGTCAGGCAGATATAAAGTGATAATGGAGTTTTCGAATAATAAATAATAGAATAGGGATAGAGGTACTTATGTAAATCATTGGTAGGAATTTCAGATAAGCGAATGGAGATGCTTTTCGTTCCTCTGAACCTCTGCTTTCCTGCTATCTTCATCCAGTCAGCCTTACTCCTTTCCATGGCTGGCTTTATGCAAGGGCATCACCGTTGTCAGTGGCTACATCCCCTCCTCTCAGTGAATAATATGCTCACGCACCCTGTCACGGCACGGCTATTCATCTGTCGGTTCCCAATCATGCTGGAATAGGATTCTCCCTCCTTTTGCGTCTGTCACTAACGCCCAGCACTCGCGAGTTTGAAGCTCGTCACAGTCATTCAATCATTGAATCCTACTCGGAATACCACAGACAAGGTTTAGACCTTCCGGATTCTCTTGAATGCCGCCATCATTCTAGCTTACGCCACGAAGATTCCGGTTAAGAGATCTAAGAGATATTCATTCTAGCTTATTTCATGTAGAACGGAAGTGTTTGTCAGGCACGTGTTCATAGGGGAGATGGTGATGAGCGTCACACATAATCATCACCTTCATCACGTTCTTGGGTGCGAATGGATATCTTAGAAGCGAAATAAGATGAATTGAATAGAAAACAGTAGTACTTGCATTAATCTTTGAGGAACAGCAGAGCTCCACACCTTAATCTATGGAGTGTAGAAACTCTACCGTTAAAAATACATAAGTGAAAAGTCCAGGCATGGCCGAGATGGCCAGCCCCCAAAATGTGATCAAAGGATCATAAGGTAATCCAAAGATGCCTAATACAATAGTAAGAGGTCCTATTTATAATAAACTAGCTACTAGGGTTTACATGAGTAAGTATTTGATGTATAAATCTACTTCCGGGGCCCACTTGGTGTGTGTTTGGGCTGAGCTTAAGTGTTGCACGTGCAGAGGCCATTTGTGGAGTTGAACGCCAGTTTTTGTGCCAGTTTGGGCGTTCAACTCTGGTTTTGGATCCTTTTCTGGCGCTGGACGCCAGATTTGGGTAGAAAGCTGGCGTTGAACGCCAGTTTATGTCGTCAATTCTTGGCCAAAGTATGGACTATTATATATTGCTGGAAAGCCCTGGATGTCTACTTTCCAACGCAATTGGAAGCGCGCCCTTTCGAGTTCTGTAGCTCCAGAAAATCCACTTTGAGTGAAGGGAGGTCAAAATCCAACAGCATCAGCAGTCCTTTTTCAACCTCTGAATCTGATTTCTGCTCAAGTCCCTCAATTTCAGCCAAAAAATACCTGAAATCACAGAAAAACACACAAACTCATAGTAAAGTCCAGAAATGTGAATTTAACACAAAATCTATTAAAAACATCCCTAAAAGTAACTAGATCCTACTAAAAACATACTAAAAACAATGTCAAAAAGCGTATAAATTATCCGCTCATCACAACACCAAACTTAAATTGTTGCTTGTCCCCAAGCAACTGAAAATCAAAATAGGATAAAAAGAATAGAATATACTATAAATTCCAAACTATGAATGAAACAGAGCTTCAATCATATGAGCGGGACTTATAGCTTTTTGCCTCTTGAATAGTTTTGGCATCTCACTTTATCCATTGAGGTTCAGAATGATTGGCATCTATAGGAACTTTAGATTTCGAATAGTGTTATTGACTCTCTTAGTTCAGTATGATGATTCTTGAACACAGCTTCTTTATGAGTCTTGGCCGTGGCCCTAAGCATTTTGTTTTCCAGTATTACCACCGGATACATAAATGCCACAGACGCATAATTGGGTGAACCTTTTCAGATTGTGACTCAGCTTTGCTAAAGTCCCCAATTAGAGGTGTCCAGGGTTCTTAAGCACACTCTTTTTTTTTTGCTTTGGACCTTGACTTTAACCGCTCAGTCTCAAGTTTTCACTTGACACCTACACGCCACAAGCACATGGTTAGGGACAGCTTGGTTTAGCCGCTTAGACCAGGATTTTATTCCTTTAGGCCCTCCTATCCACTGATGCTCAAAGCCTTGGGGTCCTTTTTAATTGCCCTTGCCTTTTGGTTTTAAGGGTTATTGGCTTTTTGCTCTTGCCTCTTGGTTTTAAGAGCTTTGGCTTTTTCTGCTTGCTTTTTCTTTTTCTTTCTATTATTTTTTTTTTCGCCTATTTTTTTTTTCTGCAAGCTTTGTTCTTTGCTGCTTTTTCTTGCTTCAAGAATCATTTTTATGATTTTTCAGATTATCAAATAACATGTCTCCTAGTCATCATTCTTTCAAGAGCCAACATATTTAACATTCTTAAACAACAACTTCAAAAGACATATGCACTGTTCAAGCATACATTCAGAAAACAAGAAGCATTGTCACCACATCAATATAATTAAACTAAGTTCAAGGATAAATTCGAAACTCATGTACTTCTTGTTCTTTTGAATTAAAACATTTTTCATTTAAGAGAGGTGATGGATTCATAGGACATTTATAACTTTAAGACAAAGTTACTAACTACTAATGATCATGTAATGAAGACACAAACATAGATAAGCACATAACATAGAAAACGAAAAGCAGAAGAATTAAGAACAAGGAATGAATCCACCTTAGTGATGTCCTTGAGCTCTTCTATGTCTCTTCCTTGCCTTGGCTGCTCCTCCTTCATTGCTTTTAGATCTTCTCTGATTTCATGAAGGATGATGGAGTGCTCTTGATGTTCCACCCTTAGTTGCTTCCAATAATTGTGTGGAAGAAAATGTATCCCCTGAGGTATCTCAGGGATCTCTTGATTTGCAGTCAAATGTTCTACCACTGAGCTATAGACCCTTGATGGAAGCTTTTGTCTTCCCTTTCCTCTTTCTAGAGGTTTCTCTGGCCTTAGGTGCCATCAATGGTTATGGAAAAAACAAAAAAGCTATGCTTTTACCACACCAAACTTAGAATGTTGCTCGCCCTCGAGCAAAAGAAGAAAGAATAGAAGAAGAAGAAGAGGATATAGAGGAGATGGATGGAGGTGTGTATTCGGCCATATGGGTGGGATTGGGTGGGAGAGAGATGTTGAATTTTGAAGGTAGTGGTGTTTGGATGTGAGTGGTAAAGGGTTAATAAGGAAGAGTGTTTATTGGGAATAGAGGATGATTGAGAAGAGAGAAGAGAGTGAGTGGAGGTAGGTGGGGATCCTGTGGGGTCCACAAATCTTGAGGTGTCAAGGCATTTACATCCCTGCACCAATTTAGGCATGCAAAATGCCCTTGCACACAACTCTGGGCGTTCAGCGCCAGGTTGGTGCCCATTTTGGGCATTCAACGCCCCTTTGCTGCCATTTCTAGCGTTGAACGCCAGAACTATGCTTGTTCTGGGCGTTCAGCGCCAGGATGCTCCCATTCTGGGCGTTCAGTGCCAGAACTATGCTCTGTTCTGGCGTTTGAACGCCAGACAGATGCTCCTCCAGGGTGTGATTTTTCTTCTGCTGTTTTTGATTCCTGTTTTTGATTTTTTTGTTTATTTTGTGACTCCACATGATCATGAACCTAAGAAAACATGAAAAACAATAAAAATAAGAATTAGAAAAACATTGGGTTGCCTCCCAACAAGCGCTTCTTTAATGTCAATAGCTTGACAGTGGGCTCTCATGGAGCCTCACAGATGTGCAGAGCTTTGTTGAGACTCTCCAACACCAAACTTAGAGTTTGGATATGGGAGTTCAACACCAAACTTAGAGTTTGGTTGTGGCCTCCCAACACCAAACTTAGAGTTTGACTGTGGGGGCTCTGGTTGACTCTGCCTTGAGAGAAGCTTTTTCTGCTTCCTCTCCATGGTTGCAGAGGGAGATCCTTGAGTTTTAAATACAAGGGATCCTCATTCCATTGAAGGATTATTTTACCTCTGTCAACATTAATCACAGCTCTTGCTGTGGCCAGGAAAGGTCTTCCTAGGATGATGGATTCATCCTCTTCCTTTCCAGTATCCAGGACTATGAAATCAGCAGGGATGTAAAGGCCTTCAACCTTTACTAATACATCCTCTACTTGTCCATAAGCCTGTTTTCTAGAGCTGTCTGCCATCTCTAATGAGATTTTAGCAGCTTGCACCCCATAGATTCCCAGTTTCTCTATTACAGAGAGGGGCATGAGGTTTATTCCTGAACCAAGGTCACACAGAGCCTTAAAGATCATGGTGCCTATGGTACAGGGTATTATGAACTTTCCAGGATCCTGTCTCTTCTGAGGCAATGTCAGTTGATCCAGATCACTTAGTTCATTAATGAACAAGGGAGGTTCAACTTCCCAAGCATCAATGCCAAATAATTTGGCATTCAGCTTCATGATTGCACCAAGAAACTTGGCAGTTTGCTCTTCAGTAACATCCTCATTCTCTTCAGAAGAGGAATACTCATCAGAGCTCATGAAGGGCATAAGGAGGTTCAATGGGATCTCTATGGTCTCTAGATGGGCCCCAGAGTCCTTTGGTTCCTCAGAGGGAAGCTCCTTATTGACCACTAGACGTCCCAGGAGGTCTTCCTCCTTGGGATTCACGTCCTCTCCTCTCCTCACAGGTTCGGCCATGGTGCTTATGTCAATGGCCTTGCACTCTCCTTTTGGGTTCTTTTCTGTATTGCTTGGGAGAGTACTAGGAGGGATTTCAGTGATCCTTTTACTCAGCTGGCCCACTTGTGCTTCCAGATTTCTAATGGAAGACCTCGTTTCATTCATGAAACTCATAGTGGCCTTGGATAGATCAGAGACTAGATTTGCTAAATTAGAAGCCTTTTGTTCAGAGTTCTCTGTCTGTTGCTGAGTGGATGATGGAAAAAGTTTATTATTGTTGAACCTGTTTCTTCCACCATTATTAAAGCCTTGTTGAGGCTTTTGATCCTTCCATGAGAAATTTGGATGATTTCTCCATGATGAGTTATAGGTGTTTCCATAAGGTTCACCTAAGTAATTCACCTCTGCTATTGCAGGGTTCTCAGGATCATAAGCTTCTTCTGCATAAGAAGCCTCTTGAGTACTGTTGGATGCAGCTTGCATTCCATGCAGACTCTGAGAGATCATATTGACTTGCTGAGTCAATATTTTATTCTGAGCCAATATGGCATTCAGAGTATCAACTTCAAGAACTCCCTTCTTCATAGGCGTCCCATTACTCACAGGATTCCTTTCAGAAGTGTACATGAACTGGTTATTAGCAACCATGTCAATGAGTTCTTGAGCTTCTGCAGGCGTTTTCTTTAGGTGAATGGATCCACCTGCAGAAGTGTCCAGTGACATCTTTGATAGCTCAGATAAACCATCATAGAATATATCCAGGATGGTCCATTCTGAAAGCATGTCAGAAGGACACTTTTTGGTCAACTGTTTGTATCTTTCCCAAGCTTCATAGAAGGATTCACCTTCTTTCTGTCTGAAGGTTTGAACATCAGCTCTAAGCTTGCTCAGCTTTTGAGGAGGAAAGTACTTGGCTAAGAAAGCCGTGACCAGCTTATCCCAAGAGTTCAGGCTGTCTTTGGGTTGAGAATCCAACCACAATCTAGCTCTGTCTCTTATAGCAAAAGGGAAAAGCATGAGCCTGTAGACTTCAGGATCTACTCCATTAGTCTTAACAGTATCACATATCTGCAAGAATTCAGTTAAGAACTGAAAAGGATCTTCAGATGGAAGTCCATGAAACTTGCAGTTCTGCTGCATCAGAGAAACTAATTGAGGTTTCAGCTCAAAGTTGTTTGCTCCAATGGCAGGAATGGAGATGCTTCTTCCATGTAAATTGGAATTAGGTGCAGTAAAGTCACCAAGCATCTTCCTTACATTATTATTATTTTCAGCTGCCATCTCCTCTTCCTGTTCGAAAATTTCTGAAAGGTTTTCTCTAGATTGTTGTAATTTAGCTTCTCTTAATTTTCTCTTCAGAGTCCTTTCAGGTTCTGGATCTGCTTCCACAAGAATGTTCTTATCCTTGCTCCTGCTCATATGACAAAGAAGAAGGCACAGAAAAATAATAATAATAATAATAGAGATCCTTTATACCACAGTATAGGGATCCCTGTGTGAGTAGAAGAAGAGGGGGAGACAAAGAATGTAATATAATGGAGGAAACACAACTGTGAAGAGGCTAGACATGTGAGATGAGATGTTAGGATATGAATGAATAAATAGAGTAAGATGGGGGAGGGAAAATTTTCGAAAATTATTTTGAAAAAGAGTTAGTGATTTTTGAAAATAGTTTTTGAAAAATGTTTAATATTTTTTTCGAAAATTTTTGAAATCAAAAATAAAAATAAAAACAATTTGTTAATTAAAAAAGAAATTTTGAAAAAGAGGGAAGATATTTTCGAAAATTAGAGAGAGAGTTAGTTAGGTAGTTTTGAAAAAGTTAAGAAACAAACAAAAAGTTAGTTAGTTAGTTGAAACAAATTTTGAAAAGATAAGAAGTTAGGAAGTTAGAAAAGATATTTTGAAAAGATATTTTTGAAAAAGATAAGATAAGAAGATATTTTAGAAACTAATTTTGAAAAAGATTTGATTTTTAAAATCTCAATTAATGACTTGATTCACAAGAAATCACAAGATATGATTCTAGAACTTAAAGTTTGAATCTTTCTTAACAAGCAAGTAACAAACTTCAAATTTTTGAAACAAAACATTTAATTGATTATGTTATTTTCGAAAATTTGGTATAAAAATAAGAAAAAGATTTTTGAAAAATATTTTTGGAATTTTCGAAAATAACTAAGAATTTTGAAAAAGATTTGATTTTTGAAAAAGATTTTGAAAAAGATAAGATTTTCAAATTGAAAATTTGATTTGACTCATAAGAAACAACTTGATTTTAAAAATTTTTGAAAAAGTCAACTCAAATTTTCGAATGTGATGAGAGAAAAAGGGAAAGATATTTTTTTGATTTTTTTTTGAATTTTTATGATGCAAGGGAAAAACAAGAAAAATGATGCAATGCATGAAATTTTTAGATCAAAACAATGAATGCTATGAATGTCAAGATGAACACCAAGAACACTATGAAGAATATGATGAACATCAAGAACATATTTTTGAAAAATTTTTAATGCAAAGAAAACATGCAAGACACCAAACTTAGAATTCTTTGATGCTTAGACACTAAGAATTTAAGAATGCATATGATAAACATGAAAAGACACAAAACAAAAAATCATCAAGATCAAACAAGAAGACTTACCAAGAACAACTTGAAGATCATGAAGAACACTATGAATGCATGAAATTTTTGAAAAATGCAAGATGCATATGCAAGTGACACCAAACTTATGATATGACTCAAGACTCAAACAAGAAATACAAAAAATATTTTTGATTTTTATGATTTTCTAATTTTTTTTTGGATTTTTATTTTATATTTTTCGAAAAATTCTTTTGAAAAAGAAAAAAAAAGAATTCCAAAATTTTTAATATGAATTCCAGGAATCTTATGCTCTAAAGCTCCAATCAAAGGGTCAGGCATGGCTTAATAGCCAGCCAAGCTTTAGTATGTAACTCAGACATGACACGCCTGACATTCCTTACATTCAACAGCCAATTGGCTAAGAAAGATAAAGAAGCTCTTCTCTTGAGTACAAGAATTGAGACATGGCTTTATAGCCAGCCAGGCTTCAACATGCTTCATGAAACACTAGAATTCACTCTTAAAAATTCTGAAGCCATAGAATAATTTATTTTTGAAAACATTTTTTTTTTATTTTTTTTTTCGAAAACAAAGGAGAAAATTTTGAAAGATTTTTGAAAAATTTTGAAAACAAAACAAAAAGAAAATTACCTAATTTGAGCAACAAGATGAACCGTCAGTTGTCCAAACTCGAACAATCCCCGGCAACGGCGCCAAAAACTTGGTGCACGAATTGTGAATCACACTTTTCACAACGCGTACCACTAACCAGCAAGTGCACTGGGTCGTCCAAGTAATACCTTACGTGAGTAAGGGTCGAATCCCACGGAGATTGTTGGTATGAAGCAAGCTATGGTCACCTTGTAAATCTCAGTCAGGCAGATATAAAGTGATAATGGAGTTTTCGAATAATAAATAATAGAATAGGGATAGAGGTACTTATGTAAATCATTGGTAGGAATTTCAGATAAGCGAATGGAGATGCTTTTCGTTCCTCTGAACCTCTGCTTTCCTGCTATCTTCATCCAGTCAGTCTTACTCCTTTCCATGGCTGGCTTTATGCAAGGGCATCACCTTTGTCAGTGGCTACATCCCCTCCTCTCAGTGAATAATATGCTCACGCACCCTGTCACGGCACGGCTATTCATCTGTCGGTTCCCGATCATGCTGGAATAGGATTCTCTCTCCTTTTGCGTCTGTCACTAACGCCCAGCACTCGCGAGTTTGAAGCCCGTCACAGTCATTCAATCATTGAATCCTACTCGGAATACCACAGACAAGGTTTAGACCTTCCGGATTCCCTTGAATGCCGCCATCATTCTAGCTTACGCCACGAAGATTCCGGTTAAGAGATCTAAGAGATATTCATTCTAGCTTATTTCATGTAGAACGGAAGTGTTTGTCAGGCACGTGTTCATAGGGGAGATGGTGATGAGCGTCACACATAATCATCACCTTCATCACGTTCTTGGGTGCGAATGGATATCTTAGAAGCGAAATAAGATGAATTGAATAGAAAACAGTAGTACTTGCATTAATCTTTGAGGAACAGCAGAGCTCCACACCTTAATCTATGGAGTGTAGAAACTCTACCGTTAAAAATACATAAGTGAAAAGTCCAGGCATGGCCGAGATGGCCAGCCCCCAAAATGTGATCAAAGGATCATAAGGTAATCCAAAGATGCCTAATACAATAGTAAGAGGTCCTATTTATAATAAACTAGCTACTAGGGTTTACATGAGTAAGTATTTGATGTATAAATCTACTTCCGGGGCCCACTTGGTGTGTGTTTGGGCTGAGCTTAAGTGTTGCACGTGCAGAGGCCATTTGTGGAGTTGAACGCCAGTTTTTGTGCCAGTTTGGGCGTTCAACTCTGGTTTTGGATCCTTTTCTGGCGCTGGACGCCAGATTTGGGTAGAAAGCTGGCGTTGAACGCCAGTTTACGTCGTCAATTCTTGGCCAAAGTATGGACTATTATATATTTCTGGAAAGCCCTGGATGTCTACTTTCCAACGCAATTGGAAGCGCGCCATTTCGAGTTCTGTAGCTCCAGAAAATCCACTTTGAGTGCAGGGAGGTCAGAATCCAACAGCATCAGCAGTCCTTTTTCAACCTCTGAATCTGATTTCTGCTCAAGTCCCTCAATTTCAGCCAGAAAATACCTAAAATCACAGAAAAACACACAAACTCATAGTAAAGTCCAGAAATGTGAATTTAACACAAAATCTATTAAAAACATCCCTAAAAGTAGCTAGATCCTACTAAAAACATACTAAAAACAATGTCAAAAAGCGTATAAATTATCCGCTCATCAACGACCTAGCCAAAAAATTCCTGGCCAGATTCTCCATCTAAAAAGACAAGGCCAAGCACGCCCCCAGTCTATTAGGAATCAGGCAAGGAGATCGGGAAAGTCTTCGCAACTACATGGAGAGATTCAAAAAAACATGCCAAGACATACAAAGCTTGCCAACAGAGGCCGCCATCATGGGCCTCATCAATGGCCTACGAGAGGGACCTTTTAGCCAATCTATATCAAAGAAATATCCCACATCCCTGGATGAGGTGCAGGAGCGAGCGGAAAAATATATCAATATGGAAGAAAACTCTCGGTTGGGAGAAACCTCAAAATTCGGATTCTCCTACCGAGACAAAGTTAAAGAATCCAAAAAGAAGGAAGATCGACGAGGGGAGAAAATTAAAAAATATCACAATTACACTCCTCTTAGGGTATCCCTAGTAGATGTCTACAAAGAAGTTTGCCATACGGAAAAAATACCCCCAGCTCGACCCCTCAAAGGCAAAAGAGGAGGAGGAAACCGGAATAAATATTGTGAATACCATCGAGTCCGTGGGCACTCCACCAACGAATGCTTTGACTTAAAAAATGTCATAGAAAAATTGGTGAGAGAAGGAAAACTAGATCGGTTCCTGGCCACCCGAGATGATGAGCAAAGAAAGAGACGAAGGGATGAAGATGTCGGACGAGCTGAGCGATCACCTCGTACACCAGAAAGAGACGTCCACATGATACACGGCAGATTTGCAGGAGGAGAAATCTCCAAATCATCTCAGAAAAGATATCTCAAAGAAGTATATCATGTCGAAGGGAAGGAGGAAGCAACCGACATCCCTGCAATCACGTTCACCAAAGAAGACGGAACAGGTATCATCCAAGGACCCGACGATCCCATGGTCATCACCATCATATTGGCAAACGCCAATCTCCACCGCACACTAACAGACCAAGGGAGCTCCGTCGACATCTTATTCAAAACTGCCTTCCACAAGCTCGGCTTAGAAGAAAAGGAGCTTAGAGCATACCCGAACAGCCTGTTCGGACTGGGAGATACCCCAGTACAACCACTGGGATACGTGTCACTGCATACAACCTTCGGAAAAGGGAACCAATCCAGAACACTCAAGATAGACTACATCGTGGTCGACGTGAGTTCAGCCTACAATGCCCTAATAGGTCGGACAACACTAAATCAACTCGGCGCAATAGTCTCAACTCCACATCTATGCATGAAATTCCCAGCTACAGAAGGGATAGCTACGATAAAAGCAGATCAAAAGATGGCATGCCCCTGTTATAACGAAAAGTCTAAACCTCAAAGGCAGAGGAGAAGAGTTCCATACAATTGAGCTTGGTGGAGTTCAGAGACGAGAAGAACTCCGTCCACAGCCCGAAGGTGAAGTAGAGAAGGTTCAGATCGGAGACACCTCAGACAAAACAACTAATATTGGCACGATCCTCAAAGGAAACGCAAAAGAATTACTAGTACAGTTCTTACGAGATAACATCGATCTCTTTGCATGGAAAGCTGCAGACATGCCAGGCATAGACCCCAAGCTAATGTTTCACAAGTTGGCAGTCTATCCAGGATCTCGGCCGGTACAGCAGAGACAAAGAAAACTTGGGCCAGAACGATCTCAAGCTGTGGAAGAACAGGTATAAGCACTATTGGAGGCAGGATTCATAAGAGAAGTCAAGTACCCATTATGGCTAGCTAATGTCGTCTTGGTGAAAAAATCAAATGGGATGTGGCGAATGTGCACTGACTACACCGATCTCAACAAAGCCTGCCCAAAAGATCCTTACCCACTCCCAAGTATCGACGCTCTGGTAGATGCTTTATCCGGATATAAATACCTCTCATTTATGGATGCATATTCCGGATACAACCAAATCCCCATGTATCCACCAGATCAAGAAAAGACCTCGTTTTTAACACCAAAAGTAAATTACTACTACATTGTGATGCCTTTCGGTCTCAAGAATACAGGAGCTACTTATCAAAGGATAATGAATAAAGTCTTTTCAGATCATATCGGAAGAATCATGGAAGTCTACGTGGACGACATGTTAATAAAGACACAAAGCAAAGAGATATTATTGTCCGACCTGGCCCAAGTATTCGACACTATAAGGAAGCATGACATGTGACTCAATCCTGCAAAATGCACCTTTGCAGTAGAAGCAGGCAAATTCTTAGGTTTCATGCTCACACAAAGAGGAATTGAAGCAAATCCAGACAAATGCCAGGCCATACTCAATATGAAGAGCCCAACTTGTGCCAGAGAGGTACAACAACTCAACGAGAGATTGACAGCCTTATCCAGATTCTTAGCAGGATCAGCGATAAGATCTCTCCCCTTCTATGCCACTTTAAGGAAAGGAAAGAAGTTCGAATGGACAATGGAATGCGAGCAAGCCTTCCAGGATTTCAAAAGTTTCCTGGGACGACCACCTATCCTAACTCGACCACGGGAGGAAGAACCACTCATATTATATCTTGCGGTAGGAAGTCGGGCAGTAGCCTCAGCACTGGTTCGAGAGTACGACAAAGGGCAAGAACCTGTATACTTCATTAGTAAAGCACTGCAGGGATCCGAGCTGAACTACCAAAAAATAGAAAAGTTTTCCTATACTCTCATACTGACATCTCGACGACTTCGCCCGTACTTTCAGGCTCACACCATTAAGGTTCGAACCGACTAGCCCATAAAAGGGATATTGCAGAAAACAGATCTAGCAGGCAGAATTTTACAATGGGCAGTCGAGTTATCCGAGTTCGACCTCCAATATGAAGCTCAGACAGCCATCAAATCACAGTACTTGCCCGACTTCATTACAGAATTCATAAATACCCCGGAAACCCCCACAAAATGGAATCTCTACATGGACGGTTCCTCGAATAAGACTGGAAGCGGTGCAGGAGTGATAATAGAAAGCAACCAAGGAACCCAAGTTAAGCTTTCCCTCAAATTTGTGTTCCCAGTCTCAAACAACCAGGCGGAATATGAAGCATTACTAGCTGGTTTGAAGCTGGCCAAGGAGGTTGGAGCTCAAAAACTCAACATCTTCAGCGATTCACAAGTAGTCACCTCACAAATAATAGGGAGCTACCAAGCCAAAGATCCCACCATGAAAAAGTATTTGGATAAAACCAAGGAACAGCTCGGACAACTCGAGGAATATAAGATATGCCACATACCCCACAAACAAAATGCCCGAGCTGACACACTTTAAAAACTAGCCAGCACCAAACCAGGGGGCAACAATAGAAGCTTCATCCAGGAAATGCTACAGAACCCGTCAATCTCGGAAGAGGAAAAAGTCCTAGCCATAACAAGTCAAGATCAAGCATGGATGACCCCCATAATTAATTACCTCAAAACAGAAACACTCCCCTCAGATGAAAAGGAGGCAAAGAGGTTAAAACGGGAGGCTCAGTACTACACTATCATAAACAACACCCTATATAAAAGAGGGATTTCAATACCACTATTAAAATGTGTGCCGACCTCCAACACAAGGGAAGTTTTAGAGGAAGTACATAGTGGCATTTGTGGTAATCATCTCGAAGCACAAGCTCTCACCAGAAAAGTACTCCGGGCGAGATTTTATTGGCCAGCTCTACAAAAGGAAGCTACAGAGTTTGTAAGGACATATCCACCATGTCAGAAACATGCCAACTTTCACATCGCCCCGCCAGAAGAGCTCATCAGCGTAACCTCACCTTGGCCGTTTGCAAAATGGGGACTCGATCTTCTCGGACCTTTCCCCAGGGATAAGGACAAGTTAAATTCCTCATAGTAGGGGTAGACTATTTCACAAAGTGGATCGAGGCAGAGCCCCTAGCCAACGCCACTGCTCAAAGAAGCCAGAAATTCCTATATAAGAATATTGTCACAAGGTTCAGGGTTCCATACTCCATCACCACAGACAATGGCACTCAATTCACAGATGCAGGCTTCAGAAAATTAGTAGCCGACTTGAACATAAAGCACCAGTTCACTTCCGTCGAACATCCTCAAGCCAATGGACAGGCCAAAGCTGCCAACAAAGTCATGGGTACGAGATCCTCAGTGATGGTCGGAACTGATGTGTCCGGCTGGTGAATGGAGGCCGGAGCTGGTATGTCCGACTTGTTTGGACTTGGACGTGCTGCTGATCCTCTGTCACCGAAGGGTGGGGGTACTTGCAAGAGACTCCGATGCTTAAGTTAGCATGGGTATTAAACAGTGTTATGTAGAATCAGAGTATGAGTTATACCTGGGTGCTCCAGTGTATTTATAATGGCGAGATGTGACCTTTTGGATAAGATAAGTTAGTTATCTTATCTTATCTTTATCTTTGAGTTGAGGTCAGCGTATCTTCCAACGGAACCGCCTTCATCTCTATAGGCTTAAGCCGCCTTAGGATTCGGGTCGTGCTCCTCTATTTGGGCCCTTAACTGGGCTCTCCTATCGATTCGGCCGAGTTCTTTGAGAAGAGGTCGGTCCGCTTGACCTGAAGAGGTCGGTCGCTTTGTCGTCAATCATCCCAGGTCGGATAGCTCGACCCAGGGTATGAACAGTGCCCCTGCTTGAGCTCGATCTTCTTTGTCGAGGTTGAGTCCTTAACTTCGGTCTTTCTTAAAGTCGAACTCAAGCATTTGTCGATTCCTTTCTTTGTAAAGTCTTTTTTGAATGTAGAACGTTTTCCTCTAAAAGCGCGCGCTTTTGTATTAGCGCTTTTTTGGGAATGCAAGCGGTTTTAATATCCACATTTAATTGGCATTAATTTGCCCTTCATTCTCTCTTGGCTTTTATTTTGAATTTCGTGATGAGAAACGGTTTCTCTTCTTCATTTCTTCTTCGTAACTTCTCCCTTTGCTCTCTCGTTTTCTGTTTCTCTCATCTGCTCTTTGTCTTTCGCTTGTGCTTCTGCTTTCGTCGCTTGGCATTTTTCTGGGCAGCCTTTATCTCTGTGCTTCTACTCTTCCTCGAAGCTTCTTCCGTCTCCAGGTTGGTCCCATTTCATATTTTCCTCGTTGTTCTTGACTTTGCGATGGGGTTTTCCTTTTGATCTTCTTTTTGGAGAAAGTTTGGATCTTTCTGTTTTTTATCATGCTTGACTTGTTGCATGATCTGAAATTTCTTTGCTTTTTGGTGCGAATCTCTTTCTTGTTGCTTGAATCTTTTTCTTTTGCATGTTGCCGCTGTTTCTGTTTGTGCCTTGGTTGATGATTTTTTGCTTGATTTCAAAAGAAAGTTTGCGCCTTTGCTGCTTGGCCTTTTTTTGACATTTCTGATATACTGTAGAAGTAGTGTTTTTTGCTAGTAAACTATAGAAGTGTGGTCCTTTTGTGTTTTTGCTTCCTTTATTTTCTTTCTGGATTTTATTTTGATGAGTGCTGGGATGTAGGCCATAGAAATAACTTGAAAACCTTGCTTGTTTATTGCCTCCAAGGGATGCCCCAAGACCTTTGTCTTGAGTCTTGGGGTTTTCCCTTTTTTGTTTATCCGCCCCATCGAGATGTTTTGCCCTCTGTCCGAGATGTTTTTGAGTAATCCATTCTTCTTTTCTTTTTGTAGGATTTAGTTGACCTCATGTCTTCCCGAAATAACGTTGTCGAAATGTCTTCCCAGGTTCCTGCGGGTATGGCTGATTGGGTGGACTCCATGGTTCTTATGTGTGTCTCGCTGGTTGATTCTGAATTTTGTACTCAGCTTAGGCAGTTTCACAGTGTCTGTAGTAATTCTTGTGATGAGAAGAACTATGAACTTGTCCCTCCCTCTTCTGACGAGAGAGTCTGCTTTTCGACTCGAGTTGTTGATGGTCGCCCTTTCTTTTATGCTTATGATTTTTTCTTTAGTCAGCTAGGTATCACCCTTCCTTTTATCAAATTCGAAACCGACCTGTTATGGTCTTATAATGTTGTCCCTTCTCAACTTCACCCCAATTCCTGGGGTTTTATTAAAATTTTCCAATTACTGTGCGATGGTTTTGGTATTCCTGCTTCCCAATCTCTCTTTTTCTATCTGTTTGTCTTGACAAAGCCCGGTGTGGTAAAAAAGAAGTCGGCCTGGGTCTCCTTTTGTTCTACCCTGGGGAAGAAGGTTTTTTCCATGTTTGACGAGTCGTTCCGTGATTTTAAAAACTACTTTTTCAAGGTCCGAGCTGTTGAAGGAGCTCGGCCCTTTTTTCTAGATGAGAATGACGAACCTGCTTTTCCCTTGGAATGGCAAAAAGATGTGAGGGTCTCCAGGTATTCGTGGGAGATGTTGGATGAGGTTGAGCGAGCCTTTGTGACTATCTTGGAAGAATGCTGGGGTCAACCTCCTCATCTTGACACAAAAAAATTTCTAACCAATTCTACTCTTCTTCAAACTGAACTGGGTATCTTGTGTTTCTTTTATTATTTTGTTTATGTTGCTTGTAGCTGTCCTTTCCGACTTATCCGACTTGTAGCTGAGTTTTCTGTTTTGTTTGCAGAGGCAATGAAGAATAATGAATCCATGAAAGCTTATAAGAGAGCGCAGAGGGCGACTGCTGCCAGAAATGCTGCTGCCCAGGTGGCTGTGGAGGGATCTTCCCAAGTGCGCGAGAAGCCATCGGTGCAGAGTTCTGCCGGGGTGAAGAAGCTGGTCCCTACACCCCGAGTTCATTTGGTAGATCCTCACGTCACCTCTGCTGCTCCTTCTGTTGCTCCTCCCAATAAAAAACAAAAGATTGCTGAGCCCTTTGACCTCGATGCTCCTGATTTTAATGCTATTGATTTCATGGATCAACAAATCGGTCCTTATGGCACTCTCTCCATGGACGATGTGTCCATCCTCCATCACTTGGAATTCATGGCGCGAAATCATGTGAAGATGGCGTACATGTCGGCTGCCATATATCGGACTGCTCAGAATCTCCCTCTCCACACTACTAAAGCTTTTATGGAGGAGGCGAAACAGGAGTTTGATCAGATGAAGGAGCTAAAGGAGGAGCTTGAGACGAAGGTAGCCAAGCTGGAGAAGGACTTGAAGAATGAGGAGGCGAGCTCTCAGTCATTGGCGGCTTCTTTGAGGTTGGCTGAGGACGCAGTCTTGATGCACAAGGAGAGTTACCTTTCATCTTATCGGGAAGTGATGCGCCTGAGGGGGGAGCTTGATAGTGTTCGGGAAGATTATGCTGAGCTCCAAGTTCAGGTCATTACTCCCGAGGCCGACCTCACCCTTTTTAGCCTGGATAATATTGTCAGGGATGGCAAGATTGTCCCTGATGATGAGGGTGATGATGATGATGTCGTTCCTCCTGTGTCTTCTACCAAAGTGCCGACCTCTTCGGTTCCTCCCGCTGTACCCGACCCGGATTGCCAGATCCTGAATTGGGAGGATGAAACTGTGGATGCTGTGCCGATCCAGACTCACCCTCCTTCTCCTTGTCCTGATGCTGCCAAGAAGGCTCCTGATGCTTGTTGATCTTTTCTTAAAATTTGTGTAGTTGGCCCAGCTTGTGGGCTTTTTTAGAACTCTTTTATTTATTTGCTGATACTTCGTAGTTGCTTATTTAGCAACTTTTATTTTGAAAAACAAACAATATCTCGCTATCTTTTTTATAGTAGTTTTTGGTGGCCTTTCGAGGCCTTATAACTCTGTAAAAAGTAGTTTTTTGACTAGGCATCTTTTCTGTTTTCTGCTGATGTCGAAATCTTGCGGCTCGACCTCCTTGGATTGTTTTTGTTATGTTATTTGTAGCTTGAATCCTTTGAGGTCGTGGTTGTGGGGGTCCAACTTGTTTCTTTGGTTTTCTTTGCTTTGTATGCTTTCTTAACGTTGGTCCCCTTCTAAGCTATTCTCGTAATCCTGTGTCTTGGACCTTTGCTAGGTCTCCTTCAGGGATTACTTTTATAACTTTCCAGTTGTAGGAGTCCGACTTCGTTAGGTCGATCTCCTTTAAGTTATTTGTAGTCCTCTTTCTTGGATCTTTGTCAGATCTCTTTCAGGGACTACTTTGATAACTTTTAAGTAGTAGGAGTCCGACTTGGTTATACCGGTCTCCTTTAAGTTATTTTTTGTAGTCCTCTTTCTTGGACCTTTGTCAGGTCTCTTTCAGGGACTATTTTGATAACTTTTAAGTAGTAGTAGTCCGACTTGGTTATATCGGTCTCCTTTAAGTTATTTTTGTAATCCTCTTTCTTGGACCTTTGTCAGGTCTCTTTCAGGGATTACTTTTATAACTTGTTAGTAGTAGGAGTCCGACTTCGTTATATCGGTCTCCTTTAAGTTATTTTTGTAATCCTCTTTCTTGCACCTTTGTCAAGTCTCTTTCAGGGATTACTTTTATAACTTTTCATTTTGGGCTGACTTTGTCATGTCGAGCCCTTCTAAGTTAAAGTAATCCTCTTTAATAGGGTTGGCCAGACCTCTTTCCAGGGTTTACTTATAACTTGGGTTTACTTGGTCTGACTCCTCAACGTCGGCTAGTCTTTAAGTTATTATTTTAGCAATCCGTAAGACCTCATCAGGTTCTTTTTTAGATCACTTTCGATAACTTCTTACATTATTCTCTGTTCATCTTTGCCGATTTGTAGAAAGTGGTTGTCGTCTCTAGATCGTCCTTTGGGTGAATCGTGTTTTCACCTTTATCGGACGGTTGTCTTTATCATGATCGTGCAGTGAAATTGTTTTTCACTTTCTGCCGATCTGTTGCTTTATAATCGGACGATGAATGCTTCAGAATAATGCATCTTGAAATCTTTGTAGAATATCTAAAATATATTTTATTTAAAGGAAAAATGCAAATATATACATATGGGATTTGTCTGAGTCTCAACTTGGTGCCTCGTTAAAAAACTTTTTCAGGAAAAAGAGTGCATCCAATGATGAGATCTTTTATCTTTTCTAACTGTAGTACCTTCTGAGGTTGCAGGCGTGCCATGACCTGGGAAGCTCTCGTCCATCGAGTTCAGACAGTCTGTAGTAGCCCTTTCCAAGTACTTATACAACTCAGTAGGGTCCTTTCTAGTTTGCTGCCAGCTTTCCCTCTCCTGGTTGAGTTGTTCCGATATCATTTTGGATTAGGATGAGATCATTTTCTGCAAAACTTCTCGGCACTACCTTTTGATTATATCTGGAAGCCATTCGGCGTTTTAGAGCTTCTTCCCTGATCCGAGCTCTTTCTTGGATTTCGGGTAACAAGTCGAGCTCTTCTCTCTGAAGTTGGGAGTTTGCTCCCTCATTGTAGTGAACTACTCTCGGCGACCCTTCCTCAATCTCTACTGGAATCATCGCCTCTATTCTGTATGCTAATCGGAAGGGGATTCCTTCGTGGTGGAATGTGGCGTTGTTCGATATGCCCACAGGACCTGTGGAAGCTCTTCTGCCCAGGCTCCCTTTGCATCTTGTAATCTCCGTTTTAATCGGGCCAATATGACTTTGTTAGCAGCTTCGGCCTGCCCATTGGCTTGTGGATGTTCGACAGAGGTGTACTGGTGATTTATATTTAAGTCGGCTACTAGTTTTCTGAAGCCTGCATCTGTGAATTGAGTGTCATTGTCTGTGGTTATTGAATATGGAACCCCGAACCTTGTGACAATGTTTCTATATAAGAATTTCCGGCTTCTTTGAGCGGTGGTATTGGCCAGGGGCTCTACCTCGATCCACTTTGTAAATTAATCTACCCCTACTATGAGGAATTTAACTTGTCCTGATCCCTGTGGGAATGGGCCGAGAAGATCGAGTCCCCATTTTGCAAACGGCCAAGGCGAGGTCACGCTGATGAGATCTTCTAGCGGGGCGATGTGAAAGTTGGCATGTTTCTGACATGGTGGGCATGTCTTTACAAATTCTGTGGCTTCTTTCTGTAGAGTTGGCCAATAAAATCCCACCCGGAGTACTTTTTTGGCGAGAGCTCATGCTCCGAGATGATTGTCACAAATACCGCCGTGTATTTCTTCTAGCACTTCCTTTGTGTTGGAGGTTGGCACACATTTTAGTAAAGGTGTTGAGATTCCTCTTTTGTACAGGATGTTGTTTATGATGGTGTAGTACTGTGCCTCCCTTTTTAACCTCTTTGCCTCCTTTTCTTCTGTGGGGAGCGTTCCTGTTCTGAGGTAGTTGGATATAGGGGTCATCCATCCTTGGTCCTGACTTGTTATGGTCAAGACTTTTTCCTCTTTCGAGATTGACGGGTTCTGCAACATTTCCCAGATGAGGCTTCTATTGTTACCCCCTGGTTTGGTGCTGGCTAGTTTTGAGAGTACGTCAGCTCGGGCATTTTGTTCACGGGGTATGTGGCAGATCTTATACTCCCCAACTTGTCCGAGCTGTTCCTTGGTTTTATCCAAATACTTTTTCATGGTGGGATCTTTGGCTTGGTAGCTCCCGGTTATTTGTGATGTGACCACTTGTGAATCGCTGTAAATGTTGAGTTTTTTGAGCTCCGACCTCTTTAGCCAGCTTCAAACCAGCTAATAACGCTTCATATTCCGCCTGGTTGTTTGAGGCCGGGAACCCGAACTTGAGGGAAAGCTCAACCTGGGTTCCTTGGTTGCTTTCTATTATCACGCCCGCACCGCTTCCAGTTTTATTTGAAGAACCATCCACGTAAAGATTCCATTCTGTGGGGGTTTCTAGGGCATCTGTGAATTCTGCGATGAAATCGGCCAGATACTGTGATTTGATGGCCGTCCGAGCTTCATATTTGAGTTCAAACTCTAACAACTTGACTGCCCATTGTAGAATTCTGCCTCCTAAATCTATTTTCTGCAATATTCCTTTTATGGGCTGGTTAGTTCGAACCTTAATGGTGTGAGCCTGGAAGTACGGACGGAGTCGTCGAGATGTTAGGATAAGAGTATAGGCAAATTTTTCTATTTTCTAGTAGTTCAGTTCGGATCCCTGTAGGGCCTTGCTAATGAAGTAGACGGGTTGTTGCCCATTTTCGTCTTCTCTGACTAGTGCTGAGGCTATTGCCCGGCTCCCTACTACGAGATATAGTATGAGCGGTTCTCCTTCTCGTGGTCGAGATAGGATAGGTGGCCGTCCTAAGAATTCCTTGAAGTCTTTGAAGGCTTGCTCACATTCTGTCATCCATTCGAACTGTTTTCCCTTTCTTAGAGTGGCATAGAAGGGGAGAGATCTTATCGCAGCTCTTGCTAAGAATCGGGATAGGGCGGCCAATCTCCCGTTGAGTTGTTGTACTTCTTTGACACAGGTTGGGGTTTTCATGTTGAGTATGGCTTGACATTTGTCTGGATTTGCTTCAATTCCCCTTTGTGTGAGCATGAAACCTAAGAATTTGCCTGCTTCTACTGCGAAGGTACATTTTATGGTGTCAAACACTTGAGCCAAGTCGGATAATAATGTATATTCGGTTTGCGTTTTTATCAACATGTCGTCCACATAAACTTCCATAATTTTTCCGATGTGATCACGATGTAGCAGTAGTTTGCCTTTGGTGTTAAGAACGAGGTCTTTTCCTGATCTGGTGGGTACATGAGAATTTGGTTGTATCCTGAGTATGCATCCATAAATGAGAGATATTTATCTCCAGAGGAAGCATCTACCAGAGCGTCAATGCTTGGAAGTGGGTATGGGTCTTTTGGACAAGCTTTGTTGAGATCGGTGTAATCGGTGCACATTCGCCACTTCCCATTCGACTTTTTCACCAAGACGACGTTGGCTAGCCATAGTGGGTACTTGACTTCTCTTATAAATCCGGCTTCCAGTAGTGCTTGTACTTGCTCTTCCACAGCCTGGGATCGCTCTGGCCCAAGCTTTCTTCGTCTCTGCTGCACCGGTTGAGATCCTGGATAGACCGCCAACTTGTGGCACATTATCATAGGGTCTATGCCTGGCATGTCCGCGGCTTTCCATGCGAAGAGATCGACATTATCTCGTAAGAATTGTATTAGCAATTCTTTTAATCCTCCTTTGAGGATTATGCCGATATTAGTTATTTTTTCCGAGGTGTCCCCGATCTGAATTTTTTCTATCTCACCTTCTTGTTGGGGGCGAAGATCTTCTCGTCGTTGAACTTCGCCCAACTCGATTGTGTGGAACTCTTCTCCTTTGCCTCTGAGGTTTAGGCTTTCGTTATAACAGCGACGTAACATCTTTTGGTCAGCTTTTATCGTGGCTATCCCTTTTGGCGTTGGGAACTTCATACATAGGTGTGGGGTCGAGACTATTGCGCCGAGTTGGTTGAATGTTGTCCGACCTATGAGAGCATTGTAAGCTGAACTTACATTGACTACGATGTATTCTATTTTGAGGGTCCTGGATTGGTCTCCTTTTTCGAAGGTTGTATGTAGTGATATATATCCTAGTGGTCGAACCGGGGTATCTCCCAACCCGAACAGACTGTTTGGATATGCCTTAAGTTCTTTTTCTTCTAAGCCGAGTTTATCAAAGGCTGTCTTGAATAATATGTCGGCAGAACTCCCTTGGTCTATTAAGGTGCGATGTAGGTTGGCGTTTGCCAATATGATGGTGATGACCATGGGATCGTCGTGTCCTGTGATGATGCCGGACGCGTCCTCCTTAGTGAATGTTATCGCTGGGATGTTGAGTGCTTCCTCCTCTCCTTCGACATGACATACTTCTTTGAGATACCTTTTGCGGGAAGATTTGGAGATCCCTCCTGCTGCGAATCTGCCATGTATCATGTGGATGTGTCTTTCTGGTGTTCGAGGTGATCGTTCTGCTCGTTCGGTATCTTCATCCCTTCATCTTTTTCTTTGATCATCATCTCGGGTGGCCAGGAATCGATCTAATTTTCCTTCCCTCACCAATTTTTCTATGATATTTTTCAAGTCGAAGCATTCGTTGGTGGCGTGTCCTCTGACCCGGTGATATTCACAATATTCCTTCCGATTTCCTCCTCCTCTTTTTCCTTTGAGGGGCCGTGCTGGGGGAATCTTTTCTGTATGGCAGACCTCTTTGTATATTTCGACTAGGGATGCTCTGAGGGGAGTATAATTATGGTATATTTTAATTTTCTTCCCTTGTCGGTCTTCTTTCTTTTTGTCTTTATCTCGGTAGGGGTTCCCAGATTTTGAGGTTTCTCCTAATCGAGCGTTTTCTTCCATGCTGATGTATTTTTCTGCTCGCTCCTGTACTTCATCTAATGAGGTTGGGTACTTCTTTGATATAGATTGGCTAAATGGCCCCTCTCGTAGGCCATTGATGAGTCCCATGATAGCGGCCTCTGTTGGTAAGCTTTGTATGTCCATTCATGTTTTGTTGAATCTTTCCATGTAGTTGCGGAGGCTCTCCCGATCTCCTTGCTTGATCCCCAGTAGACTGGGGGCGTGCTTGGCTTTATCTTTCTGGATGGAGAATCTGGCCAGGAACTTTTTGGCCAGGTCGTCGAAGTTTGGGATGGACTTTGGAGGTAAATTGTCGAACCATCGGATTGCTGTCTTTGTGAGAGTTGTTGGGAAAGCTTTGCAGTGAACGGCGTCTGAGGCATCGGTAAGGTACATTCTGCTTCTGAAATTGCTGAGATGGTGGTTGGGATCTGTGGTGCCATCATATAAAGTCATATCTGGGAGTTTAAAGTCCTTTGGGATTTTGGTTTTCATGATCTCTCTGGTGAATGGATCCTATTCTTTACGTGAGCTTTCCTCAGGAGTGATCCGAGGGGCCTTCGATTTGAGATCGGCTTCCAATTGCTGTAATTTTTCTTCCAATTCTCGACGTCGCCGTATCTCTCTTTGTAGATCCTTCCCGATTTCTCGTTGTTGTTGGGTTTCTTTTTCAAGCTGCTTCAAGCGATCTTGAAGTACTTCTATTGCCCCCGGGTTTGCTGGATTTTTGTCTCCGTTGGATTTCGGGGTGTTCGTGTTTTTGTGCGGCGTTCTGTTTTCTAGATCTGAATCATGATCGTTATCATGGTTGTCCGCCATGGTGTTGGGATGACTTCCAGGTTCCCCGGCAACGGCACCAATGTTCCGAGGGTTACCTGAAACTGTAGGTCGATCTCGGACGAGATCCTCAGTGATGGTCGGAACCGATGTGTCTGGCTGGTGAATGGAGGCCGGAGCTGGTACGTCCGACTTGTTTGGACTTGGACGTGCTGCTAATCCTCTGTTACCGAAGGGTGTGGGGTACCTGCAAGAGACTCCGATGCTTAAGTTAGCATGTGTATTAAACAGGTGTTATGTAGCATCAGAGTATGAGTAATACCTGGGTGCTCCAGTGTATTTATAATGGCGAGATGTGACCTTTTGGATAAGATAAGTTAGTTATCTTATCTTTTCTTTATCTTTTAGTTGAGGTCAGCGTATCTTCCAACGGAACCGCCTTCATCTCTATAGGCTTAAGCCGCCTTAGGATTCGGGTCGTGCTCCTCTATTTGGGCCCTTAACTGGGCTCTCCTGTTGATTTGGCCGAGCTGTTTGAGATGAGGTCGGTCTGCTTGACCTGAAGAGGTCGGTCGATTTGTCGTCAATCATCCCAGGTCGGATAGCTCGACCCAGGGTATGAATAGCTGGGTTAAAACGGAGATTACAAGACGCAAAGGGAGCTTGGGCTGAAGAGCTTCCACAAGTCCTATGGGCATATCGAACGACGCCACATTCTACCACAATGGAATCACCCTTCCGATAAGCATACGAAACGGAAGCAATGATCCGAGTAGAGATCGAGGAAGGGTCGCCTAGAGTCGTTCATTACAATGAGGAAGCCAACTCCCAACTTCAAAGGGAAGAGCTCGACCTACTTCCTGAAATCCAAGAAAGAGCTCGGATCAGGGAAGAAGCACTAAAACGTCGAATGGCTTCCAGATATAATCAAAAGGTAGTGCCAAGAGGTTTCTCTGAGAATGATCTCATCCTAATCCGAAATGATATTGGAACAACTCGACCCGGAGAAGGAAAGCTGGCAGCAAACTGGAAAGGACCCTACCGAGTCATAGAAGTACTTGGGAAGGGCTACTACAGACTGTCCAAACTCAATGGACGAGAGCTTCCCAGATCTTGGCACGCCTGCAACCTAAGAAGGTACTATAGCTAGAGAAGGTAAAAGATCTCATCATAGGATGCACTCTTTTTCCTGAAAAAGTTTTTTAATGAGGCACCAAGTTGAGATTTAGAAATTATCCGACTTAAAGGATGAAAAACTCCCGCATGTATATATTTGAACTTTCTTTTGAATAAAATATATTTTAGATATTCTACAAATTCTCAAGACGCATTAATCTGAAGCATTCATCGTCCGATTATAAAGCAACAGATCGACAGAAAGTGAAAACCAGATTCACTGCACGATCACGATAAAGACCAATAAAGATGAAAATGCGATTCATCTAAAGGTCGACCAAACAAAGATAGAAACCACCTTCTACAAATCGGCAAAGATGAACATAGAATAACACAAGAAGTTATCGAAAGTGATCCGGAAAAAGAACCTGACGAGGTCTTATGGATTGCTAAATAATAACTTAAAGACTGGCCGATATTAAGAAATCGGACCAAGTCAACCCAAGTTATAAGTAAACCCTGGAAAGAGGTCTGGCCAACCCTATTAAAGAGAATTACTTTAACTTCGAAGGGCTTGACATGACAAAGTCGGCCCAAAACAAACAAGTTATAAAAGTAATCCCTGAAAGAGACCTGACAAAGGTCCAAGAAAGAGGATTGCAAAATAACTTAGAAGAGATCGACATGACGAAGTCGGTCTCCTACAACAAACAAGTTATAAAAGTAATCCCTGAAAGAGACCCGACAAAGTTCCAAGAAAGAGGATTACAAAATAACTTAGAAGAGATTGACATGACGAAGTCGGTCTCCTAAAACAAACAAGTTATAAAAGTAATCCCTGAAAGAGACCTGACAAAGGTCCAAGAAAGAGGATTACAAAATAACTTAGAAGAGATCGACATGACGAAGTCGGTCTCCTATAACAAACAAGTTATAAAAGTAATCCCTGAAAGAGACCTGACAAAGGTCCAAGAAAGAGGATTACAAAATAACTTAGAAGAGATCGACATGATGAAGTCAGTCTCCTACAACAAACAAGTTATAAAAGTAATCCTTGAAAGAGACCTGACAAAGGTCCAAGAAAGAGGATTACAAAATAACTTAGAAGAGATCGACATGACGAAGTCGGTCTCCTACAACAAACAAGTTATAAAAGTAATCCCTGAAAGAGACCTGACAAGGGTCCAAGAAATTGTATTACAAAAATAACTTGGAAAAGGACGACGCAAAGAAGTCGGTCTCCCACAAACAAGTTATAAAAGTAGTCCCTGAAAGAGACCTGACAAAGGTCCAAAAAAGAGGACTACAAAATAATTGGAAAGAGGACCAACGTAAAGAAATCGGTTATAGATTGCTAGAAATAAATATAAGTAAGAGCGAAAGAACCGAAATACAAGTTGGATCCCCACATCCACAACCTCAAAGGATCCAAGCTACAAGCAATAAGTACAAAGCAATCCAAAGAGGTCGAGCAGCAAGGCTCCAGCATTCTCAAAACCCAGAAAGGTTCCAAGACAAGTGCAAACAAGCATGATATAAAATACAATATTATAACAAGCCTCAAGGTCAGGCCCAAAAGCTTGAAAGCTACTTGTTGTTTTTTCAAAATAAAAAGTTGCTAAACAAGCAACCTGAAGGAGTATCAACAGTCAGCAAAACATTCAAACTACAAAATAAAGAGTTTAAAAGCCCACAAGTCGGGCTATCTACACAAATATCCAGGAAAATTTAGCTAAAATTAGAAGACTTCTCGGCAACATCAGTCTGGGGTGAAGAAGGGTGAGCCTGGAGAGGCACTGCATCCACCGTACCGTCGTCCCTATTCAGAATTTGACAATCAGGATCTAATTCTGGACGAGCGATCCCAGCAGGAAGAACTATAGAGGTCGACACTTTAGCAGCAGGCGCAGAGGGAGGTTCGACATCATCATCATCTTGGTCGTCGGGGATAATCTTACCATCCCTCACAATGTTGTCCAAGCTAAAGAGGGTAAGATCAACCTCAGGAGCAAGAACTTGAACCTACTCCTTCAAATTATCATAAGCAGCGTTTACGCTGCCGACAAGGTAACCTTGGAGCTCCGAATAGTCAACTCGGGCGGACTCCAACTCCTCCCTCAGACGTATCAACTCCCGATAAGATGTGACATAGCTATCTTTATGCCTCAATGCAGTGTGTCCTCGGCCAATCTAACAGAAGCCGCCAGGGCAAGAGAGCTAGCCTTTTCGTTTTCCAGATCCTTCTCCAGTTTGGAGACTTTCACCTCAAGCTCCTCCTTCATGCCCTTCATCCAATCAAACTCTTGTTTGGCCTCCTCCATGAAGTCTTTGGTGGCATGGAGAGGAAGATTTTGAGCAGTCCGATACAGGACGGCCCCCATATGGGCCATCTTGATGGTGCTCCAAGTTATAAAATCTAAATGGCGAAGGAGCGAAACATCATCCATGGGGAGGGCACCATAAGGACCGATCTGTTGGTCAACAAACTCCACCGCATCAAAGTCAGGAGCGTCAAGGTTGAAAGGCTCAATTGTTTTTTGCTTCTTATTGGGCGGAGCACTAGAAGTAGCTACGGAAGACTGTGGAGGGTCGGCCAGGCGAACCCGAGGAGTGGGAATCACCTTCCTCGGCCCAGGAGAACTCGGCACGGGCGGCTTCACCTGAACTTGAGAAGATATCTCTCCCATCGCCTTGGCCAAGATATTTTGAGCAGCAGTAGCCTTTTTTGCCTTCTTGAAGGCCTTCATGGAATTGTTGTTTTTCGACATCTCTGAAAATACAGAATCGACCACAGTAATGGGTTACAATCACAAAAAAGAAGAAGCAAAACTAAAAAGCAAGTATAGAAACAAGTCAGACAGTACCCAAAGCAGTTCGAACCAAAGATGGATCGCTCAAAAATCTTTTTGTATCAAGATGGGGTGGTTCCCCCCATAAATCTTCAAGAACAATTACAAAAGCCCGCTCAACCTCGTCAAACATCTCCCATGTATAGCGAGACACTCTCACATTCTTCTGCCACTCTAGAGGGAAAGCAGGCTCGTCATTCTCATCAAGAAAAAAAGGGGCGGACCCCCTCAACAGCACGGACTGTAAAGAAATAATTCTTAAAGTCCTTAAAAGACTCATCATACCTGGCAAAAACTTTATGACCCTGTGATAAACCCATATTTCATGAGTTCTTTTGTGCTTAATTTGAGTGATTTATACAATCCTTCACCTACTTATTCACATTAATTGCATGGTTTTACTTTCCCTTCCTTATTATGTCATATTGTGAAAAACATGTTTCCTAAGCTTTAAAAATTAATTATTTTAATTACCTTTATTTCCATTCAATGCCGTGATTAGTGTGTTGAGTAGTTTTAGATTTTCTAAGGTAGAATGACTTACAGGACGGAAAAGGAAACATACAAAAAAATGGAAGGAGAAAGCAAAACAGAGCTTTAAGGAAATTGGTATCCACGCGATCGCATGGATGATGCGATCGCGTGCCAAGCACGAATCAGAAGCGACGCGGCCGCATGACTGACACGACCGCGCGCCTTAAGCAGAACGCACATGATGCGGTCGCATGACTGACGCGACCGCGTGACAAGGAAAAGCTCCAAATGACGCGACCACGTGACCCACACGGACGCGTGACAAAGGCCACGTATTAGAATTTACAGAATACGCCCCCAGCGAATTCTGAAGCCCTTTTTGGCCCAGATCCAAGTACAGACAGCATAGACCAGAGGTTATAAAGTGTGGGAATACATCCATTCAGGGAGGTTGAATATTTTTACCTTTCAATGATTTAGATTTAGTTGAGAGGGAGATCTTCAATCTCTCTCTTTAGGATTTAGGATTTCTTCTTGTTTTAAGAGTAACTCTGGATCCCAGGTTTAATGTTCTCTTATTTTAGTTTTACTTTTATTTATTTATTCCAACATTTGAATTGATTATTATACTTTGACTTACGAATTATTCCATGTTATAGACAGTTATTTAAATTAATGATAATTGAGGTATTTTCAGTTTATGATTGTTCTCTTTGATTTAAGTCACCATTGCTTCCTATCTAAGGATATTTTTATTATTCCAGCAATTTTACTTTTTCCCCTTTTTGGTTCTGGTTAGTAATTTAGTAACTCAACAGTTATTAAACTCAACATAATTGATAATCGTTATCTTGCTAATTGAGCTGAACTTAAGCAGTCCTAACCTTTTCTTAGGAAATAAATAGGATTCAAAGGTCAATTTAATTAGTCCCCTAACTTTCCTTTGCCCTAGTAAAGGTTGACCAAGTGGAGTTTAGATTCAACATTCATTATAGTTGAGAAAGATAACTACGTTGGACCTCCGACTTCTCTTACCTTGCCAAAAGTTTGCTTTACAGTATTTATTTATTTTAATTGCCATTTACATTACTTGTCATTTAAATTACTTGCTTCTCATCTTCTAAACCCCGATTACAACCTTTATAGCCAATAATAAGAACACACTTCCTCGCAGTTCCTTGAGAAGACGACCCGAGGTTTGAATACTCGGTTAACAATTTCTAAAGGGGTTTGTTACTTGTGACACCCAAAACGTTTGTACAAAAGGGATTTTTGTCGGTTTAGAGACTATATCTACAACGCGACTATTTTTATGACATTCTTTACTGGCAAAAATCCTAACGTCAAAATGGCGCCGTTGCCGGGGAACTGCTAACATGTGCCTTATTATTGGTTATTGTAAATATTTTTCTTTTGCTTGTTTATTTATTTTTGTTTTTCCTTTTTATCTTTATTTGCTACTATGAACTCTTACCCCCCTCGCTTTGAGTTTGGTTCTAATATTGTTAAAGGAAATAGAAGTTACAGCAGGAATGTGCAACAAGGTCAGACCAATCAAGGATGGATGGAACCAAGAGGATCTAATCAACCTTTTTGGTAGCAACACCCTCCGAGATATCCTGGACAAAGACTGTTCTACCGTGCATACCCAGCTGAAAGACATGGTGGACAACCTTGTAACTACCAACAAGCCCCACCCCGTGCATATGAACCATCCTTTCAACATAACCTCGAACCACCACACTCACAAGCTTTTCTTCACCATTCGCCATCATATGATCCTTCCTTACCCCAATACCAATCCAATCGTTCCCAATCACCACCACTTTCCTTTGTATCATGTCCAAGTCTGGCAAACCGCGAAGCAGAGGATCGCCTAAAAGAAACAGTAATTAAATTTCAAACAACCATTCAACAACTGGAGCAAGCACTAATTCAATGGGCCACTAGATGCTCAAAAATACAAGGACCAACCACAGCTCCATGTGGACAGCCCGATGAAGAGCGTAGCATGAAAGAAATACTAGAGACTCCAGTGGACAAGACAGAGAATGAATTCGTACTAGAACAAGTGGAAGAAGCTATCATTGTTCAAAAAGAAGAGTTGGTTGAAGATCTAGGAGATGCTGAACTTCCTTGGGAATCCAGAATTGAGGAAACTCCGTCCAAGATGCTACAGTTAATGCTAAGGAGGATACCGTACAATCTCCAAGGCAAATCGTTTATGAAGAATCAGACGGAATAATCCAAGAAGCAATTTTCCTTGATGATGATAGTCACAAGTCTAGTTCTCCTAGTGATAAACTTGCGTCCGCAAGTGAATTCTCTGAAATCGAAGAATCTTCCCCAAGTGAATATGAGGATGATGCGGAGGTAGATTTCTCTCAACCTCCAATCTACGACTTAAGTGATGAGGAAGACACCGAAGACTTTGACCAGGATACAGATACAATTGAAGATCTTTGCAAAGAAGTGGAAGAATTCACAGAAGAGCACAAGAAAATGAAACCTGCAGAACCACCAAAAACACCTATCCCAAGGCCATTACCACCTAATACAAGCTTCAAGTGGGTACAATCCTTAACTTATAATTTTACTTATTCACTTGATTATGGTTTGCTTGAAATAGATGGCCAACTTAGAGCTCTCTGTGGCTTTAAGAGTAAAAGGGAATTGGCTCGTACTCAGAACTGGTGCACCAGGTTCAATAAGGTTCCACGCTTCACCTCGAAGTACACGGATTGGTATCATGCTCAATTGCATGGATCACGGAGAACGTCTGGTCACCACGGTGAGATTCTACTTTTTAACTCGCCCGAATGGAAACTTACAAATCAAAACGGAGGCGGATCTAAAAACACAGCTTGGGATCATGGATTATATTCTGACGTTCGTCATCCCGGGAGGCTGATTATCTGTTTGAAGCTGCTCAGAAGCTTTACATGCCTAGTTTGGGACCCCGGAGGCTATTGGCATTCCAAGCACTGGTGGAAATTTTTGGACGAATTTAAACATAAGCCACCATAACAGGATACTCTTCCAATGTCCAACTTAAGGACTTTAACTAAAAGTGCTAGGTGGGAGACGACCCACCATGGTATGGTCGCTTCTTTCTCAATGTAATTCTTATTTATTGTTTTTAATTTACCCTTTTTTTTTCTTATTTTAACATTAACCTGGAATCATGCATAGCATTCATGTTAATCACCGCATCCTGCATTTTTCAGTTAAAAAAAAAGGGATGCACGACGCGACCGCATGCCCCATGCGATCACGTGATATCGCGGAAAACACCACCCGTGCGACCGCGTGACCCACGCGGCCGCGTGATATATATATCGGCGTAAGGATCTAACGAACAGAAAGTTAGGCTGGAATCGTGCGGCCCCTGTGCGTTTCGCACAAATTGGCCCACGCGATTGCATGCCCCATGCGACCGCGTCCCTTGCACAATACCAATCCCACGTGACCGCGTGAGCGACGCGATCGCGTCGTATGGATTGCACATCACCCCAAAAGAAGACAGAGAGTTGCGCTAAAACGGCACTGGAGTCGTGCGTTTAGCACAAATTCCAGTGACGCGATCGCGCGACCCACGCGATCGCGTCACCCTTCTTCCCCCCCTCCCATGCGATCACGCACCCCACGCGATCGCGTCACTCCTATTTTCGTCCCAACCATGCGACCGCGTGCCCCACGCAGCCGCATAGATTCAAAAATATAACCCCCCAGCCCGCGAACCCTATCAGTCGCGAGCCCTCCCACCCCCAACCCTCTTCTCCCTCTAACTACCACCCAGCACCACCCAGCCGACCCCGCCGGCCACCCAGACGCCGCCGCCACCCCGTACTCCGCCGCCCCAACCCCCTCCCCTCCCTTCTTCTCCCTTCCTCCTCTCTCTTCCCCTCTCCACCTCTGCCTCCGCGACCACCGCCCCCCACCGCCGGCCGCCCAGCCGCGACCCCCTCTCTCTCCGCCACACCACAGCAGGATGCTCCACATCAGCTTGAGGCTGCAAATCCGGAGATCCCGCTCCAGTCAGTCCCTCCTCTACAGCAGCCAGACTCTCAGCCCACCACCGCCACAGAGACCCCAGCTACCATCCCTCCCAGTGATGACACTCCTTCACACCCGGCTTGATTGAGCAGCGAGGACGATGCTTCATTTTAAGTGTGGGGAGGTCGCCATCTCTGGCGTTTATTTTGGTGAACTACTACATACTTTTTCTTTTATTTTGGATATTTTTCTGTATTTTCCTCTTTTTCTTTTATTGTTATTTTCTGAGTACTTATACATTACTACTTGTGTATTTTACTCTGTCTTCTGCATTTTGCAAATTTTGTTCACATTTTAGTTATTTAGTTCATTTTAGTTATTTAGTTTAGTTTGCAATTCTAACTTATTAGTGGATCAATTAGTATAGTTTACCCTTTTTACATAAGATAGCTAAGTTATAGCTTAGTTTAAATTGAAAAATATAAAAAGAAAGTAAGCTAGGAAATTGAACATATCAGATTTAAATCCACAAAACTTGTATATAGCATAACATGATGTAGTTAAGCTGACAACATTTCATCAAGGAGGAACATTAAAACTTTAAAAGCCACCCTAAATAATTTTTTTATGAGAATAATGGGAATTTTAAACTAAACCTGCATACAATATATAAATGATATATGATACTTGAGTTAGAGAACACACAGCCTGTGAGTCTTGAGCTTAAAATGTGTGGTTACATTCAAACCATAATTTCATTTCTGTGTGTTACATTTCTTTTTATTCTGATGTTCTTTCCTTTGCTTTAATCTATATGTCCAATTATAGAATATAGAATAGATACATACCAAGAGAATGACTGAGGCCATCATTTGATTTTAGCTCACTCACCCCAAATTAGCCTACCTTTTACATCACCCTTGTTAGCCCCCTTGAGCCTTTTAAAAACCCCTTTATTCTATTTAGCCAAATTACTAGCCTTAAGCAGAAAAACAAAAGAAAACCCCAAGTGAATCCTTATTTAGCTTAAGATAGAAAATTATAAATAGAGTAGAATGTAGGAAACCTTTTAGGAACATGGATGATAGAAATAAAAGGTAGAAAAGTTAAAAGGAATAAAACAAAATTTGGGAAGCATGCTCATGAGAAAATCTAAGTGATTCAATTACCATGTGCATTAAAAAAAAAAGAAGAGAGAGAAAGTTATTATTTTTTCAGCATTTGAATAAAAGGGGATACAAAAGAAATTCCCCAATGCGAAATAAAAACAATGCACATGGGATAAAAATAAAAGAGTGAAACATGAGCATGTAACAATAAGTGGGATAATATGGGAGAATAGGTAAAGAAGTTTTATCTTGCTAGAAATGTATGTTAGGTGAGATCTTAGTCTAATTAAGGATTCGCTTATTAGCTCACTTAACCCTATACATAAATCCTTAACTTTACCTTGGCCCCATTACAACCTTAATTAAAGACCTCATGACGTTTTGGTATGACTATATTCTATAATTGTTGATTGGTTAGATGAAGAACAAAGCAATGGAAATTAAGAATAAAAAGAAAGATGGAGTGAATAAACCCAATAAACACTGAGTGACTAGAGAGTAAACACAAAATCCAGTGAGGGTTCAATAACTCATCAACATATATCTGTACTTAATTTACTAATTGTTTTGCAAGTTTGTACAAAGTTTTCTTTCCCATCTCATTTGCTAAAATGCTTTATTATTTAAGGGTTGGCTATATATATACATGACTCCTTGAGAATATGGATTAACTTGACTACATGTAAGCTTTATATATGAGTGAATAAATTAGAGTTGCATGATGCATCATTCATTTAGGTAGTTGCATTTAAATTAGGTTGCATTGCATGACATTCCATCACTTTAACGTTAATTATTTACCTTGGATTTAGCATGAGGACATGCTAGTGTTTAAGTGTGGGGAGGTTGATAAACCCATATTTCATGAGTTCTTTTGTGCTTAATTTGAGTGATTTATACAATCCTTCACCTACTTATTCACATTAATTGCATGGTTTTACTTTCCCTTCCTTATTATGTCATATTGTGAAAAACATGTTTCCTAAGCTTTAAAAATTAATTATTTTAATTACCTTTATTTCCATTCGATGCCGTGATTAGTGTGTTGAGTAGTTTTAGATTTCCTAAGGCAGAATGACTTACAAGACGGAAAAGGAAACATACAAAAAAATGGAAGGAGAAAGCAAAACGGAGCTTTAAGGAAATTGGTATCCACGCGATCGCATGGATGACGCGATCGCGTGCCAAGCACGAATCCGAAGTGACGCGGCCGCATGACTGACGCGACCGTGCGCCTTAAGCAGAACGCACATGACGCGGTCGCATGACTGACGCAACCGCGTGACAAGAAAAAGCTCCAAATGACGCGACCGCGTGACCCACGCGGATGAGTGACAAAGGCCACGTATCAAAATTTACAAAATACGCCCCCAGCGAATTCTGAAGCCCTTTTTGGCCCAGATCCAAGTACAGACAGCATAGACCAGAGGTTATATAGTGTGGGAATGCATCCATTCAGGGAGCTCACATATTTTTACCTTTCAATGATTTAGATTTAGTTGAGAGGGATATCTTCAATCTCTCTCTTTAGGATTTAGGATTTCTTCTTGTTTTAAGAGTAACTCTGGATCCCAGGTTTAATGTTATCTTATTTTAGTTTTACTTTTATTTATTTATTCCAACATTTGAATTGATTGTTATACTTTGACTTACGAATTATTCCATGTTATAGAGAGTTATTTGAATTAATGATAATTGAGGTATTTTCAGTTTATGATTGTTCTCTTTGATTTAAGTCACCATTGCTTCCTATCTAAGGATATTTTTATTATTCCAGCAATTTTACTTTTTCCCCTTATTGGTTCTGGTTAGGAATTTAGTAACTCAACAGTTATTAAACTCAACATAATTGATAATCGTTATCTTGCTAATTGAGCTGAACTTAAGCAGTCCTAACCTTTTCTTAGGAAATAAATAGGATTCAAAGGTCAATTTAATTAGTCCCCTAACTTTCCTTTGCCCTAGTAAAGGTTGACCAAGTGGAGTTTAGATTCAACTTTCATTATAGTTGAGAAAGATAACTACGTTGGACCTCCGACTTCTCTTACCTTGCCAAAGTTTGCTTTAAAGTATTTATTTATTTTAATTGCCATTTACTTTACTTGTCATTTAAATTACTTGCTTCTCATCTTCTAAACCCCGATTACAACCTTTATAGCCAATAATAAGAACACACTTCCTCGCAGTTCCTTGAGAAGACGACCCGAGGTTTGAATACTCGGTTAACAATTTCTAAAGGTGTTTGTTACTTGTGACACCCAAAACGTTTGTACGAAGGGATTTTTGTCGGTTTAGAGACTATATCTACATCGCGACTGTTTTTATGACATTCTTTACTGGCAAAAATCCTAACGTCAAAATGGCACCATTGCCGGGGAACTGCTAACGTGTGCCTTATTATTGGTTATTATAAATATTTTTCTTTTTCTTGTTTATTTATTTTTATTTTTCCTTTTTATCTTTATTTGCTACTATGAACTCTCACCCCCCTCGCTTTGAGTTTGGTTCTAATATTGTTAAAGGAAATAGAAGTTACAGCAGGAATGTGCATCAAGGTCAGACCAATCAAGGATGGATGGAACCAAGAGGATCTAATCAACCTTGTTGGCAGCAACACCCTCCGAGATATCCTGGACAAAGACCGTTCTACCGTGCATACCCAGCTGAGAGACATGGTGGACAACCTTGTAACTACCAACAAGCCCCACCCCGTGCATACGAACCATCCTTTCAACATAACCTCGAACCACCACACTCACAAGCTTTTCTTCACCATTCGCCATCATATGATCCTTCCTTACCCCAATACCAATCCAATCGTTCCCAATCACCACCATTTTCCTTTGTATCATGTCCAAGTCTGGCAAACCGCGAAGCAGAGGATCGCCTAAAAGAAACAGTAATTAAATTTCAAACAACCATTCAACAACTAGAGCAAGCACTAATTCAATGGGCCACTAGACGCTCAAAAATACAAGGACCAACCACAGCTCCATGTGGACAGCCCGATAAAGAGCATAGCATGAAAGAAATGCTAGAGACTCCAGTGGACAAGACAGAGAATAAATTCGTACTAGAACAAGTGGAAGAAGCTGTCGTTGTTCAAAAAGAAGAGTTGGTTGAAGATCTAGGAGATGCTGAACTTCCTTGGGAATCCAGAAATGAGGAAAACTCCGTCCAAGATGCTACAGTTAATGCTAAGGAGGATACCGTACAATCTCCAAGGCAAATCGTTTACGAAGAATCAGATGGAATAATCCAAGAAGCAATTTTCCTTGATGATGATAGTCACAAGTCTAGTTCTCCTAGTGATAAACTTGCGTCCGCAAGTGAATTCTCTGAAATCGAAGAATCTTCCCCAAGTGAATATGAGGATGATGCGGAGGTAGATTTCTCTTAACCTCCAATCTACGACTCAAGTGATGGGGAAGACACCGAAGACTTTGACCAGGACACAGATACAATTGAAGATCTTTGCAAAGAAGTGGAAGATTTCACAGAAGAGCACAAGAAAATGAAACCTGCAGAACCACCAAAAACACCTATCCCAAGGCCATTACCACCTAATACAAGCTTCAAGTGGGTACAATCCTTAACTTATAATTTTACTTATTCACTTGAATATGGTTTGCTTGAAACAGATGGCCAACTTAGAGCTCTCTGTGGCTATAAGAGTAAAAGGGAATTGGCTCGTACTCAGAACTGGTGCACCAGGTTCAATAAGGTTCCACGCTTCACCTCGAAGTACACGGATTGGTATCATGCTCAATTGCATGGATCACGGAGAACGTTTGGTCACCACGGTGAGATTCTACTTTTTAACCCACCCGAATGGAAACTTACAAATCAAAACGGAGGCGGATCTAAAAACACAGCTTGGGATCATGGATTATATTCTGACGTTCGTCATCTCGGGAGGCTGATTATCTGTTTGAAGCTGCTCAGAAGCTTTACATGCCTAGTTTGGGACCCCGGAGGCTATTGGCATTCCAAGCACTGGTGGAAATTTTTGGACGAATTTAAACATAAGCCACCATAACAGGATACTCTTCCAATGTCCAACTTAAGGACTTTAACTAAAAGTGCTAGGTGGGAGACGACCCACCATGGTATGGTCGCTTCTTTCTCAATGTAATTCTTATTTATTGTTTTTAATTTACCCTTTTTTTTTCTTATTTTAACATTAACCTGGAATCATGCATAGCATTCATGTTAATCACTGCATCCTGAATTTTTCTGTTAAAAAAAAAAAGGGATGCACGACGCGACCGCATGCCCCATGCGATCGCGTCATATCGCGGAAAACACCACCCGTGCGACTCGCGTGACCCACGCGGCCACGTGATATATATATCAGCGTAAGGATCCAACGAACAGAAAGTTAGGCTGGAATCGTGCGGCCCCTGTGCGTTTCGCACAAATTGGCCCACGCGATCGCATGCCCCATGCGACCGCGTCCCTTGCACAATACCAATCCCACGCGACCGCGTGAGCGACGCGATCGCGTCGCATGGATTGCACATCACCCTAAAAGGAGACAGAGAGTTGCGCTAAAACGGCGCTGGAGTCGTGCGTTTAGCACAAATTCCAGTGACGCGATCGCGCGACCCACGCGATCGCGTCACCCTTCTTCCCCCCCTCTCATGCGATCGCGCACCCCACGCGATCGCGTCACTCCCATTTTCGTCCCAACCATGCGACCGCGTGCCCCATGCGGCCGCGTGGATTCGAAAATATAACCCCCCCAGCCCGCGAACCCTATCAGTCACGAGCCCCCCCACCCCCAACCCTCTTCTCCGTCTCCGCTCCCTCTCCCTCTAACCACCACCCAGCACCACCCAGCCGCCACTGCCGGCCACCCAGACGCCACCGCCACCCCGTACGCCGCCGCCCCAACCCCCTCCCCTCCCTTCTTCTCCCTTCCTCCTCTCTCTTCCCCTCTCCACCTCTGCCTCTGCGACCACCGCCCTCCCACTGCCGGCCGCCCAGCCGCGCCCCCCTCTCTCTCTGCCACACCACAGCAGGAGGCCCCACATAAGCTTGAGGCTGCAAATCTGGAGATCCCGCTCCAGTCAGTCCCCCCTCTACAGCAGCCAGACTTTCAGCCCACCACCGCCATAGAGACCCCAGCTACCATCCCTCCCAGTGATGACACTCCTTCACACCCGGCTTGATTGAGCAGCGAGGACGATGCTTCATTTTAAGTGTGGGGAGGTCGCCATCTCTGGCGTTTATTTTGGTGAACTACTACATACTTTTTCTTTTATTTTGGATATTTTTCTGTATTTTTCTCTTTTTCTTTTATTGTTATTTTCTGAGTACTTATACATTGCTACTTGTGTATTTTACTCTATTTTCTGCATTTTGCAAATTTTGTTCATATTTTAGTTATTTAGTTCATTTTAGTTATTTAGTTTAGTTTGCAATTCTAACTTATTAGTGGATCAATTAGTATAGTTTACCCTTTTTACATAAGATAGCTAAGTTATAGCTTAGTTTAAATTGAAAAATATAAAAAGAAAGTAAGCTAGGAAATTGAACATATCAGATTTAAATCCACAAAACTTGTATATAGCATAACATGATGTAGTTAAGCTGACAACATTTCATCAAGGAGGAACATTAAAACTTTAAAAGCCACCCTAAATAATTTTTTTATGAGAATAATGGGAAAATTTAACTAAACCTGCATACAATATATAAATGATATATGATGCTTGAGTTAGAGAACACACAGCCTGTGAGTCTTGAGCTTAAATTGTGTGGTTACATTCAAACCATAATTTCATTTCTGTGTGTTATATTTCTTTTTGTTCTGATGTTCTTTCCTTTGCTTTAATCTATATCCAATTATAGAATATAGAATAGATACATACTAAGAGAATGACTGAGGCCATCATTTGATTTTAGCTCACTCACCCCAAATTAGCCTACCTTTTACATCACCCTTGTTAGCCCCCTTGAGCCTTTTAAAAACCCCTTTATTCTATTTAGCCAAATTACTAGCCTTAAGCAGAAAAACAAAAGAAAACCCCAAGTGAATCCTTGGTTAGCTTAAGATAGAAAATTATAAATAGAGTAGAATGTGGGAAACCTTTTGGGAACATGGATGATAGAAACAAAAGGTAGAAAAGTTAAAAGGAATAAAATAAAATTTGGGAAGCATGCTTATGAGAAAATCTAAGTGATTCAATTACCATGTGCATTAAAAAAAAAAGAAGAGAGAGAAAGTTATTTTTTTTTTCAGCATTTGATTAAAAGGGGATACAAAAGAAATTCCCCAATGCAAAATAAAAACAATGCACATGGGATAAAAATAAAAGAGTGAAACATGAGCAAGTAACAATAAGTGGGATAATATGGGAGAATAGGTAAAGAAGTTTTATCTTGCTAGAAATGTATGTTAGGTGAGATCTTAGTCTAATTAAGGATTCACTTATTAGCTCACTTAACCCTATACATAAATCGTTACCTTTACCTTGGCCCCATTACAACCTTAATTAAAGACCTCATGACTTTTTGGTATGACTATATTCTATAATTGTTGATTGGTTAGATGAAGAACAAAGCTATAGAAATTAAGAATAAAAAGAAAGATGGAGTGAATAAACCCAATAAACACTGAGTGACTAGAGAGTAAACACAAAATCCAGTGAGGGTTCAATAACTCATCAACATATATCTGTACTTAATTTACTAATTATTTTGCAAGTTTGTACAAAGTTTTCTTTCCCATCTCATTTGCTAAAATTCTTTATTATTTAAGGGTTGGCTATATATATACATGACTCCTTGAGAATGTGGATTAACTTGACTACATGTAAGCTTTATATATGAGTGAATAAATTAGAGTTGCATGATGCATCATTCATTTAGGTAGTTGCATTTAAATTAGGTTGCATTGCATGACATTCCATCACTTTAACGTTAATTATTTACCTTGGATTTAGCATGAGGACATGCTAGTGTTTAAGTGTGGGGAGGTTGATAAACCCATATTTCATGAGTTCTTTTGTGCTTAATTTGAGTGATTTATACAATCCTTCACCTACTTATTCACATTAATTTCATGGTTTTACTTTCCCTTCCTTATTATGTCATATTGTGAAAAACATGTTTCCTAAGCTTTAAAAATTAATTATTTTAATTACCTTTATTTCCATTCGATGCCGTGATTAGTGTGTTGAGTAGTTTCAGATTTCCTAAGGCAGAATGACTTACGGGTCGGAAAAGGAAACATACAAAAAAATGGAAGGAGAAAGCAAAACGGAGCTTTAAGGAAATTGGTATCCACGCGATCGCATGGATGACGCGATCGCGTGCCAAGCACGAATCAGAAGTGACGCGGTCGCATGACTGACGCGACCGCGCTCCTTAAGCAGAACGCACATGTCGCGGTCGCATGATTGACGCGACCGCGTGACAAGAAAAAGCTCCAAATGACGCGACCGCGTCACCCACACGGATGCGTGACAAAGGCCACGTATCAGAATTTATAGAATATGCCCCCAGCGAATTCTGAAGCCCTTTTTGGCCCAGATCCAAGTACAGACAGCATAGACCAGAGGTTATATAGTGTGGGAATGCATCCATTCAGGGAGCTCACATATTTTTACCTTTCAATGATTTAGATTTAGTTGAGAGGGATATCTTCTCTCTCTCTCTTTAGGATTTAGGATTTCTTCTTGTTTTAAGAGTAACTCTGGATCCCAGGTTTAATGTTCTCTTATTTTAGTTTTACTTTTATTTATTTATTTCAACATTTGAATTGATTATTATACTTTGACTTACGAATTATTCCATGTTACAGACAGTTATTTGAATTAATGATAATTGAGGTATTTTCAGTTTATGATTGTTCTCTTTGATTTAAGTCACCATTGCTTCCTATCTAAGGATATTTTTATTATTCCAGCAATTTTACTTTTTTCCCTTTTTGGTTCTGGTTAGGAATTTAGTAACTCAACAGTTATTAAACTCAACATAATTGATAATCGTTATCTTGCTAATTAAGCTGAACTTAAGCAGTTCTAACCTTTTCTTAGGAAATAAATATGATTCAAAGGTCAATTTAATTAGTCCCCTGACTTTTCTTTGCCCTAGTAAAGGTTGACCAAGTGGAGTTTAGATTCAACTTTCATTATAGTTGAGAAAGATAACTACGTTGGACCTCCGACTTCTCTTACCTTGCCAAAAGTTTGCTTTATAGTATTTATTTATTTTAATTGCCACTTACTTTACTTGTCATTTAAATTACTTGCTTCTCATCTTCTAAACCCCGATTACAACCTTTATAGCCAATAATATGAACACACTTCCTCGCAGTTCCTTGAGAAGACGACCCGAGGTTTGAATACTCAGTTAACAATTTCTAAAGGGGTTTGTTACTTGTGACACCCAAAACATTTGTACGAAGGGATTTTTGTCGGTTTAGAGACTATATCTACAACGTGACTGTTTTTATGACATTCTTTACTGGCAAAAATCCTAACGTCACCCTGGGCAGACCTGAAGGAAACCCAGGAAGCTTTCTTTTTAGAAGAACCTCCAGGCTTGGCAGAAACAAAAAGATAAAGGAAAAGAGTTTGAGAAAGTGTTACGCCTAACTCTTGGCAAAGCAGCTGAAAGATCTTGATAAAACCCCAGGAATTCGGATGAAGCTGAGATGGGGCAATGTTACACGACCACAACAAATCAGTCTCGAAAGCAGTAAAAGGAAAAGTAATGTCCAACTGGCTGAAGAAATATTCATAGGCGTAGAAAAAGGGACGCTCTCCCTCGACAGAAGTAGGAAAACAAACCCTCTCGTCAGAGTCGGGCGCCACAAGCTCATAATCTCTCTCTCGGGCACCACCACCACAAACCCTATGACGTTTCCTCAGCTCTACACAAAAATCAGCATCCACCACATAGACACACATTAAGATAAGGGAGTCCAGCCAATCAGACATTCCCTCAAGAACTTCAGAAGACATCTCTACAACGTTGTTGCGAGAAGACATGAGGCCAACTAATCCTACAATAAGAAAAGAAGATTGGATTACTAAAAACAACTTCGGACGAGGGGCCTAACAACTCGACTAATATGATATAGAAGAATGAAACAGAAAAGGAAAACCCCAAAGACTCAAGCCAAAGTCCTGGGGCATCCTTTGGAGGCAGTAACAAAGCAAGGTTTCAGGAAAAATCTACAGCTTACGTCCCAGCATCTCTCAAATAAGAAAAGAAGATTTTAAATAGCAAACACTTCGAAAAACATTGTTAAAACACAAAAAGTCATCAAAGCCACTATCTTCCAACAGTCTATCAGCAAAGAGAATCGCCAACATCAAACATGCCAAGCAGAAATCGTCAAAGACACAACCTTTTTCAAAATCAAACAAAATCATCATTCCAAAGCTTCAAAATCAAAAGCACAAACAGAAATGGTGATAACATGCAAAAAGCATCAAACAAAGAGGAAAGGCAAAAAGATTCATGAAAAAGCCGAAGAAACTCCCAAAACACACATTACAAACAGCAATCAGGCACGGCAAAAGCAGCAAGATCCAAACTTTCACCAAGCAAAATCAAAACTTTCTCAAAATTAGACAAGAAAATGACGTGGAAAAGAGAAAGGAAGAAAAACCAACCTGAACGAAGAAAGAAACTTCAAAGGAGATTGAAGATGGAAAGATGGAATCACCCAGAGAATCGCCAAATGATGCTGCAGCGCAAGAAAAGGCAAAATGTAGGTGAAAACAGAAAGTGAAAGGGTGAAGGGAGAAGATACGAAGAAAGACGGAGAAGAGAAACCATTTCTATGAGCAAATTTCAAAATAAAAGCCAAGGGAACGGGGCAATTAAAACCAATTAATGAAGGTATTAAACCCTCGCACGTTCCCAAGAACAGAACGCTACTATAAAAGCGCGCACTTTCAGAGGAAAACGTTCCACATTCAAAAATTCTACAAAAAGAAAGAAGTCGACAAATGCTCGAGTTTGGCTTCACCAGAGAAGGACCGAAGTCTAAGACTCGACCTCAAAAAGAAAGACCGAGCTCGAGCAGGGGCACTGTTCACACCCTGGGTCGAGCTATCCGACCCGAGATGTTCAGTGACAAAGCGACCGACCTCTTCAGGTCAGGCTATCCGACCTCTTCTCAAAGAGGTCAGCTAAATCGACAGGAAAGCCCAATAAAGGGCCCAAGTAAAGGAACACGACCCAAATCCAAAGGCAATCCAAGCCTATATAGATAAAGGCGGTTCCCTTGAAGATAAGCTGACTTCACTCAAAATAAGATAAGATAAGATAAGATAACTAACTTATCTTATCAGAAAGGTCAGCCCACACTACTATAAATACACTGGAGCACCCAGGTATAACTCATACTCTGATTCTACTAAAAACTTGCTTAATACCCTTGCTAACTTAAGCATCGGAGTCGTTTGCAGGTACCCCCCACCCTCCGGTGACGAAGTATCAGCAGCATAGCCAGTCCACAAGTCGGATACAACAGCTCCGGCCGCCACTCACTGGCCGAACACATCAGCACCGGCCAGTACAGGAGATCTCGTCTAAGATCGACCTCCAGTTTCAGGTAACCCTTGGAACAACTACCATCAACATCCCCAAGTTCAACCTCAATACCAACAACCCTACCCACAATCCTACCAACAACCACCATAAAGCTCAACCTCAAGTAAAATATCAACACCCCAACAGTAGGTCTAACCCTTCTCAAGTCAACCAAGCTCTTCCCTCCAATCAACCTCACATGAATGACACAATCCACACCTTCATGCAAGAACAGGGAGAGTTTCATAAGAAACAAGAGGCGTATATGGCTACGATAGCCGAAGCCCTTTCCCATTTAACTCTCCCTCCTCAAACCACACAAAACACCCAACAAGCTTCAACCTCCAGTAGTTTACCCTCCCAACCTCAACCCAACCCTAAGGGATGCATCAATGTCATTACTCTTAGAAGTGGTACTAAATTGGATAAGAATGTTGCTATACCTCCAAAGTTGAGTGAGGAGACAACTAATGAGGAGGTAGAAGATGAAGTGGAGGTGATGATGGGTGGAGATGAAAATGTTGATAAAAGCGAACAAGAACCACCCAAGGTCAACGAGCCCAAGAGAATGACATTGCTTGAAGAGCCTTTGCCCATTCCATTCCCAACTTTGGCCAAGAAGAGCTTGACCCTAATATGGTGGAAGTTTTTAAGAAGGTTGAAGTCACCGTCCCTCTCTTTCAAGCCATTCAACAAGTGCCAAAATATGCCAAGTTCCTTAAGGACGTTTGTACTCACAAAGACAAGCTTGGCGACCTTAACAAAAAGCAGGTAGATGATTTTATCTCTTCTTTACTTCCTAAAAAATGCAATGATCCCGGCCCATGTTTGGTTCTTGTTTGATTGGTGGGATGAAGTTCATGGATTGTATGTGCGATTTGGGGGCGTGCGTAACCATTATGCCACTCCCAATTTATGAGAGATTGAACTTGTCACCCGTAAAGAGGTCTGGGGCGAGATTTGTGTTGGCCGATAAGAGTATTGTATCAGTTGTGGGGATTGCAGAGAATGTCCTAGTTAATATCCAAGGGTTACTCTTCCCATTTGATTTTCACATTTTGGATACCCCTCCTATTGACTCAAACAAGCCATCATCCATAATCCTTGGGAGGCCATTCTTGAAGATGGCCCGATTCAAGCTAGATTCACACCCGGGAGTCTATTCTTTGGAGTCGGATGGCAAGATAGTCAAGTTCACTTTGGAGGAGTCCAACAAGCCCGTTCTTGAAGCCTATTCTATTTTTGGGTGTGACATAGTTGAAGACCAAGTGACTGAGGATTGTAAGGAGTAAGAAGAAGACAAGGATGTTGCTAAGAAGTCAAATTCCAAGGATCACACTCAACCGAAGAATGCAAAGAAGTTGGAGATTTTCCTCCTTGGAGATGTTTCTAAGTGACCAATGAAGCCATGCAAGTCCAACTTAGGACTCTAAACCAAAGTGCTTGGTGGGAGACACCCCACCATGGTGACATTGTTCCAACTTTATCTCTTGTTTATAGCTTTTTGAACTATTTTCTTTCTTGTGATATAATGATTAGTTTAGGTTTGGTTTGATGATTTTGAGTTGAATAAGTTAAATTACTTCTGGACTATGAAATTGTGCTTGTTTGAATGATTTGGGGTTGGTATGTTGATATGCTAAGGGTAGGAACCTTAGTTTTAAAAAGAAAAGAAATTTCTGAAATAGGGGATTTGTGCGAGCGCACCAAACTGTGCGTCCGCACAAAACTGTGTTTTTCACCATTTATAAGGACGCACAAGCCTGTGCTTCCACACACACCTTGATATGCCCTCTGGTCGCAGCGCCAATAAAGCATGTGCGTGTGCGCTGCCCCCGTTTCTCTTATCTGTGCGTGCATACAGCGGCATGCGTACGCACACGTTCCCTTTCGTGCTTCATCTGTGCAGCCGCACAAACGTGTGCGCCCGCACACAATTACAAGCCCTTCTGGTGGGAGCGAGGGAACAGCCTATGCGCGTGAACAACCTCCCCCATTTTTAGCTTTTGTTTGTGTGCACATGTCTGTGTAAGCACGCACACATGCTTCTGTCGTCAAGCTTAAAAAAATAAAAGAGAGCCCGTTTGTGCGCGCGCACCCTTTTGTGTGCCCGCAAATCTTATTGCAACCTCTTTGGTCGTGGCGATCGCACGCTGTGTGCGTTCGCACCCTTCTAAGTTGTTCTTTCTGTGTGTCCGTACAGGCCCCTGTGCGTCCGCATAAGACGCGTTCTGGGCATTAACAGGGCAGCCTGCCCTGTTGAGAGGCATCCCTTCTCTTCTCTTTTTTTCTTCTTAAGCTGCCCTCTCTCTCTTCTCTGTCCTGCTCTGCCGTTCAGCCTGCCGCCGTCACCCCACTGATGCGAGCAGAAATTGGTGAATTAAAAATTGTTGATTTATATACGTTGCAAGTATAGTTCTTAACTCGCCAGAAATCTGCCTATCAATTTAAAAAGGTGTCACAAAAAATTTAAAATTAAAATACTGGGAGTATGAGTCCCAGGTCGTCTCCCAACGAGTTGCAGAAAAGTGTGCTATTTTATTAATCAGATGTTTTCAAAAAAGGTTTGAGTTGAGTAAACATGAAATTAAATTGGTGAATTCGAATAATGTAAATAAAAGCCTTGACTGGGAATTGATTAGTTGGAATCCCTATTATTGCTGGAATGCTCTCAGGATTAATTGACAATTAAAGGTTGTCCTGCTTAGTTATTCTTTACTAGGTAAGGGAAAGTCAAACAAGTTAGAATGCTACGTCCGTTCACAAGTTGTAATCCACTTAATTAAAAGGGATTGGTGTTAGTGATTAGAAGGCAATCCAACCATAAACCCAATTACAATTTTTCTTTCATGCCTTCCAACTCAAGGGTTCCTTTCAATCAATTCCCCATCAAGTTAGGGAACTACTCGCTCATTGTGAATGTAAAATTCATAGCATATAAAAAGGAATTAAAGGAAGACATTGTAAATAAAAATCAAAATAGTCAATTAAAAATAAACGTAATCCTTGTATTAAATAATCCTAAAAATATTCCAATGGTAAAATTAAATAAAGCAAAGAACATGGAAGAGTAAAGCCAAGTAAAGAAGACGAACTAGAATGACGAAGTCTTGATGAGGTAATAACTCTTTTCAGTGTTCCAATTCCAAAAAGTAAGAGAAAATTAAATCCTAAGAACTATGAATGTGTAGAGAGAAAACCTAGAGGAGGAGTAAAATTAGATCTAAAAACTAAAACTGTGTAGAATGAATGTTGTGTTTTGTTTCTGCATGTTCTCTGGCTCTAGTTTGCTGTTCTGGGCTGAAAATTGGGTCAAAATAGGGTCCAAAATCGCCCCCAGCGATTCTGCAAATTATGCAGATCGCGCACGCCACGCGATCGCGTCGCTCATGCGGACGCATCATTCGTGTTTCGCTTCACCACGCGGGCGCGTCGTCCACGCCTCCGCATCGTTTGTGCTTTTCCATTCCGCGTGGTCGAGTCATCGATGCGGCCGTGTCACTGCGATTTGATCTTCTCCGCGCGGTCGCGTTGTCCATGCGGCCGCGTCGCTTCTCGCTGATCATCTCCTCAATTTCTTGTGTTCCTTACATTTTTGCTAGCTTCCTTTCCAATCTCCAACTCATTCTTGCCCTATAAAGCCTGAAATGCTTAACACATAGATCGCGGCATCGAATGGAATAAAGGAGAAGTAAAAATGCATAACTAAAAGTCTCTAGGAAGCAGTTTTCAATCATGTAATAATTTCAGGAAGGAAATATAAATGCATGCTATTTTAATGAATAAGTGGGTAAGGATCATGATAAAACCACACAATTAAATCCAATATAAACCATAAAATAGTGGTTTATCAACCTTCCCACACTTAAACATTAGCATGTCCTCATGCTTAATTGAAGGAGATAAAATAAATAAGTATGAACATGTAGAAACTCATGCAATGCAATACAATCCTATATATATGAATGCAGCTATATGATTCTTGCCCACTTGATCAAAAGTAAATAAGCTCTTCAAAACAATTACAAATCAAATTCCACTAATTCTATCATTATACAGTAAGACAGATAAAAGTGCAAGAAGATAGCTCAAGAAAGCAGGGAACATGGAAATTCATGCATTGAACCCTCGCTGATGATATATGTACGCCCTAATCTCTCTAGTGTATAGGGTAATCACTCTATCCTTCTCTAATCATGCTCTCCAACTTTTGTTCTTCTCCTAACCAATCAACAACAGTTAATATACCAATGCAAACATCATGAGGTCTTTTCAAGGTTGTAATGGGGCCAAGGTAGGGGTAGGGATACATATATGGTTAAGTGAGCTTATAAATTGAATCTTTAATTAACCCAAGCTTTAACCCAACCTATATATATTTAGTGTAACCTTAGAATTCATACCTAGCTACCCAGAATTCCCTTTTACATTCCATACTCGTGTATCAACTTTTTATTTTAATTTTATCATATGTGCATTGATCTTTGAATTCTTAATTCAGCATTGGGGTGATTTTGTCCCCTTATTTATTTATTGATATTTTTTTATAGACATAAAAAAAATAAACATAGCTTATCAATGCACATAGATTTTTAATTCTTGTAGTTTCACATGAGTAGGTATCCAAATTCCCATTGTATTATCATGACACATTCCCTTAATAACTTTTGTCCCCACAATTTCCCATACTTAACTAGTACACACAATTCTATCTTAAGCTAACTAAAGATTTAATTTGGGATATACAATTGTTTTTCCGCTTAAGGCTAGTAATATGGTGAAACATGGAACAAACGGGATTTAAAGGCTCAAAGTGGGCAAAGGTAATTGAAAAGGGTAGGCTTAATTTGGATAAGTGAGTTTAAACAAAAGATGGCCTCAATCATATGTAAGCATACAAATATAATAAATATTGGACATATAGGATGAAACAAAATATAGATTACAATCATAGAGAAGTAAACACACAAGAATAAAATGTTTATGGTTAAATAATGTAACCATGCATAATGGCTCAAATCTTCACAGGTTGTGTGTTCTTTAGCTCAAGAATCATGTTCCAAATACAACTTCAAGCAGATTTATCATAAATTTTTTTTTTTTAAAATTAGTGAAATTTTGTTCCAAAGATAGAGTATTAGAAGAAACTTATTGTCTTTTCAATCAAGTAGAACATGTATGCAACTAACCTACTGACCGACCTCCCCACACTTAAGGCCTTGCACCGTCCTCGGTGCCATCTGTCAGGAACAGGGGTGGGCTGGTGGCAGTATCTCCACAGTCGGGACCATCATGGTTCCTTGTGCTGGTAAAGGAAGTGGAGTCCGGGGTGTCTGAGTCCTTGAAGTGTCCCTTGAGTAGCTCCTTGAGGTGTTTGAATCGGCGCTCGTTACGACGCTCTCTTAACTTCACTTTCTGTTCTTACTGACCCAACCTTTCGATTTTCTGCTGGAGCAGTGCGTCTGTTGTAGGTGCTTGTGGTGTTAAAGAAGGAGTATCTTCAACCGGTGCAGTAGGAAGGCTTGTAGTGGCTGCTGGAGGTCTGAGGTATTTCCCGTTAGGGACATACTGATCATCCCGTGGAAGCATGGCTTTGGTGTCCCTAGCTCTGTAGGAGACTCCGGCTGTTGAGACAAGATCTGAGATCAAGGCAGGAAAAGGTAGGTTGCCCGCAATTTTTACGTGTCCCATGGCATTCCGGATATGTCTTGGTAGATTCAGAGGCTGGTCTGTAAGGATGCACCAAAGTAGAATGGCCATGTCCACAGTGAAGGAGGACTCGTGAGTGCTCAGAAAGACGTAATGGGACATGATCTGTGCCCATACGCGAGCCTCCAAGGTAAGTGCTGAAGCCGATATTCCCTTAGGGCGGGTATGATGGTATCCGTAGATCCAACGGCTGCTAGGTAGTGCGATAACTCTGAGAACAGCTTCCCAGTCAAATTGGTACATCTGGCACTTGAGTGCAGCTTCTTGAAAGGCGTCCAATCCTTCTGGAATAGGGGGAAGACCTAAAGCTTTTTGAATGGCCTCTTCTGTAATGGGTACTTGCTTCTGACGAATAAAGACAGACTGCAGGGTAGGCAGGTAGAAGTTAGAGTAGAACTCGACTACCCAAGAAAGATTGGCCTGCCTTGGTTGTCTCTGTAGGAAACCCCATTGTCTTCGTTCAATTTGCGGCTCAACAAAAGTGGCAATATTGGGAGGGAGGATAAGAAGGTGTTCGTTGTTATTGCTCCTTTCAGCCAGAATAGGGAACATCTGCTCACAGTAGCGATTTGGAAATCGCGTAGTGTCCTTTGCTTTAAAGGCTTTCTCCTTTTCATCAACCTTGAGGATCCTCTTAACTCTTTTTGTTGAGGGCTTGACTGCAGTTGAAGAAGGCTCTGCCACTAGGGCTCTTTTAGTTCCTCTTCTTGCTGGGGGTTTGGGAGTAACTTTCTCTTTTCCTTTCTTGGTGGCCATCCTGAAAGAGGGAAGAGAAAGTAAATTAAATTCAAAGAGATATATAGCAAGGAAGAGAACAGAAAATGTGGTGATGGATGCACATTAGGAGGTAACTGACATTAACACACGCTCATGAGTGCATGTGAAAAGTCATCAGTGGAAAATAGCTAGTGCATATAATGACAAGTGAATGCAAGGTGTTTATTGGCATGTCGGCAAAGGGCATGAGTAGCATAGATCTTGCATCACGTTGTAGCAAACTATCATGTTTGTATTGACAATTAATTTTAATTAATACAATAGTAAAGAGAGTTTATGAGAAGCAGCATTGAATAGTAGAACAACATAGAGAAGTGCAAAATGCCATATGGGCTTTTTCACAAACACATAGCATGCATGGTAGATAAGGTATAGAAAGTATTAAAGTGAACATGCAAGAAACCCTTTAAAGAAAATAATATATAATTGCCAAATAATTTGCAACAATCCACAAGCATATAAGGAAGAATAATGACTCAAATATAATTCTAACACCATGTAAAAAGGAAAGAAGAAGAAACAAAATATGAATAATGAAAAGAAAAAGAAAAGAAAAGAAAATAACATATAAAATAAGAAGAATGGTAGAAAAGGAAAGAGGGAAGAAGAAAATAAAACCATGTTAATGGAGGTGAGAGAGAGGGAGGGAAAGGGGAGATAGAAGGAAGAAAGGAGAAGGAAGAAATAAGGAGGGAAAAGAAAAATTAGGATTGGGGAGGAAAAAGATAAGATATTTTGGCAATTAAGTTGGAGTTGTGCGGCGCAAGCGACGCGGCCGCATGGGGCACGCGTTCGCGCGATTGCGCTTTAGGTCAGGTGACGCGGTCGCGTCGGTCACGCGGTTGCGTGACCCATGTTGTGCTTCTGGCGCGAGTGCAGCCTCGCGCTTCCACAACTCTCTGTTCGAATTGATATATTTGCCAAATTTGGGGTGACGCGATCGCGTGGGGCATGCGATCGCGTGAGTGGGCTTCAGAAGGGAACAACGCGGACGTGTGCACCATGCGTCCGCGTGGGTAGAATTGTGCGTTCAGCACCAACCCAGCACCACTCTCGCACAATAATTCATTGTGCATCCTTTTTACGTCGAAAATCAGGGCACGCGGCCGCGTGGGTCACGCGGTCGCGTGGGAGGCCATTTTGGGATCGGGTTCTAGCTGCTTCCTGGGCTTCCTTGCAAGTTGTGGAAATGGAATGGGAGTGGTGTTTTCAGCAGTGTTTGCGCCTTTTGGTGCTTTCTCATATGGTTGGGCTTCTTCTTTTTCAGCTATGTCCTGTATGTCCTCTTCCTCTTCAACATCTTCTATTTCTACTACCTCTTCAGCTGAGGTGTGTTCTGGTGGGCTTGGCTCCTCCTGATTCCTCTCCTGCAGTGTGGTTCCGGACCTTAGGGTGATGGCATTAATGCCTCCCTTTGGATTGGGTAATGGTTGAGAGGGAATTCCAGTGGAACTTGAAGGTTGGTTATTGGAATTCTGCATTGATCCAATCTGTGAGGCGAGAGCTTGTACAACAGAGGTCACACCATTTAGAGTGGCACTAAAGTTGTTTTTCATGGCCTGTTGTCTCCTATCAATAGATTGTAGTAACTCATCATTAGGAGATGAAGAAGGATAAGTAATTTGAGAGGTCTGCTGTTAGGTATTTTGTGGTCCTTGGGATTGCCTCAGGTGAGGTACTCTGTAAGGTTGATTCTGCTGCCTGTTGTTTTTATTATTCAACCTCTGATTTCCCTGATTATCTCTGCCTCCTCTATTATTGTTGTCCCTCCAATTCTGGTTAGAATTGTCCTGCCATCCATGGTTATGATTTCCACCTTGATTGCACCCTTGGTTGGGGCGGTCATAGAAGTTATGGGTGGATGCCACCATGTTATCTTCCTATTGGAGCTGCGAGCATTCATCAGTATAATGGCTATAATCAGCACAAATTCCGCAGACTCTCTGTGGGACTAACTATTGGCTTTGCTATGGTGAAGGAGGTTGAGCTTGCTGGACTTGTTGTTGATTCAATTGCATTTGCTTCAGCAAGTTGGTCATTTCACAGATACTCTGAGCTAGAGCAGCAGTCTCTCTGCTAGAGGATACCTCTGCAACGGCTTTTGAATGGCCTTGCTTCTGCCTGTGGTTCCTAGTAGATTCAGCTAAGTCGCTGATCAATTGGCATGCCTCATCAGTGGTCTTGTACTTCTTCATAGGCCCATTGCTGGCACTTTCCAATGTGGTCTTATCTTGGGGCCTCATGCCCTGTGTGATATAGCTGAGTAACACTATCTTGTCAATCCTGTGGTAGGGGCATGCTTCCAGAAGATTATTGAAGCGCTCCCAATATTCAAAGAGAGTCTCGTTGTCATCTTGAACAATTGTGGAAATGTCTTTCCTCAGTTTATCAGTAACTTCAGATGGAAAGAATTTTTCCAAAAACTCTTTTCTGAGCGTATCTCAGTTGGATACATTTGCTAGGGGTTGAGTGTAGTACCACTCTCTTGCTTTTCCCTCAAGAGAAAATGTAACGACCCAATTTTTGGTATGTCATGATCATACTAGAAACTGAGCGCTACCAACTTGCCTACTTAATTATTATCTATTATTTATTATATGAGCCTGATTCGTTGTTAAAAGCGTAGTTATTTTATGAGGTACTTTTTTTTTAAAAAACGTTTGGATTCAAAATAGAATCATTTACAATCAATCCACAAATAGTAACAAATAAAACATTTATAAACAACCATACATAAATATATCACAAGTAGTTGATATCATTCCGTGATCCAGCCTTTATTAGAGTATAGCTTTTTCGTTAGAACACCCCTAGATATAGCTAAATAATATCTATATACATATATATATATACAATATCCCAGGTCCTGACCTGTTCAAGAAGTCCCTAAGCTGGCGCCCAGGCTAGCCTAGACTCTATACTCACCTAGTCCCTCTAAACTACTAAAGCGAGGGAAAGTACGTTCTAGGTCTTCAAAACACAAGTCAGGTGAATCATCATCAAAAGGTGGAAGGTCGTCTACTAATCCTCTACACGATCATATGTCATCAAAGAGCGTCTCTCAAGTACTTCATCGAGTGGCCACATAACAGCAACATCGTACAGAGGACTTAGGTTAAAGTTTGTAGATAAGCAGGGTGCAGACGTTGGCTGGCCTCACAGTATATACATATAAACAGGTAAGGGAGTTCACTCTAGACTCAGAAAACTACCTAGAGCAGAATCCTCTTTGCAGAACAGTCATTAGCAAACTACGAAAGGGTACTCATGCTTCCATCTGAAGGGGGAGGGGAGAGAGAAGGGGTAAGAACTTAGGAGTTCTTAGTAGGGTCGGGGTTATTAGTTAAGTTCATTAATTCTGTGTCGCTTAGCAGACATATAGCAGAATACAAGAAGCAGTAAATAGAAGATACATGTAAATAGAGGAAATAGAGAAAATAGAAAACAGAACACAAACAGAAAAATACAAGAAAATACAACACTGACACAGAGAATAGAATACAAACAAGGAAAGCATACATTCATACAACAATCATAACAGAGGAAAATGCACAGCCAAGTATGATGCATGTCTAGCCCTAGTGCAGGTAATGAGCTCATCTGTCGGTTACTAACCCGCTCCCGATGTTATCCAGCAACCTCTGTCTGGATAAGGCTTTCCAATTGGCTATACCCCTGTGTACAGGAAATAATCCCTCTGCCACCACAGGGTCCACTGCACGCAGGAAATAACACATCTGCCACTGCAGGGATATATGCCAACACACCTTCTGTATACAGGAAATAACCCTCTTCCACTACAGAAATGGAACAGGTGGTCACGGTACTTCTGTAGCAGGAAATAACCCATCTGCCTTACAGAAATAAAATATGGATTTGTACCGTAGGAAAGCGTTCTCACTGATCGCACCACTATCTATCTGACTGCCTTCACGCAGTAGATCATCATACAAGTATATCTGGAGTTGCCTTAACGCAACAAATAAATATCTCTTGGGTTGCCTCAAGCAACAAATCATCACATAATCATTCTCATTATCATCATTCATCATTTTCACATTCTTATGCAGTACCTCTTTCTTCCTTTATTCAATCATACTGTACAACCTTTACATCTTTCACTTTTACAATATCCTGGCTCAAACCATTTCTCTTTATCATATTATTCTTTTCTCTTTGTATCTCTTTACTTTACTCTGGTTACTCTGTGCTCTGTGTTACTTTATTCTGCTCTGATTTCTCTGTTTAACGTATGTATTTAAAGCTTATGTAAATTTCAGTATGAATAGTTAGCCTGTCCTAGGTATAGGTTCATTAAGTCTATACTAAAATAGTTTAACTTTTCATATAACACCTAACCCTAGTCGCAACTCAAGTACTAACTAAGTTGCCCTAGTTCGTTCACTAGTCTCTGTCTGTTTTTCTGTCATTAAAACTTTACAGACTTTTTCTTCGATTTTTATCTTTTCTTCAATTTTTTATCTTTTATTTATCTTTGCCTCACTAATGTGTTTTTACCACTCCCTAAGTGTTTTATGAAAGTAATTATGAGATTCTATGCTTAAAGTTGTCTTTCTAAAGCTTTTACAGAAAACTGCCTTTTCCGCATTATTTTATTATTTTTATTAAAATATTATTTTTAATTAAATATTATTATTTAACATTTTATTATTTTTTTGTTATTTTATCATTAAATTTTCGAAAATTAACTTACTTTTAATTTTAACCTTTAAAATTCACTTTTTACCACCCGTAACTTTTAATATTTCTACTTTTACCACCCTAACTTTCAGAAATTACCAAACAACCCCTAAAACACCAAAAATTTTACTTCATTGCCCTTTCTAAGATCTAAGGCCTGTTCTTCATTGTTCTTTATCACACTCAAAGTGTTCTTCATGTTCTTAAAAAATTCTTCAGATTCTTTCTCTGTTTTTACCCGTTTTTCAGTCTTTTCAACAACCAATTTTTACCATGATTCAAAATAAAATTGCAGCCACTAAAACCCCATCTTTTCTACATGATTTTAACACAAATTGAACCCCTATTTAGGTCCTAGGGTTTTGATAAACACATATTTCATGAGTTCTTTTGTGCTTAATTAGAGTGATTTATTCAACTCTTCACCTACTTATTCACATTAATCGCATAGTTTTACTTTCCCTTCCTTATTATGTCATATAATGAAAAATATGTTTTTTAAGCTTTAAAAATTAATCATTTTAATTACCTTTATTTCCATTCGATGCCGTGATTAGTGTGTTGAGTAGTTTCAGATTTTCTAAAGGCAGAATGACTTAAAAGGATGGAAAAAGGAAACATACTAGAATGGAAGGAGGAAGCAAAACGGAGATTTAAAGAAACTGGTATCCACGCGATCGCATGGATGACGCGATCGCGTGCCAAGCACGAATCAGCAGCGACGTGGCCGCATGCCTGACGCGACCGCGCGCCTCAAGCAGAATACACATGACGCGGTCGCATGACTGACACGACCGCGTGGCAAGGAAAAGCTCCGAATGACACGACCGCGTGACCCACGCGGACGCGTGACAGAGGCCACGCACCAGAAATTATAGAATATGCCCCTAGCGAATTCTGAAGCCCTTTTTGGCCCAGATCCAAGTACAGACAGCATAGACCAGAGATTATAAAGTGTGGGAATGCTTCCATTCAAAGGGAGCTCGCATATTTTCACCTTTCAATGATTTAGATTTAGTTGAGAGGGAGATCTTCTCTCTCTCTCTTTTAGGATTTAGGATTTCTTCTTGTTTTAAGAGTAACTCTGGATCCAGGTTTAATGTTCTTTTTGTATTACTTCTATCTATTTATTCCAACATTTGAATTGATTATTATTATAAATTGATCTAAGAATTATTCCATGTTACAGATTTCTAATTGAATTAATGATAATTTGAGGTATTTTCAGTTTATGATTGTTCTCTTGATTTAAGTTGCCATTGCTTCCCATCTAAGGACACTTTTATTATTTCAGCAATTTACTTTTTCCCCTTTTGGTTTTGGTTAAGAATTCAGTAACTCAACAGTTATTAAACTCAACATAATTGATAATCATTACTTTGCTAATTAAGTTGAACTTAAACAATCCAAACCTTTTCTTATGAAATAATTAGGATTCAAAGGTCAATTTAATTAGTCCCTTAACTTTCCTTTGCTCTGGTAAAGGTTGACCAAGTGGAATTAAGATACAACTTTCATTATTGTTGAGAAGGGTAACTAAGTTGGACTTCTAAATTTCCCTTATCTTGCCAAAAGTTGTTTTACAGTTATTATTTATTTTTACTTGTCATTTAATTCATTCGTCATTTAAATTACTCGCTTCTCACCTTCTAAACCCCGATTACAACCTTTATAGCCAATAATAAGAACATACTTCCTCACAGTTCCTTGAGAAGACGACCCGAGGGTTGAATACTCGGTTAACAATTTTTAAAGGGGTTTGTTACTTGTGACAACCAACACATTTGTAAGAAAGGTTGATTGCTTGGTTTAGTAACTATACTCACAACGAGAGTTTTTATAACCTCTAAACCATCAATCTTCTGCTCTTTCAAAATGGTGCCGTTGCCGGGGAACTGCTAACGTGTGCCTTTTTATTGGTTATTGTAAATATTTTTTCTTTTGCTTGTTTAATTATTGTTGTTTTTTTTCCTTTTTCTCTTTATTTGCTACTATGAACTCTCACCCCCCTCGCTTTGAGTTTGGTTCTAATATCGTTAAAGGAAATAGAAGTTATAGTAGGAATGTGCATCAAGGTCAGACCAATCAAGGATGGATGGAACCAAGAGGATCTAATCAACCCTTTTGGTAGCAACACCCTCCGAGATATCCTGGACAAAGACCATTCTACCGTGCATACCCAGCTGTAAGACAAGGTGGACAACCTTGTAATTACCAACAAGCCCCACCCCGTGCATATGAACCATCCTTTCAACATAACCTCGAACCACCACACTCACAAGCTTCTCTTCACCATTCGCCATCATATGATCCTTCCTTACCTCAATACCAATCCAATCATTCCCAATCATCACCACTTTCCTTTGTATCATGTCCAAGTCTGGCAAACCGCGAAGCAAAGGATCGCCTGAAAGAAACAATGATTAAATTTCAAACAACCATTCAACAACTGGAGCAAGCACTAATTCAATGGTCCACTAGGCGCTCAAATATACAAGGATCAACCACAGCTCCATGTGGACAGCCCAATGAAGAGCGTAGCATGAAAGAAATGCTAGAGACTCCAGTGAACAAGACAGAAAATGAATTCGTACTAGAACAAGTGGAAGAAGCTGTCATTGTTCAAAAAGAAGAGTTGGTTGAAGATCTAGGCGATGCTGAACTTCCTTGGGAATACAGAATTGAGGAAAACTCTGTCCAAGACACTACAATTGATGCTAAGGAGGATACCGTACAATCTCCAAGGCAAGTCGTTTACGAAGAATCAGACGGAATAATCCAAGAAGCAAATTTCCTTGATGATGATAGTCACAAGTCTAGTGCTCCTAGTGATGAACTTGCGTCCGCAAGTGAATTCTCTGAGATCGAAGAATCTTCCCCAAGTGAATATGAAGATGATGCGGAGGTAGATTTCTCTCAACCTCCAATCTATGACTCAAGTGATGAGGAAGACACAGAAGACTTTGACTAGAATACAGATACAATCGAAGATCTTTGCGAAGAAGTGGAAGAATTCACAGAAGAGCACAAGGAAACGGAACTTGCAGAACCACCAAAAACACCTATCCCAAGGCCATTGCCACCCAATACAAGCTTCAAGTGGGTACACCAGAGGGAAACGGCTCGTATTCAGAGCTGGTGCACCAGGTTCAATAAGGTTCCACGCTTCACCTCGAAGTACACAAATTGGTATCGTGCTCAATTGCATGGATCACGGAGGACGTTTGGTCGCCACGGTGAGATTCTACTCTTTAACCCGCCCGAATGGAAACTTACAAATCAAAACGGAGGCGGATCTAAAAACACAGCTTGGGATCATGGATTATGTTCTGACATTCGTCATCCCGGGAGGCTGGATATCTGTTTAAAGCTGCGCAGAAGCTTTACATGCCTAGTTTAGGACCCCGGAGGCTATTGGCATTCCAAGCACTGGTGGAGATTTTTGGACGAATTTAAACACAAGCCACCATAACAGGATACTCTTCCAATGTCCAACTTAAGGACTTTAACTAAAAGTGCTAGGTGGGAGACAACCCACCATGGTATGGTCGCTTCTTTTTCAATTTATTTCTTGTTAATTGCTTTCAATTTTTCCTTTTTCATTTTAATTTATTAAACCTGGAATCATGCATAAGCATAGTCATTGCATTCTGCACTTTTCATGCATAAAAAAAAAAAAGTGGTTGCACGACGCGACCGCATGCCCCATGCGATCGCGTCATATCACGAAAAACACCACCCATGCGACCGTGTGACCCACGCGGCCGCGTGATATATATATCGGCGTAAGGATCCAACGAACAGAAAGTTGGGCTGGAATCGTGCGACCCTTGTGTGTTTCGCACAAATTGGCCCATGCGATCGCATGCCCCATGCGATCGCGTCACTTACCCAATACCAATCCCACGCAACTGCGTGAGCGATGCGATCGCGTCGCATGGATTCCACATCGCCCCAAAAGGAGACAGAGAGTTGTGCTAAAACGGCGCTGGAGTCATGCGTTTAGCACGACTTCCAGCGACGCGATCGCGCGACCTATGCGATCGCGTCACCCTTCTTTCCCCCTCGCATACGATCGCGCACCCCACGCGATCGCGTCACTCCCATTCTCGTCCCAACCACGCGACCACGTGCCCCACCCGGCCGCATGGATTCGAAAATATAACCCCCCCAACCCGCGAACCCTATCAGTCGCGCAGCCCTCACCCCCAACCCTCTTCCCCTTCTCTGCCTCCTCTCCCTCCAACCACCACCCACCACCTTCCAGCTGCCACCGCACCATCACCCAGACGCCGCCGCTGACCTGCCACCACCGCCGTACCACCCCCTCCCCTACTCTCTCCTTCCTTCTTCCTCTATCCTTCCCTTTCCACCGCTGCTCGCCGCCACCACCGCCCACCACCGCTGGCCATCCACCGTGCCCTACCCCTTCAGCCAGCAACCCCAACCACAACCTCCCACCCCTATCCTCTCCCTCCGACACCAACCCCCTCCGCCGCCACCACCGCGTCGCCGTGCACCACCACCGCACCGGACGCCGCCGCAGCCACCTTCTTCCCTGTTCCACCCCTTCCGCTTACCAGGTTCCGCAACACGCAACCATTTTTTTTATCTGTTCGTCACTTTTTTGTATTTTTTATTCCGTTTATGTTCATAATTAGGATAGTTAGACTTGCATGTTGTAGTGGATTTTTAGGTTGTTAGGTAGCTTAGGCTGTGGTTAGTGGATCTAGGTCTGTTTACTTGCACTGTTCTTACGTCTATGTTATCCTATGTGCAAATCTGTTGCTGCTATAATCACGATTCATATGCTGCTTTCTTGTATGTTGCTGCTGTTTACATTGAGTTTTTATGTTAATTTTATATTTATGTACATGAAGCTTGATTTTTTTAATTCATATGAACTGATTATATTGCTGTTTATTTTCCGGGACAATCCAATTTTAGCCGGAATGCTGCCCAATTTTTTTTTAAATTTGTTTTCATTCATGTTTTGGTTTGGCATTTCTGAAATCTGTTTTACTCTGCTTTACCCAAATCATTACATGAATGCTATGGCAGACCTTCTCACCCTTTTTGATTTCCTGGTTCATAAACTGCTTGTTCAATTATGAGTACTTCTATTCTTACCTATGAATCCTTGTTATATGGTTTTTTCTCTATGCCACTTACTTTAACCCGCACTTTACTAACTCACTGTTTTTAATTTACTAATTTCTTTATCAAATCCTAAACATACTAACCCTTTTGGTCTCTTTTCTGATTATTTTCACTTTCCTCTAACTTTCTAACCATGGCATATTGCTTATTTTTTTTTCCATTTAACCTAAATTCAATCACATTTTTATTACTCATTTTCCTTATTCTATTTCTCCCCTACCGCTTTGAGTTTCCTTTGTTTAATTGCCTATTTGCTTTCCTATTTTTTTATCCATTCCTGATTTTCTGTTTTTCAGGATGTCTGCCTCACACAGGAAAGGTAAAGGCAAGGCCACTGGCAAGCGCAAGAGAGGAGATTCCTCCCAGTCCATCATTTCTCTAATGCACGATACCTCATGGCGGGAGAAGAACTTCACACCGCAGGAGAAAGCTAACCAGCTGCTTCCTACAAATGATCCTATAAAATTTGCAAACCGGTACTGTGAACTGAAGTACCCGGCTTTTGCAAACTCCAGAAATCTATACCTGGAACGTACCTTGAAGATTCCAGAGGCCCTCCAGCAGTACACTACTGAGCAAATCAAGCAAAGGGGTTGGTTCTTTCTGGAGAGATCACTGACAGATATCAATGCATCTTGGGTCTGAGAATTCTATTGCAACTACTACCTTACTACCCTTGATGCAGTGAACCTGAGGGGAAAGCAAATTTTGGTCACAGAGGAGGCCCATAGAGACCATTCTCCAGCTCCCAGCCAAGTCCGATCAGCCAGATGGTTTTGCACAAGCTGAGGAGGACATGGGCCAGATGCAGTTTGACTGGGATGCCATAAAGGCACGGATAGCAATCGACCCTGCTGTTCCTTGGGAGATGGGTCAGAACACCACTATGCCTAGAGGGATCAAGAGAGTGTACTTAAATGATGAGGCTCGGCTATGGCATCAGATCTTGAGTAATTTTGTGATGCCAAGTACTCACAAGACGGAGATCCCGGCTACCATGATCACCCTCCTTTGGTGTGTGCTGGAGGGTAAGGACATATACTTACCTCGTTTTATCCAGCATTATATGGCCAGGGCCCACGTACGAGGCATTCTCCCCTTTCCTTACCTGGTTACACGGCTAGGCCGTCAGGCTGATGTGCCTTGGGAGGATGCCGATGAGAGACCCCCAGCAGCGGACTGCAGGAAGATCATCCCGCACAGCAGGAACTTCCTTACTTTGGGCTACAGACCACCACCTGTCACTGTTACTGATGAGACAGCCCCTCCGTCTGCTGGACCCTCTTCATCCACAGCTGCCCCAGCTGCCCCTGCTACCACCACTGCACCTCCACCCGCCTCTGAGCCAGTCTATCGCCTCGTGCATCGTCTATTCCGCCAGCTTGATCAGATGGAGCACCGTAACAGGCGCCAGTATGAGAGATTGGAGCGCCGCAGCAGGCGACGCTATTCCCATCTGAAGCTGATGATCAGACAGGGCGCCGACATCCCCTCAGAGCCCGACACCCCTTCAGAGCCATCAGAGGATGAGCACGAGGAGGAGCCTCATTCCCAGGCGGAGACTCATCAGCAGGCAGCCACAGAGCAGGCTGCCCCGCATCAGGAGGTTATGCCCCAGATAGAGGCTGCAGATCCGGAGATCCCGCTCCAGTCCGTCCCACCTCCACAACAGCCAGACCCTCAGCCCACCACCACCACGGAGACCCCAGCTACCATCCCTACCATTGATGGCACTCCTTCACACCAGGCTTGATTGAGCATCGAGGACGATGCTTCATTTTAAGTGTGGGGAGGTCGCCATCTCTGGCATTTATTTTGGTGAACCACTACATACTTTTTCTTTTATTTTGGATATTTTTCTGTATTTTTCTCTTTTTCTTTTATTGTTATTTTCTGAGTACTTATACATTGCTACTTGTGTATTTTACTCTATGTGCTGCATTTTGCATCTTTAGTTCATACTTTAGCCATTTAGTTTATTTTAGTTATTTAGTTTAGTTTGTAATTCTGATTTATTAGTGGATTAATTAGTATAGTTTACCCTTTTTAGCATAAGATAGTATAAATAGAAAAATATAAAAAGGAAGTAAACTAGAAACTTTAACAGAATCAAAACAACCCACACCTTGTATATATAGCATTACATGTTAGTTGACAATATTTCATCAAGGAGGAACATTAAAACTTTAAAAGCAACCCTAAATAATTTTTTTCAAGAGAATAATGGGAATTTTTAACTAAACCTGCATACAATATATGAATGATATATGATGCTTGAGTTAGAGAACACACAGCCTGTGAGTCTTGAGCTTAAATTGTATGGTTGCATTCAAACCATAATTTCATTTCTGTGTGTCACATTTCTTTTTATTCTGATGTTCTTTGCTTTGCTTTAATCTATATGTCCAATTATAGAATATAGAATAGATACATTCTAAGAGAATGATTGAGGCCATCATTTGATTTTAGCTCACTCACCCCAAATTAGCCTACCTTTTACATTACCCTTGTTAACCCCTTGAGCCTTTCAAAACCCCTTTATTCTATTTAGCCAAATTACTAGCCTTAAGCAGAAAAACAAAATAAAATGCCGAGTGAATCCTTGGTTAGCTTAAGATAGAAAATTATAAATAGAGTTAAATGTGGGAAACCTTTTGGGAACATGGATGATAGAAACAAAAGGTAGAGAAGTTAAAAGGAATAAAATAAAATTTGGAAAGCATGCTCATGAGAAAATCTAAATGATTCAATTATCATGTGCATTAAAAAAAAAGTTAATTTTTTCAGCATTTAAATAAAAGGGGATACAAAAGAAATTCTCCAATGCAAAATAAAAACAATGCACATGGAATAGAAAAAAATAAAAATAAAATAAAAAGTGAAACATGAGCATGTAACAATAAGTGGGAAATTATGGGAAATTAGGTAAAGAAATTTTATTTTACTAGATGTGTATGCTAGGTGAGATCTTTGTCTAATTAGGGATTCGCTTATTAGCTCACTTAACAATATACATAAATCCTTACCTTTATCTTGGCCCCATTACAACCTTAATTAAGACCTCATGACTTTTTGGTGTGGCTATATTCTATAATTGTTGATTGGTTAGATGAAAAACAAAGCTGTACAAATTAAGAATAAAAAGAAAAATAGAGTGAATAAACCCAATAAACACTGAGTGACTAGAGAGTAAACACAAAATTCAGTGAGGGTTCAATAACTCATCAACATATATCTGTGCTCAAAATTTACTAATTGTTTTGCAAGTTTGTACAATGTTTTCTTTCCCATCTCATTTGCTAAAGTACTTTATTATTTAAGGGTTGGCTATATATATATATATATATATATATATATATATATACATAACCCCTTGAGAATGTGAATTAACTTAGCTACATGTAAAATTTATATATGAGTGGATGAATTAGAATTCCATGACTCATTAGGTAGATGCATTTAGCATAGGTTGCATTTCATAACATTCCATCACTTTACCCTTAATTATTTACCTTGGATTTAGCATGAGGACATGCTAGTGTTTAAGTGTGGGGAGGTTGATAAACCCATATTTCATGAGTTCTTTTGTGCTTAATTAGAGTGATTTATTCAACTCTTCACCTACTTATTCACATTAATCGCATAGTTTTACTTTCCCTTCCTTATTATGTCATATAATGAAAAACATGTTTTCTAAGCTTTAAAAATTAATTATTTTAATTACCTTTATTTCCATTCGATGCCGTGATTAGTGTCTTGAGTAGTTTCAGATTTTCTAAAGGCAGAATGACTTAAAAGGATGGAAAAAGGAAACATACTAGAATGGAAGGAGGAAGCAAAACGGAGCTTTAAAGAAACTGGTATCCACGTGATCGCATGGACAACGCGATCGCGTGCCAAGCACGAATCAGCAGCGACGCGGCCGCATGCCTGACGCGACCGCGCGCCTCAAGCAGAATACACATGACGCGGTCGCATGACAGACGCGACCGCGTGGCAAGGAAAAGCTCCGAATGACGCGACCGCGTGACCCACGCGGACGCGTGACAGAGGCCACACACCAGAAATTACAGAATATGCCCCCAGCGAATTCTGAAGCCCTTTTTGGCCCAGATCCAAGTACAGACAGCATAGACCAGAGGTTATAAAGTGTGGGAATGCTTCCATTCAAAGGGAGCTCGCATATTTTCACCTTTCAATGATTTAGATTTAGTTGCGAGGGAGATCTTCTCTCTCTCTTTTAGGATTTAGGATTTCTTCTTGTTTTAAGAGTAACTCTGGATCCAGGTTTAATGTTCTTTTAGTATTACTTCTATCTATTTATTCCAACATTTGAATTGATTATTATTATAAATTGATCTAAGAATTATTCCATGTTACAGATTTCTAATTGAATTAATGATAATTTGAGGTATTTTCAGTTTATGATTGTTCTCTTGATTTAAGTTGCCATTGCTTCCCATCTAAGGACACTTTTATTATTTCAGCAATTTACTTTTTCCCCTTTTGGTTTTGGTTAAGAATTCAGTAACTCAACAGTTATTAAACTCAACATAATTGATAATCGTTATCTTGCTAATTAAGTTGAACTTAAACAATCCTAACCTTTTCTTAGGAAATAATTAGGATTCAAAGGTCAATTTAATTAGTCCCTTAACTTTCCTTTGCTCTGGTAAAGGTTGACCAAGTGGAATTAAGATACAACTTTCATTATTGTTGAGAAGGGTAACTAAGTTGGACTTCTAAATTTCCCTTATCTTGCCAAAAGTTGTTTTACAGTTATTATTTTTTTTTACTTGCCATTTAATTCATTCGTCATTTAAATTACTTGCTTCTCACCTTCTAAACCCCGATTACAACCTTTATAGCCAATAATAAGAACATACTTCCTCGCAGTTCCTTGAGAAGACGACCCGAGGTTTGAATACTCGGTTAACAATTTTTAAAGGGGTTTGTTACTTGTGACAACCAACACATTTGTAAGAAAGGTTGATTGCTTGGTTTAGTAACTATACTCACAACGAGAGTTTTTATAACCTCTAAACCATCAATCTTCTGCTCTTTCAGGTTTTGTTTTCCAACAGCCACAAGAACACACATTCATAGCTTGAATTTCATCAAATTTCATCAAAATTTCACCAAATTTTCACCAAGAATCAATCATATATGCAACCACTTATTAGCACAGCCAAATCATACAACATTCACACAACTCAAACACAAATATTCAAGATTAATTTCGTGACACCCTACCTGGTTTTGCTGCTCCTAATTCGGTTAGACTTTCAGGTGGTCCTTTAGCACTTTTTCCTCCTAAATTACATCAAGAACAACTTTAAATCCAAAAACCCTCAACTAACAAAATCTCCCTCAGCACGTTAGGAAGAGATATCTCACCTTAGACTTGCTGAAAATGAACGTTTCTTGGCCCTCAAGTCAAGTTAAGCATGATTCCCAAGGAAGAACATCAGGAAAACACATGTTTGAGCATGTTTCCTTGAAAACCGAATTGAAAGGGGAAAGGAACAGCCATCTCACCTTATTTCCATCCTTGATAAGTTACATGGTTATGTAGAGGAAGAAGAGAGAATCATTTTGGTGAAATCGGAGTTTTGATTTGAGTTTTAGTTCAGAAGAAATCAAGCTTTGAAGATTAAGTGTTCATGAAAGTTTCTCTCTTTTTTCTCTTGTTATTTTCGGCCAAAACGATTAAATGAGACAGCCTTGGAGGTCTTGGGGGTGTAGGGTGAGTTGTGATTGGTTGGCTTGGAGGTGGGTTAAAATAATATTAAAATATCTCAGGTGTATAACTACTAAAACTAGATGTATCGGAACACTTGCAAAAATATCTCTAAAAATTATTTTCTGAGCTACTAGCATAAATGACACTAGTAACATATTTATTATGAGAATAAAACATGAATAATGAGGCCTTAGCATTGCTAAAGTCATCAGAGAGTGCTGGTGCTAAGCTGCACCAGTAAACCATAAACCCGGTTAAACCGATTTTCTGGTTTTAACTAAAACTGACCAGGTAACCTTATAATATCATTCAAGAAGCTTCTAATACTAATATAATGATAATATCATCCTATTATCTCTCTTCTCTCATAAATCGGGTCCGGTTTGTCAAACTGAGACTATTTACGAAAAACTGAATCAAAACTCCTAACCGATACGGTTCAAAAACTAGGTTCTTCGTGACTGCGTTATTGAGCTTGCCTCATAAAAGGTTCTATCTTAAAGATGATATAATGACAATGAGGATTGAGATACTTGATGATATATCAAAACTTCTCCCTTTATTGATCCTCCGGAGTTCTCCGTACTTTCAGAAAAGATCTCGCGTACTCGAAAACCGGGGTTGTTACATTCTACCCTCCTAAAAGAAAATTTTGCCCTCAAAATTTCAGTTACCTGAGAATAGATGCAGGTAATCAGCTTTCATCTTATCTTCCAGTTCCCAAGTGTGCTCTTCTTCTCCTCTTTGTCCCTAAGCTACTTTGACTAAGCGAACAGTCTTGCCTCTCAGTTGCTTATCACTTCTTTCTACGATCTGAACTGGTGATGCTTGATATGTCAAATCGTTTTGTAACTGTACTGTCTCTGGTTGTAAAATATGACTCTCGTCGGGAATATATTTCTTAAGTTGTGAGACATGAAAAACATCATGAAGGTTTGATAGATATGGAGGAAGGGCTACTTGATAAGCTACTAGACCGACTCTTTTAAGTATTTGGAAAGGTCCTATGTATCAAGTGTTAAGCTTTTTAGTCTTAAGGGCTCTACCTATCCTAGTAGTCGGGGTTACTTTAAGAAAAACATGGTCTCACTCACTAATCTCTAAGGGTCTACGTCTATTATCGGCATAGCTCTTTTGACGGCTCTGTGCTGTCTGGATCTTCTGGCGAATCCCCTTTATCTTCTCAGTAGTTTCTTGCACTAAGTCTGGACCTAAGACACTAGCTTCTCCGTCGTCATTCCAACATAATGGTGTCTGACATCTCCTTCCATAGAGAGCTTCATAAGGTGCCATCCCAATACTTTGTTGGTAACTGTTGTTGTAAACAAACTCGACCAACGACAAATATTTTTCCCAACTGCCCTGGTTATCCATCACACAAGATCTTAGCATGTCTTCTAATGTCTGGATTGTCCGCTCGGATTGTCCGTCTATCTGAGGGTGGTATGCTGTACTCATATGCAGCTCTGTTCCCAACACTTTCTAAAAAGCTCCCCAAAATCTAGAAGTAAACCTCAGATCTCAATATGAAACAATTGATGAAGGTATCCCATGCAATCGTATGATTTCTTGAATATATATCCGTGCCAGCTTTCCTAAAGTATAGTCAACTCAGATCGGAAGGAAGTACGCCGATTTTGTCAACCTGTCCATAATCACCCAAATAGCATCGTGTCTTGTTGAGGTCCTTGGCAATCCCATGACAAAATCCATAGTGATCTGCTCCCATTTCCATTGTGGTATTTCTAAGGGTTACAGGGTTCCTGACGGTTTCTGGTGTTCCACCTTCACCTTCTGGCAAGTTAAACATTTTGAGACATAATCAGCTACCTCTTTCTTTAAGCCTGCTACCAGAACATTTGTTTCAAATCTTGATACATCTTTGTTACTCCAGGATGCATAGAAAATCTACTTTGGTGAGCTTCTGCAAGAATCCTTTTTTGCAATCCTCCAGAGTTAGGCACACAAATTCTGTTCTTGTACCTCCAGAGACTGCTACGATCTAGTCTCACAGCTTCTGGTCCTTCTGCTCCCATACGTCTCAACATTATCATCATTTCTGAATCCTAAACACAATCTTTGGTATATTTGGCTCGCTTACTCGAATTTGGTGATGACCCGATTGCAAGTCAATCTTAGAGAACACAGTTGCACCTTTTAACTGATCCATCAAATCATCTATCCATGGAAGTGGGTAGTTGTTCTTGATAGTAACTTTATTTAACTGTCGATAATTTACGCAAAGTCTCATTCCACCGTCTTTCTTCTTTACTAGCAATACCAGAGCTCCCCATGGTGATACACTGGGAAGAATAAATTTCTTTCCAAGTAGCTCATCTAACTGCTTCTTCAACTCTGCAAGTTCCAATAGTGACATCCAGTACGATGCTATGGAAATTGGTCCAGTTCCAGGTACTAGTTCAATCCTGAATTCTATCTCTCGCTGAGGAGGAAATTTGAGGATGTCATCCAAGAAAACATCAGAAAATTCCTTCACCATTCGGATTTGTTCTAGGCTTAGTTCACTATCATTCGAGCTAGCCGCTAACAGAACGTACCCCTCACAATCACTCCCGTCTAATGTAACTCTTATAGAATTCAGATATAAAGTATGGGACAGAAATGGTTTTGTATCTAAACTATCAGACGGAATAACAACAATTCTTTCATAGCAATCAAGGAAAACATGATACTTGGACAACCAATCTAATCCTAGAATAACTTCCAAACCACATAGAGGCAAACAGATTAGATCATGTATAAAAGTTCTGTTCCTAATAGTGAATGGTACTTGCAGGCACACTAAACTAGTCAAAGCATTTTAGGATGCAGGTGTATGGACAATTAGATTAAAGTTCAACTCAGAGAAATCTAGTCCCAACTCACGAGCAACAGTTAAAGAAATAAAGGAATGCGATGCACCCGAATCATACAATACAGTTAGAAATCGATTCTTGACGTAACACTGACCTAGAATTAGGGCGTCTGATTGCATAGCATCATCAACAATCATGGCAAACACTCGACCTTGTTGCTGGGTTCGGCTAGATTTTGAGTAAACCTCTTTGGGCAATTCTTAGCCTTATGTCCTAGTTCCTCACAAATAAAGCAAGCGTTCGTTCCTTACAGCATCCAAATCTAACATAGCCATAGCCATGGAGATCATAACAGCCATGAGGATAGCTATACCTCGGATCGATTTGTCATTCAGAGCTCGATTAAACTATGCCTATTCGCAGTCATTAAGGTCCTATCCGCACCAAACAATCAACATTAAGGTGATCAGTCTTAATATCTCAAGTTAGGCACGAACATTCCCAAAATGAGCACTCATATACATTCATGCCTAATGTATCTTAAAGATACCCTAACAGCATGAGACACACAACAGAGTATGCAATGAAGCATAGTCAGTCCACTCCCCAGGCTCTACTGGGAACGAACTGCTCTGATACCAAATTATAACGACCCAATTTCTGGTACGTCATGATCATACTAGAAACTGAGCGCTACCAACTTGCCTACCTAATTATTATCTATTATTTATTACATGAGTCTGATTCGTTGTTAAAAGCGTAGTTATTTTATGAGGTACTTTTTTTTAAAAAATGTTTGGATTAAAAACAGAATCATTTATAATCAATCCACAAATAGTAACAGATAAAACATTTATAAATAACCATACATAAATATATCAAAAGCAGTTGATATCATTCCGTGATCCAGCCTTTATTAGAGTATAGCTTTTTAGTTATAACACCCCTAGATATAGCTAAATAATATCTATATACATATATATACATACAACATCCTAGGTCCTGACCTGTTCAAGAAGTCCCTAAGCTGGCGCCCAGGCTAGCCTAGACTCTATACTCTCTTAGTCCCTCCAAACTACTAAAGCGAGGAAAAGTACGTTCTAGATCTTCAAAACTCATGTCAGGTGGATCATCATCAAAAGGTGGAAGGTCGTCTACTAATCCTCTGCACGATCATATGTCATCAAAGAGCGTCTCTCAAGTACTTCATCGAGTGGCCACATAACAGCAACATCGTACGGAGGACTTAGGTTAAAGTTTGCAGATAAGCAGGGTGCAGACGTTGGCTGGCCTCACAGTATATACCTAGAGCGGAATCCTCTTTGTAGAACAGTCATCAGCAAACTACGGAAGGGTACTCATGCTTCCATCTGAAGGGGGAAAGGAGAGAGAAGGGGTAAGAACTTTGGAGTTCTTAGTAGGGTCGGGGTTTTTAGTTAAGTTTATTAATTCTGTGTCGCTTAGCAGACATATAGCAGAATACAAGAAGCAGTAAATAGAAGATACATGTAAATAGAGGAAATAGAGAAAATAGAAAACAGAACACAAACAGAAATATACAAGAAAATACAACACAGACACAGAGAATAGAATACAAACAAGGAAAGCATACATTCATACAACAATCATAACAGAGGAAAATGCACAGCCAAGTATGATGCATGTCTAGCCCTAGTGCAGGTAATGAGCTCATCTGTCGGTTACTAACCCGCTCCCGACGTTATCCAGCAACCTCTGTCTAGATAAGGCTTTCCTATTGGCTATACCCCTGTGTACAGGAAATAACCCCTCTGCCACCACAGGGTCCACTGCACGCAGGAAATAACACATCTGCCACTGTTGGGATGTATGCTGACACACCTTCTGTATACAAGAAATAACCCCTCTGCCACTACAGAAATGGAACAGGTGGTCACGGTACTTCTGTAGCAGGAAATAACCCCTCTGCCTTACAGAAATAAAATATGGATCTGTACCGTAGGAAAGCGTTCTCAGTGATCGCACCACTATCTATCTGACTGACTTCACGCAGTAGATCATCATACAAGTATATTTGGAGTTGCCTTAACGCAACAAATAAATATCTCTTGGGTTGCCTCAAGCAACAATTCATCACATAATCATTCTCATTATCATAATTCATCATTTTCACATTCTTATGCAGTACCTCTTTCTTCCTTTATTCAATCATACTGTACAACCTTTACATCTTTCACTTTTACAATATCCTGGCTCAAACCATTTCTCTTTATCATATTATTCTTTTCTCTATGTATCTCTTTACTTTACTCTGGTTACTCTGTGCTCTGTGTTACTTTATTCTGCTCTGATTTCTTTGTTTAACGTATGTATTTAAAGCTTATGTAAATTTTGGTATGAATAGTTAGCCTATCCCAGGTATATGTTCATTAAGTCCATACTGAAACAGTTTAACTTTTCATATAACACCTAACCCTAGTCGCAACTCAAGTACTAACTAAGTTGCCCTAGTTCGTTCACTAGTCTCTGTCTATTTTTCTGTCATTAAAACTTTACAGACTTTTTCTTCGATTTTTATCTTTTCTTCAACTTTTTATCTTTTATTTATCTTTGCCTCACTAATATGTTTTTACCACTCCCTAAGTGTTTTATGAAGGTAATTATGAGATTCTACGCTTAAAGTTGTCTTTCTAAAGCTTTTACAGAAAACTGCCTTTTCCGCATTATTTTATTATTTTTATTAAAATATTATTTTTAATTAAATATTATTATTTAATATTTTATTATTTTTTTATTATTTTATCATTAAATTTTGGAAAATTAACTTACTTTTACTTTTAACCTTTAAAATTCACTTTTTACCACCCGTAACTTTTAATATTTCTACTTTTACCACCCTAACTTTCAGAAATTACCAAACAACCCCTAAAACACCAAAAAGTTTACTTCCTTGCCCTTTTTAAGATCTAAGGCCTGTTCTTCATTGTTCTTTATCACACTCAAAGTGTTCTTCATGTTCTTCATAAATTCTTCAGATTCTTTCTCTGTTTTTACCCGTTTTTCAATCTTTTCAGCAACCGATTTTTACCATAATTCAAAATAAAATTGGAGCCACTAAAACCCCATCTTTTATACATGATTTTAACACAAATTGAACCCCAATTTAGGGCCTAGGGTTTCGTTTTCCAGCAGCCACAAGAACACACATTCATAGCTTGAATTTCACCAAATTTCATCAAAATTTCACCAAATTTTCACCAAGAATCAATCATATATGCAACCACTTTTTAGCACAGCCAAGTCATACAAAATTCACACAACTCAAACACAAATATTCAAGATTAATTTCGTGACACCCTACCTGGTTTTGCTGCTCCTAATTCGGTTAGACTTTCAGGTGGTCCTTTAGCAGTTTTTCCTCCTAAATCACATCAAGAACAACTTTTAATCAAAAAACTCTCAACTAACCAAATCTCTCTCAGCACGTTAGGAAGAGATATCTCACCTTAGACTTGCTGGAAATTAACGTTTTTGGCCCTCAAGTCAAGTTAAGCATGATTCCCAAGGAAGAACATCAAGAAAACACATGTTTGAGCATCTTTCCTTGAAAACCGAATTGAAAGGGGAAAGGAACAGGCATCTCACCTTATCTACATCCTTGAAAATTTACATGGTTATGTAGAGGAAGAAGAGAGGACCATTTTGGTGAAATCGGAGTTTTGATTTGAGTTTTAGTTCAAAAGAAATCAAGCTTTGAAGATTAAGTGTTCATGAAATTTCTCTCTTTTCTCTCTTGTTATTTTCAGCCAAAACGATGAAATGAGACAGCCTTGAAGGTCTTGGGGGTGTAGAGTGAGTTGTGATTGGTTGGCTTGGAGGTGGGTTAAAATAATATTAAAATATCTCAGGTGTATAACTACTAAAACTAGATGTATCGGAACACTTGCAAAAATATCTCTAAAAAAATTATTTTCTGAGCTACTAGCATAAATGACACTAGTAACATATTTATTATGAGAATAAAATATGAATAATGAAGCCTTAGCATTGCTAAAGTCATCAGAGAGTACTGGTGCTAAGCTGCAACAGTAAACCGTAAACCCGATTAAACCGATTTTCTTGTTTTAACTAAAACTGAGCAGGTAACCTTATAATATCATTCAAGAAGCTTCTAATACTAATATAATGATAATATCATCCTATTATCTCTCTTCTCTCATAAATCGGGTCCGGTTTGTCAAACTGAGACTATTTACAAAAAATCGAATCAAAACTCCTAACCGATACGGTTCAAAAACTAGGTTCTTCGTGACTTCGTTATTGAGCTTGCCTCATAAAAGGTTATATCTTAAAGATGATATAACGACAATGAAGATTGAGATACTTGATGATATATCAGAACTTCTCCCCTTATTGATTCTCCGGAGTTCTCCGTACTTTCAAAAAAGATCTCGCGTACTCGAAAACCGGGGTTGTTACAGAAAACGGGAAAGCTTTCAGCAAAATTGAAGTTTCATCAGCACCATCACGCCTGACAGTAGAACAGGCTGCCTGGAATCTCTCAGGTGCTTGATAGGCTCTTGAGCAGGTAAGCCATGAAACTTGGGCATCAAATTGAGCAGTGCGGTCTTTATTTCAAAATCTGTAGCCACCGCTGGGTGATGCGCTTGAAACGGTTGCATTGTAAAATCAGGGGCTCCTTCCTCCTGGATAGTAACTCTTCTGGGTGCCCCCATGTTACCTGTACGTAAATCAACCGGATCAGTAGAACGGGGACTGGTTTCTTCTTCAAGTGACGTTTCAGACCTGCCCTCAGAGCGGACTAACTGACGCCGAGCTCGCCTTATTCGTGAAATAGTCCTTTCAATTTCAGGATCGAATAATAGCAAGCTTGGATCAGGAAGTGAACGCGTCATTTGACGAAAGAAACATGCAGCTCATAGTAACAAAAATAAAATAAAATGCAAATAAATAAATTCTAATTAATAACTTTAGCACTCTATTGCAACTCCCCAGCAACGGCGCCAAAAATTGATGCGAGCAGAAATTGGCGAATTAAAAATTGTTGATTTATATACGTTGCAAGTATAGTTCTTAACTCGCCAGAAATCTGCCTCTCAATTTAAAAAGGTGTCATAGAAAATTTGAAATTAAAATACTGGGAGTATGAGTCCCAGGTCATCTCCCAACGAGTTGCAGAAAAGTGTGCTATTTTATTAATCAGATGTTTTCAAAAAGTTTTATGTTGAGTAAACAGGAAATTAAATTGGTGAATTTGAATAATGTAAATAAAAGCTTTGACTGGGAATTGATTAGTTGGAATCCCTATTATTGTTGGAATGCTCTCAGGATTAATTGACAATTAAAGGTTGTCCTGTTTAGTTATCCTTTACTAGGTAAGGGAAAGTCAAACAAGTTGGAATGCTACGTCCGTTCACAAGTTGCAATCCACTTAATTAAAAGGGATTGGTGTTAGTGATTAGAAGGCAATCCAACCATAAACCCAATTACAATTTTTCTTTCAAGCCTTCCAACTCAAGGGTTCCTTTCAATCAATTCCCCATCAAGTTAGGGAACTACTCGCTCATTGTGAATGTAAAATTCATAGCATATAAAAAGTAACTAAAGGAAGACATTGTAAATAAAAATCAAAATAGTAAATTAAAAATAAAAGTAATCCTTGTATTAAATAATCCTAAAAATATTCCAATGGTAAAATTAAACAAAGCAAAGAACATGGAAGAGTAAAGCCAAGTAAAGAAGACGAACTAGAATGACGAAGTCTTGATGAGGTAATAACTCTTCTCAGTGTTCCAATGCCAAAAAGTAAGAGAAAATTAAATCCTAAGAACTATGAATGTGTAGAGAGAAAACCTAGAGGAGGAGTAAAACTAGATCTAAAAACTAAAACTGTGTAGAATGAATGTTGTGTTTTGTTTCTGCATGTTCTCTGGCTCTAGTCTGCTGTTCTGGGCCGAAAATTGGGTCAAAATAGGGTCCAAAATCGCCCCCAGCAATTCTACAAATTATGCAGATCACGCACGCCACGCGATCGCGTCACTCATGCAGACGCATCATTCGCGTTTCGCTTCACCACGCGGGCGCGTCGTCCACGTCTCTGCGTCACTTGTGCTTTTCCATTCCGTGCGGTCGCGTCATCCATGCGGCCGTGTCACTGCGATTTGATCTTCTCCGCGCGGTCGCGTTGTCCATGCGGCCGCGTCGCTTCTCGCTGATCATCTCCTCAATTTCTTATGTTCCTTCAATTTTTGCTAGCTTCCTTTCCAATCTCCAACTCATTCTTGCCTTATAAAGCCTGAAACGCTTAACACACAGATCATGGCATCGAATGTCATAAAGGAGAAGTAAAAATGCATAATTAAAAGTCTCTAGGAAGCAGTTTTCAATCATGTAATAATTTCAGGAAGGAAATATAAATGCATGCTATTTTAATGAATAAGGGGGTAAGGATCATGATAAAATCACACAATTAAATACAATATAAACCATAAAATAGTGGTTTATCACCCACCACCGGGGATCTCTCTCTCTCTCTCTTTCTCTTTCTTCTCTTCTCTTTTCTTTCTTTCTTTCTTTCTCTTCTCTTTTCTTTTTTCACCACCGGTGAGTTTTCTCCTCCGGTGCTTTTTTCCAGCGAACCCAACCGCTGTGATTTTGCAGTGGCTATAAGAAGCGCCATTGTTCCTCCCTAGATCTTGTTTTCTTCAACCTCTATACCTAAGGTTCTTGTTTTTCCTTTCTATTTATGTTCATATTTTTTAATTTATTTTCATTTTTTTTCTTGTTGCTTAGACTAAATTCGTTGCTTTATTTGTTGTTTCTTTGTATTGAAAAGTGATGTTGCTTGATTATTGGGTTGGTTATGATCAAATTTGAGCTTAATTGTGATGAACTTGCATATTGCATACCACATGTTCGATAAAATGCCTCAATGGACATTTTCTTTGATTCATATGACTTGGCCATCATATGCTTTCAATTTATCTTTTGTTAGGCATATTGTATGAATTGTGCAACTTCAATTGTGAATTTGGATGTTGATCAGATTGCTTTATCAATGCATTTCCTTGCTCGTATGCTTTGAGTTCAACCACCCATGTTTTCCAAGATTTTTATACCTTGTTAATGGGTGACTATAGTTGTAAATGCATTGTGTTGATAGAATCTAAGTTTCATTGTTCATCTTGGAATTTAATTTGAGTAACCACTTTACAAATGTTTAACTTTTGATGATGTCTTAATCAAACATCTTTTGGCTTCAAATTTAAGAATATTGTATATGTGATTACCACTTGTTGAGAATGAACAATTGACAATTCCCTCTTGGTGCTTGCTTGAAGTTGCTTGCATTTCTATGTTTTATATTTACAACATGAGCACTTAGTTTTGAAGCTTTGAACTTTTAGTTGCTTTGAGAGTGTGATGGCCGTTGTGTGCGGCCGGTGTGTGTGTTCCAACCGCATGCACCATTGGAATATACACACCGCCTTACGTGTGCATCACACTACTTTCAAGCTTTCAATTAAGAATTTAGTTTTCTTGACTTTATTAAGTGCTTCCTCATTATTTTTAATTTTTTGTTGTCTTATGGCCTTGATATTTCCTAATTTCCTTTTAGGATGCGAAAGAAGGGTAAGAAACCGGTCACATTACCCGTTGTGCAACCTACAACCCACGCATCCAGACCATATTTCATGGATCGCCCGAGTGATAACCCGGATGTCTTAGTCAACCAAAGAGCCGAGTTCCAATATGACAAGTTTAAGCAAAGGTCAATCCATTGGGAATGGACGCTTAAGGTTCCGAGCAAGTATAAAATAGTCATCCATGAGTGGATCGCCACACTTCATTAGGAGTTTCTTGAGCCAGACCCAATTGAAGTTAATGAAACCATGGTATAGAAATTCTACACCAACTACAAAAAATGGGAAGCGGAATCCGTATTCCTCCGTGGAAAGAGGTTGGAGACTTCCAACCCAGCTCTCGAAGCTATTCTGAAGATCCCCCACATTCCGCCCGAGAAGGATGATTATTCAAGGATCAAGACGAGTTTGTCCAAGGGGAGGATGTCTGTGACTCCCATACTTGAGAGAAATCTCCGTCCCAGTGCTTCATGAGAGTATAGCAAGGGGAGGAATTCTGTTCCTGCAACTATAGCTTACTCCGATTTAAATGCTAAAGCTCGTATATGGTATCAAATTGTGGCAGACTACATCATTCTCAGCACCCATGCTAACCATGTGAGATTCTAGACTGCTTTGCTAATTTGGGCTATCATGGAAGGAGAGAGTATAGCCATTGTGCCTTTATTACGCACATCGATATGGAAACTGATTGACAAGAAGAACATCAACATCCCTTTTCCATCGATGGTGATGCGTTTAGCAACTATAGCGGGGGTAGAGTGGCGTCCGAGAGATATTATTTTCAGGATTCCTAGAGGCAACAAGTTCATTCCGAGGGGAGATTTGTTGAGATCAACAAAACAACACCCTCCGAGAGGAAGACACCCACAGCGCCACCATCAAGTCTACCAACTTCGTCAACTACTTTACCCCTTCTCCGTCCTCTTCCGGAATCATTACAAGATATCTTGCATGATATCCATAACTTGGAGCATTTGGAGCATTTGGAGCAAAAGCGTTTCGAGTGGATATCGGCAAAGCTAGAAGGAAGAGACACTGGCCCAACTCCTAGAGCTTCATCTGAGCTAGCTGGGGAGGAGTATGAGGTAGTTGACCAACCCACTTTTGAGTCCACCAGCTGAAGGGGGCCCCTCTTCACTCTCCTGGATCATAAGCATGCACGGAGGACCATGCACAAACTAAGTGTGGGGGAGGATTGATGATTTCAAGGGGGTAAAATTTCTCTTTTCAAGACACTTTGCAATGTTCTTGTGGTACTTTTTCTTCATTTTGAGTAGTTTTATGTCTATTTCATCTTGTTTGGTTTGTTGTAAATATTTCTTTATCGTATGGATATTTGGTAGTTAATATTTGCATGTTGCATGATAGAATGAATAAATTGGTGAAACACCAAGGAAGTTCCATGAGATCTTTTCTAGGGCATACCATTGATTGAATTGAAGGAAAAATTGTGTTTGCCAACTTGCTTGGAGTATTTTATTTTTAGAACATGGAAAAGAGCTCGAACAACATACCTTGTGAGATTTGAGCTTTAAAAGATGGTTGCACTTTTCAACCATAATATTGTTCTTGTGTGATTATACTCCCTTTTTGATTGTGATCATTGATTTGCATGATTCGTTATGTCCTGTATTTGTGTTTGGATGTATTTAGCATGATTGAGGCCACCGTTTATGATAAACTCACTAACCTATATGGCCAACCCTTGCATTCACCTTTGTGAATCCCTTTGAGCCTATGAATTCCCTTTTGTTCTGATGATAGAACATTACTCCCCTTAAGCGAAAAACCATTGATGTTCTTGAATTACTCTTTGATTGGCTTGGGTGGATTAGTGTGTGTATTCTAAGTGTGGGAGAATTTTGGGAAGCATTGATGATAGAAGCATGAACTCATCGTGAGAAATTTTTGGCAATTAGGTAATGCTCATGCATTTCATTAATTAAGACATATGCATTCATATTTCAATTTAACAAAAAATATTTTCTTGTACATAACAAAGTATGAAATAAAGAGTAAATAAAGGATGTATACGCCATGTTTGAAAAGAAAATGCATGAGTGAGGTGAGATAGAAAAAGAAAATGGGTAGAAAGGTTGTATTGTTATGAGTACATAGGTGATGTAGGATTAGGTGGACACTCAAGCTAATCAAAGAACTAATTCTTTAAGTCCACTTAACCATATTTCATCCTACCTAAACCCTAGCCCCATTACATCCCTCTAAAGACCTCATGATATTTGTTATTCATGCATTAAATACTAGTTGATTGTTAGATGACTTGCAAATCTTTGAAAAGCATGATAAAAGGAGAATTGAGTTGTTAAACCCTAAACACTGAGCGAATTGAGTGGATACACATCCGGTGAGGGATTCGATCGCTCAATTCTATGTTCTTACGCCTCATATTGTATCTTCTTACAAGTTGATTAATTGGATAGTTTTGTTAATTTTAATTCAATTCTTTGGACATTGATCTTAGTGCATGAACTCTTTGCATTGGCCCTAAAGCTTTCTTTTGATGGATTAGAATTTCATGGTTTGTTTCTACCAACTCTCATCATAGTGCATATTGGCGATTAGCCTTAGGTTAGTTTCATGCATTTAAGTAGTATATAGCATAAGTCATTTTCCCTTTCATCTATCTCCTTTGAGTATGTTTAGCATGAGGACATGCTAGTGTTTAAGTGTGGGGGAATTGATGAATCCATATTTGATGATGATTTTTGGTTAGAATTGAATGGATTTTATCACATAAACTTGCACTTATTCCCGTGAATAGCATGCTTTTGAACGTTCCTCCCAACTTGTAGTTGATTATGAAAATATGCACGTGTTCATGCGCATAGACATGCATGCGTACGCACAGGAACCCAATAAGAGTGTGTGGATCATTTAGAGTGCATCGCGCGTCCGTTCAAGCATCGCCAACTTGTGTTTGCCAACTTGCTTGGAGTATTTTATTTGTAGAACACAGAAAAGAGCTCGAACAAAATACCTTGTGAGATTTGAGCTTTAAAAGATGGTTGCACTTTTCAACCATAATATTGTTCTTGTGTGATTATACTCCCTTTTTGATTGTGATCATTGATTTGCATGATTCGTTATGTCCTGTATTTGTGTTTGGATGTATTTAGCATGATTGAGGCCACCGTTTATGATAAACTCACTAACCTATATGGCCAACCCTTGCATTCACCTTTGTGAATCCCTTTGAGCCTATGAATTCCCTTTTGTTCTGATGATAGCACATTACTCCCCTTAAGCGAAAAATCATTGATGTTCTTGAATTACTCTTTGATTGGCTTGGGTGGATTAGTGTGTGCATTCTAAGTGTGGGAGAATTTTGGGAAGCATTGATGATAGAAGCATGAACTCATCGTGAGAAATTTTTGGCAATTAGGTAATGCTCATGCATTTCATTAATTAAGACATATGCATTCATATTTCAATTTAACAAAAAATATTTTCTTGTACATAACAAAGTATGAAATAAAAAGTAAATAAAGGATGTATATGCCATGTTTGAAAAGAAAATGCATGAGTGAGGTGAGATAGAAAAAGAAAATGGGTAGAAAGGTTGTATTGTTATGAGTACATAGGTGATGTAGGATTAGGTGGACATTCAAGCTAATCAAAGAACTAATTCTTTAAGTCCACTTAACCATATTTCATCCTACCTAAACCCTAGCCCCATTACATCCCTCTAAAGACCTCATGATATTTGTTATTCATGCATTAAATACTAGTTGATTGTTAGATGACTTGCAAATCATTGAAAAGCATGATAAAAGGAGAATTAAGTGGTTAAACCCTAAACACTGAGCGAATTGAGTGGATACACATCCGGTGAGGGATTCGATCGCTCAATTCTATGTTCTTACGCCTCATATTGTATCTTCTTGCAAGTTGATTAATTGGATAGTTTGGTTAATTTTAATTCAACTCTTTGCATTGGCCCTAAAGCTTTCTTTTGATGGATTGGAATTTCATGGTTTGTTTCTGCCAACTCTCATCATAGTGCATATTGGCGATTAGCCTTAGGTTAGTTTCATGCATTTAAGTAGTATATAGCATAAGTCATTTTCCCTTTCATCTATCTCCTTTGAGTATGTTTAGCATGAGGACATGCTAGTGTTTAAGTGTGGGGGAATTGATGAATCCATATTTGATGATGATTTTTGGTTAGAATTGAATGGATTTCATCACATAAACTTGCACTTATTCCCGTGAATAGCATGCTTTTGAACGTTCCTCCCAACTTGTAGTTGATTATGAAAATATGGTCTTTTGTGCCCAATTCAATCTATTTTATTCCATTTTCCTTCCATTCGATGCCTTGATATTGTTTGTGAGTGATTTCAGGTGTATGAGGTAGGAATGGGTTGGAGAAAATGGAAGAAGAGCATGCAAAGTGGAGGAAACATGAAGAATCAAAGGAGATGAGTTTAGAGACGTGTGCATGCGCATAGACATGCGTGCGTACGCACAAGAACCCAATCAGAGTGCGTGGATCATTTAGAGTGCATCGCGCGTCCATTCAAGCATCGCCCCACGCACAGGAAGGGATTTTCGCAAAGTGTGCGGACGCACACGCCTGTGCGTCTGCACAGGTGTCCACACATGACTTCATTAAAATGGCACATGACTCGCGATTTTGAGGCTTTGGAGGCCCATTTCTGAAGTCTTTTAGCTCATATTGGAAGGGAAAGCAAGACCATAACATAGCATATCATTAGTATAGTTTAGGAGTAGTGGTAGGAAGCTTTTAGTTTAGTTTTCTCTAAGTTTTTTTCATCATCTCTGTTAGGGTTTATATTAGGGTTTTACATTCAAGTGCCATTTCCATTTTTTATCTTGGATGTTGCTAGTTTCCATTGTAAGTATTCTCTTGTTATTACTCTTTATAGTTACATTGTTCTTACTCTTTCTTCTAATTCAAGTTATAGTTCAATTTTCCTTCTCTCTTGTAATTTCAATTTCTTGTTGATGAATTTGATGTTTGATATTTGTTTTATGCTTTCTTGTGTTATTCTTGTTGCTTGAGATCAATTGTTGCTTTTTATTTCAAGTGTTTTCTCATTTTTACCATTTCTAAGGTTTTTGCCCACCAAGTGTTTGACAAAATGTCAAATATGGTTTTAGGCTAAATTTTTAGTTCTTGGCTTGGGTAAAGTGAGCAAATGGGTTCCTAGAGTTGGAATGTCCAACATTTAGTGTCAATTATTGGATTGTTAATTGTTCTTGTTCCCACTAACGCTAATTTGTTGCTAAGGCAATTAGCAAGCAATTTAGGATTTATGGGTTAAGGACACTTATTCTCATTTAACTTACTTTTCGATATGAGGGTTGATCAAGTGAGGCTAATCCATCATAATTGTCATAGTTGTGGTTCCAACAAGGAAATGACCCTTAGCTCACTCCAAGCCAAGACTCTTTTTATGCTTTCAATCTTTAATACACCTCTATGTTAATCTCTTTTATACTTTACTTGTTTATATTACATAGTCGGTTCTTTAATTTCTTTATTAGTTCAATCATTACAATTTTTCATGTTCTTTTATTGCTTTATATGTTCATTTCTTCATTTACAAACCCATTGATCACTACAACCGGAATTGTACACTCATTGTCCTCAAGTGTTCCTTGGGAGACGACCCCGAAGTCAAATACTCTCGGTTTTGAACTAGTTTTGAATTGTGACACATCTTTTGAATTTCCAATTTGATTGTGAGAGTTGTTGTTGGTTTGGACTATGCTACCAACGGATTAATTCTTGTTTTTGATTAAATTCCGAACCGGCAATCAATCTCTCGCACCATCAGAACACCACTGACTGGGGATTCTAGAAAAGTTGAATCACAATCCTAAGGGGTTCACCCAGTTAAGTGTCTATGGCATTTATGTATTTGGTGGTAATACTGGAAAACAAAGTGCTTAGGGTCACAGCCAAGACTGTAAAGAAGCTGTGTTCAAGAATAAAGACGAACTTAACTTAGAGAATCAATAGTATCATCTGGATTCTAAGTTCCTAAAGATGCTAACAATTCCGAGCTTCAATGGATAGTGAGATGCCAAAACTACTCAGAAGCAAAAAGCTACTACTCCCGCTCATCTAATTGAAATTGAGCTTCGTTGAGAACTCTGAGATTTATTGTATCCTTCTCTTCTTTTTATCCTACCTTGTTTTTAGTTGCTTAGGGACAAGTAACAGTTTAAGTTTGGTGTTTTGATGAGCGGATATTTTATACGCTTTTTGGCATCATTTTCATATAGTTTTTACTATGTTCTGTTTAAGTTTTATTATATTTTCATAGGTTTTAGTGCTAAGTTCATATTTTTGGATACTACTTTGAGTTTGTGTGTTTTATGGTGATTTCAGGTATTTTCTGGCTGATATTGAGGAGTTTGAGTAGAAGTCTGATTTAGAAACAGAGAAAGCACTGCATATGCTGTCAGGATCTAACCTCCGTGCACTCGAAGGAGCTTTTCTGGAGCTACAGAAGTTCAAATGGCGTGCTCTTAATAGATCTGGAAAGCTAACATCCAGAGCGTTCCAGAAAATATTTAATAGTCTATACTTTTTCTTCAGAAATAAAGGCCCAAAACTGGCATTCAACGCCAGCCACCAACCCCATTCCTGGCTTTCAACTCCCACAAGGGGGTGGCTGGTGTCCAACGCCCAAAAGTTGGTCCCTAACCAGCGTTCAATGCCCCCAAGTAGTCTTATCTCATGGAAGATACTTAAGCTCAGCCCAAATACTCACCAAGTGGTATCAATATAACAAATATCACTATTGTTAAGGACCTTTTGATCATTGCCCATTCGAACCTTTCATTGTATTTTTCAGTCAGTATGAGTCACTAACCTCCTAAGGTTAATGTTAAGAGTTCTGATGAGTTTCATGGATCAATAATATTACTGTTTTCATTCAATATGTCTGATTCTATTCTCTTATACAACCTCGTTCTTCATCTTATGAATTGAGGGTGACCTATGACAATCACCCTTGTTCTACATGGGTTCTGTGTGATTCCTGACCTAGATAGCATTGAATTAAAGCTAGAGATTGCATTACGGATTCCAATAGAGCATCTGAACAACTTTGGATATGTGACATATAATCCTGTTGACTATGGGTGCGTGAGGTCTCTGTGGCATTAAGGCTAGAGTCAGAGAGCAACACTTTCTGATCCAAAAGATCTGCCTTGTCTGTGGCACCTTGATTAGGATTGTGAAAGGGAGTGGACTGCTTAGAACTTCATCTTCTGCTACAGTGAGAAACCTAGAGGTGGCTTGATGAGAGGATATGAGTCATCTCAACATGGTGGATTACTACAGTGGAGGAGGTTAACTTGATGAGAGGACATGAGTTAATCACTTACGGCTGCCATTGAAGGAATCAGAAGGTTATTGAGGAAGATAGTAAAAAAAGTTAATCTGGAAAGACAAAGCATCTCCGAAGCCTCAGCCATTCTATCACCATTGATTTCTCATCTATCTAGTAACATTTTCATTTATTTATCTATTTTATACTTTTTCTCATGACAACTATATTTTCTATCTGCCTAACTAAGATCTGTAAGATAACCACTGCTTTCTCAAACCAACAATCTCCATAGAATCGACCCTCACTCACCTGAGGTATTACTTGGATGACCTGGTATACTTGTCGGTCTATCTGTGCAAATTCTGCGGAGCTAGTTTCGTGCACCAGTGGAGTATTGGTGTTGAAATTATGGTGGTTCAAAATGTGTTTCATAAGGTTGTTCATGAGGCACATAAGGTTGATGGTATGGTGGGTATAGTTTAAGTTCATGTGGAGGTGTTTGGAAATAGTGTGATGTGGCTTGTGAGTAAAGTTGATCATAGTGTTGAGGGTTTGATTGATATTGGTATATATCAAAAAGTGGATAGTAGTTATAAGGATATGGAGGAGGTTCTTGCCAAGAGGGTTGCATAGAAGCATATGGCTCCTCACTCAATTGATCCCACCGTGATGTACTTCATCATTGTGGTTCTCACTTCTTACAACATCATAACAACTAAACTCCAAGCTAAAAAGGGTGATAATTCATAGAGAAAAAAGGAAATAAAAAACAAAAGCTAATAAGAGAAACTAAAACAAACTCCTAACAACTAACAAGAGCAAGCAACTAATCAACCAAAAATAAGCTATTCACAATATTCACATATGCACAATAGCCAACAATATAACACCATTGCAATTCCCTGAAAACTGTGCCAAAAACTTGATGATTAGGATTTATGCCGATTCGGAATTTAAAAAAATAACTTCGTTGATTGTATAGTCTAAACCAGCAATCGATCCTCTCAATCAAAGTTTAAATCAAAAAATTGTCACAATTCAAATCAAATAACCAGGACTTTTAAGTCCCCAATCGTTCTCCATAGGAATTGTAATGAAGTGCTAGAACTATTGGCTATGAGGGAATGAGGGTTTTGATTGCAAGAGGCAAGATATGTAAATAGCAAGAAATTAAAGAAACAAACAACTAAATATCAAACGCAACTAAACTCAAGGCAATAATCAAGAGAAAGGAAAATTCAAATGTTAGAAACCTCTTGGCAAGGAGTGAGAGTGAAGGTTACCTATCCTAGACATTGACCACAAAAATGTGATGATTATGAATAGTTAATCCTACTTAGTCAATACTAACATCGAGGATAAGTCAAATAGGCATAATTGATCTCAATCCACATGTCCTAGCCAACTCACTAGTTAGCTTAGTGAAAGACTAGTGTAAGTGGAAACCAAATCAACTAACTACCCTAATATATCAATCAAGAATAGACATCAATGACTCAATGTCACCAAAGTCCTTAATTCCAAGCCAAGAGTGGGGAAAAACTATACTAAAACTAAGCCAAGCATTTTATCAAACACTTGGTGTGCATGAAAATAAAATCACATTAAATTGCAATAATAATAAATTCTAAAGCTACCAAAAGCAAGAAAATAATAATAACAACTCAATTAAATAACAATAAACAAAGAAACATTAAATTACATTAATAGAAATTCAAATTAACAAGAGTTCATCAACAATAAAATAATCAAATAAAAGAAATAACAAGTAAAACTAAAAGAAGTAAGATGCTAGAACAAGAAATAGTAAAAAAAATAAATCAAGAGAGAAAAGAGAGCTTCTCTCTCTAAAAATGACCTAAAACATGTCTAGAACTAAACCTAATTCCTCTCCCCTTGTTTTCTCTTGAATTAGGTTTGAAATAGCTTCAGAAATTAGATGGATTGGGTTTTGGAGGCCCAAAAATTGCTGCCAGCATTTTGCATTTAATGAGGTCACATAGTGGGACTTGTGCATACCTACAGATGTGTGCGTACGCACACTTGCTGATTTTTTCTTCGGGAATACGCACGCATCACTGTGCGTATGCATGACTGCACGAACATCCACCTGTGTGTATGCACGCATCATTGTGCGTACGCACACTTGCTGAAAAGCTCCAAACTCCATTTCTTCATGAATTCTTCACTTTTGCATGCTTTTTCCTCACTTCTTCAATCCATATTAGCCTTGTAAGCCTGAAATCACTCAACAAACACATCAAGACATCAAATGGAATTAAGGTGAATAAAATTTAGCAAACTAAGGGCCTAGCAAGCATGTTTTCACTCTTAAGCACAAATTAGAAGAGATTCACAAAACTATGCTATTTCATTGAATAAATATAAGAAATGTTGATAAAAATCCACCCAATTAGAACAAATAAATACCATGAAATGTGCATTTACCAGATGCCTACACAGTGAAAACTATTTTCCAGATGTAAGCATATTGAAATACATTTAAAAGTAACACTGTATATGGCCTGGCCGTAAGACTTATATGCACACTGTATGCATCTGAAAGCCATATCCGGGACTTGTGCTCGGGTAATGTCGGGAGCGGGTAGGCAACCAACACATGAGCTCATGACCTGCATATGATAGACATGTATCATACTTATTTGCATATACTTCTCTGGGATATGTGTTTCTATGATTCTGGGTGTGTTTATTTCTTGACTTGTGATTTTCTCTATATCTTTGATTTGTTAAAGTTGTTTGTATTGAGGTTTGTTGCTATTGGCCATCTGCTGAAGATTGTAAGTATTCTATTATAGAATTCCTATGTAACAAATAATAAAATAAACATAACTATACACCCCGACCTACTAAAACTCCACAGTTCTTACCCCCTATTTCCACCCCTTTTAGCTACAGGTGCGAAGGTTTAGTGCGGAGCTATAGGAGCATAGAAAATTATGTTTACGAGTTAAGTTGTTTAATTTTATTTTTTCCTCGTCGTTTATTATTTTGGTTTTTAGAGGGGTAAGACTTGTATTTGAGGATCTTTGAATAAGTCTATGTATATAATGCTACATGGATATATATATATATATATATATATATATATATATATATATATATATTTGTAATCAAATAGTTTAAAGTACCGACTCTTTGTTTTCTTGGTTAAAACTTCGGTTCATATTTGCGAAGGCTCAATATTAAATAAAAATAGTATAAAATAAAAATTTTTGGATTTAAGTAATACTTGGACTTTTAGTACGATCATGAGGTGCTAAAAGTTAGAGTGTTACAGAGGTTTCTTTCTGTTTGGGACTCTTGCGTATACGGGTAGGGTAACGCATACTCAACTTGGGCAATTTGATACCCATGCGTACGTGAGATGGGACATGCGTACGCATGACCCCTGTTTTATAGAAAACTTTTTTTTTGACATTTTAATTGTTTCTCTAGCTTTCTAAACTCCTTTAATTACTATTTAAGACTCATAACTAATGATTAGGCTTTGAGACTAGTGAGGATAGGTTAGCTGACATAAATTAGATCTTTTCTATTATGAGTCTAGAAGACAATGACTTAGGCTTAGGATATATTGTGGATAGATTAGTTATGTAAATTGATGGAGTACTATATTGATGATCAATTTGAAAAACTAGGAACTGATGATGGATATGATGAGTTTGGAAATTGGAAAGGAATGATGAACTTGTTGTATATTGAAAGTGATCACTGAGAATGATTATATGCTACTGATATACTGAGATGGATGAGTCACTATGCACCTAGCAAGGACGGTGGTTAATCCCGCTTGTTGACGTTGTGGCACCAACGTAAGGACATTGGTTAATATCGCTTACGTTGAGATGTGAGGTCTAAGGCAGAGTATCATACTTGCATCCTTTCGAGTCGCAAGAGTGGGCCGGACACTATATCCCTAGGATGCCAATTATTTGGGACTGAAAGGCGACATCCCAAGGGGATGTGTGAGGTTGGTAGTTGAACCGACTAGTGATATCATGGCCAATAGGATAGTCATTCATCATGTGCATCTTCTATGTGTTTGCCTGCTTTGCTTATTTGCATCTATTGCCTAAATGTATAACATGCTTACTTGCTTCTTGAAGTACCTACTGTATATGTATATTACCTGTGTTTTACTTGCTTGCATTACTTGTGTTTTCTGTTGGGATTGAAGAGGTTCGGTAGCCAGTGGTGATGGGAACGCATGGAGGATAGGTTGGTGAAGGTTATGGGACAGCAATGATTCTGTTAGTTAGAAAATCCTTAAGACTAGATAACCCTTTATGGTTTTTATTAAAATGTTTCTAAGTTTGAATCTTATGCTTGTAGGAAGTTCGAAGATTGCCTTTGACGTCCCATAACCTTATATCTTATCTATTGGGCACTATTATCATACTAAGAACCTCCTATTCTCATACCATCTGTTTGGCTAGCCAGCCGAAACTCCTAGGTTGTGACTATTCCTCTTTTGTGTATATATATATATATATATATATATATATATATATAACTTGTTTAATTTATGTATTAGGTTCATCTCTTACACCTACGCGTTTGGTTATCGTATGTGAATGTTTCGCGCTTTTGTATCTATGTTTTCTGCTTCTTTGAGCTTTATTTCTTTTATTGGACTTCTAATATTATCACTTCATTCTATATATATTATTGTATGAGATTTAGATCTGTCATGGCATTTTATTATTCTTTGTGTTACGAATAGAGGTAAGGCTTATGGTAATAGGATGTTACATCACACATACCCATTTCCTTAATTTTGCTATGCAGCCAAACATCTAATTAATGCGTTTGTCTTATTGACAAATGGATTTAGCAATAACCAATTGAAAATTACTTCTAAAATCAAACATGAAGAGGATTAAAATTAAATTATTTTGTTCTTTGTCTACTGCATAAGTGTCATCATGTCTCAGCAACCATAGCAGAAAATTTAACCTTTTTGTTTGATGATATGAAGCTCAAGTTGCAGCAATTGCCAGTTATTGGCATGACAAAAATTCTCAAGGGGCCAATCATGAACATGAACAATATCATTAACTATGAAATATATTAATGTTGAAGTTTAACTAAAACTCTGGCAAATAGTAACTTTTCCTCTATCCACCCCTTTTACTTCACTAAACCTGACATCATTGTAATAACTAACAAAAATAAAACATGGACCAGTTTCTAACTACTTAAATGGTGCCTGTATTTACAAAAGTACAAAGATATCAATAAGGCAAACAAAAATTTCCTATCATAACATATATATGGTTAGAAACATCTTAGTCACATCTATCATCATCTTTATCATCATTATCAGGAGGGTTCAAAAAGCTGTCAGTGTGGTCCAAGAATTCTATATCTTTAGGTGATAATTAATCACTCTATTGTGACTAGTATTCAAAAATTTCATAGATTTTTATTAATAACTTTAGGATAAATAATTACAATAACAATTAAAATGCCCCTACACTATTTTGAATTCTATCAATACAAATTACATAATAAGAATAGGAACTCTATTGCACAAATTCAATCGTACATAATAGAAGAACAAAAAAGCTTTGCCCCCAACGCAATAATAAAACCAGAGAGAATACAGAGCAAAGCATCCATTCAATTCACCAAACTATGATGTTAGTGTTGAGTTAGAAAAATAAATAATATATTAATGATGACAAACATGTTGATTTGGGTTAATAACCTAAGTGGGTTTTTAATGATGTGGTTCAAGTGTGCAGGCCCAAATTGTTTTTATTACAGCCCAAACCAATGAAACCAAAAGCTTCCAAGGGTGATGAATGAAATGAAATCAAACTAAGCCCAATGTCAATCAAGTCAAAGGGAAGCAACCCTAACCTAACCCTAGCATGTGTTCACTTCAGGTAAACACCAGAAGAGAGAGAGAGAGCTTCACTTTTGTGTTCAAACACCAAAGAAGAAGAAAGGGAAAGCTAATCAAAGAAGCTAAGGTCAAATCAAGTTAATCAAAAGCATACTAAGCAAGTCCAGAGGTTAAAGGTAATTTAATTTCATTTACATGCAAATCAATTACTTCAAATTTTCTCCTTTCCTCTGCACCACCATTTCGGGAAAGATGAAGAAAGTGGTGGCAAAGGTTTCTCTGCTGTGAATCAATGGCTCACATTGTTTCCTGGAGCCAAAGCACAATTTCAAGGGTTTGAATTTGGGATCATCACTAAGCAAGCAAGTTTCCATTGCTCTTCCCTCCTCGGTCAAGTCAATATTCAAATTTTAAATCCCTAATTTTATGGTCTAAATGAAAAAAAGGAAAAACAAAGGGTTTTTAGCTGGTTCAAGGACCAAGAAGTTGACCTTTGTGAAAGAAACCCTAGCCGTGGCTCAAGGAAGATATAAAAAGGAAAAATGATTTTCATTTGAAGACAAGGAGAGAGAATCCAAATTGGAGAGAAGAGTGAAACCTCACAAACAATGTTTGAAGTCTTGGAAGTACTGTACCTACACTAAAGAGAGCATTCTGCTAAAATGAAGGCTGAAAGAAAAAGGCTGAGAGAAACACTTGAGAGAAAAGGCAAGAGTGAATTCAGATTTCTTTTGGTTGTATTTCTATTTTGTGACATGTACCTGAAAGGTATCTCTTGTTAAGTTGGACAAGTACTTAGTGTGTTGAGCCTAGGTAGTTACATAACCAAATCAAGTTTATGTTGAAGCTTGTGTGCCCCAGATAGGATTATGATGTGTCCTAAGAAATTGATGAATGTAATACTTGGAATAATAGTAGAATTCCACCAATGTTGTGGTGGAGACGGGATGTAGGTTGCATTGCACTTGGCAACGGAACCAAGATACATGGCTGTGTCGTCTTCTTTCTCTCCGCTCTGATTCTGTTTTTCACAATTTATGAGACAAAACAAAATTGTCTCCTGGATAATTGTATACGTAGACTAGACACAAGTTATGAAAAGATATTTAGTTTGAGGCTTTATTAATTAAATTTTAAAGAGAACTTAGATTCAACCCCCCTTCTCTAGGTCATCAAGAACCTTCAATTGGTATTAAGAGCTAGGTCTCAAGAATTAAGCTTCACAGCTTGGAGAAAAGGTCCAATGGCGAACAACATGGGTGTAACTACTATGGCCTACACCCTAATAGAGGGTCAGTCAAAGAACAGGCCTGCCTTCTTCAATAGGAAGAACTATGCTTACTGAAAAGAAAGGATGCAGATCTTCATTCAATCAATTGACTACAACATATGGAAGATAGTGGTGTATGGTCCTAAAATCCCTACAAAGACAAGTGTTGATAGAGTGGTGACTCCAAAGGAGGAAGCCGAATGGAATGATGATGACAAAAATAAAGTGGAGTTGAATCCAAAAGCCATTAACTTGATGTACTGTGCTATCAGCTTTGAGGAGTACCAAAAGGTGTTTAGATGCAAAACAGCAAAAGAAATCTGGGAAAAATTCTAAGTCACACATGAAGGCACCAAACAAGTCAAAGAAATAAGGATTGATATGCTGCGAAAAGAGTATGAAATGTTTATTATGAAGGATGGAGAAAGCATTGATGAGATGTTTGAGAGATTCTCAATCATCATAAGTAGCCTAGATGCTTTGGGCATGAACCACACTGAACAAACTCTGGTGAGGAAAGTCCTTAGAAGCCTTACAAAATACTGGGAAACAAAAGCTACTGTCCTAGCCGAGAGCGACAACTTGAGTCCATTAACCTATGATGAGTTGAGAGAAAAAGTTCTAGCATATGAATCCACACACACAAGCCAAGACACTAAGAAAAAAGGAGTGCCACAAAATCAAATGTTGAGTCTTTGGAGAGTAAGTCAAGTGACAGTTTTCAGATGATGAAATTTTATTTTTTTATAGGAGACTAAAGAGGCTGATGAGAAACAAAGGTAGGACACTTTATGTTCAACTATCCGAAGCTCAAGAAAGAGGACAAGGCTAAGAAAGAAAAGAAGAAAGTGCTCATGGCTTCTTCAGAAGATCAAGAAAATGATTTGGATGAGGAAGAGGACTTCGAATATGAAGTTCAAGTCTATTTCATGGGTGGTGAAGATCAACTAGAAGAGGTAAATTAGTATGATTTATCTCTTGAAGATTTATATGTTATTGTTAATGATCTCACTCACCATTCTGAAAAATTACTGAATAAATACAACAAATGCAAATCTGAAAATGATGTTTTGAAAGCTAAAAATGATTTTTTGAAGGAAAAGGTGAAGGAGACCAAATGTGCTATTGACCTTGTTGAAGAAAATAGATTTTTGAAATCTGAAATTGAAAAGTTTAAAGGAAAGTGCATTGTTGATCCTTCTCAAGAACTTGTTGCTAAAAATAAAAGATTAAATAAAATGATTAAAAGGTTGAATAATGATTTAGCAAAATTTGCACATAGTCGAAGCAACTTGGACAAACTACTTGCTAATCAAAGACCATTGTATGAAAAATTAGGTTTGGGATACGTAATAAAAAATGATGTAATTTTTGAAAAACCTTTTGCTAAAATTATGGCATCATCTTCAAAAATAAAACCCTAATTTGATAAATCTAGTCTTGGATATTTTTCTAACTATGATGCTGCCTTTGAAAAGCCATATTTTGTTGGAAATGCATCTTCCTCAAGAACTGAACCTGGTTCAAAAAATTCTATTCCGGGCTACTTCACAAACAATGAGGTTGTTTTTAAAAAATCATAGTTTGACCAAAGAGCCTCATATTCAATAAGCCCATTTGCTTTTTATGGGTGAGCATTTTATACCCTTTTTCATAGCATTTTCTAGTTGTTTTTAGTCAGATTTTATTATTTTTACTATGTTTTAGTGCAAAATTCATCTTTGGATGCGACTTTGAGTTTTTGTGTTATTTCTATGATTTTAGGTGATTTTTGGGAAAATTGCCAGAATCTTATTCAGGGACGAAGAAAGGATAGCAGATGTTGTTAAATCTTGACCTCTGTGCATTTCAATGAGCATATCTTGAGTTTTAAAGGTCCAATTGACACAGTCTCAACGATGTTGGAAAGCTAACTTTCAGAGCTTTCCAGCATTATATAATATTTTTTACTTCTTTTTTCGAATGAATGCCAAAACTAGCGTTAAACGCCCAAAACTAGCGTTAAATGCCAGCCAGGGAGTAGGGACCAGTGTTCAACACCCAAAATCCAAGTTGAACACCAGGCATCAGCCCAAACACTCACCAAGTGGGCCCCAAAGTGGATTTTAGCACTCCTTAGCTTATTTTATCTTATCCTTATAACTTTTAAATTTATATTAACATCTTTTAGGTTTAGTCTTAGAGGTTTTTACTATAAATAAGGGACTTCCTTCCTCCTGAAGATCACGCTTCCCGGGAGGGGAGACATTATTTCAGATCTTCTTTTAGTTTTATCTGCAAAATATGAGTAACTAAACCTCTTGGTTCAGGTTAGGAGCTCTGCTTATTCCTATGGATTAATATTATTACTTTTCTCTTTTAATTAATATTTGATTCAATTCTAAGGTGTTGTTTTCATTCTTAATCCTAAGAATCTGGGGTGGAACTGAAGTATGATCCTGATTCTACATGAACTCTTTGTGATACTCTGACCATGGTCTCTTGAGTTACAGCTTGAAAACATTCCTCCTAAACTGAGGGTTACCTGCGGCTGATTGGGATATGTTACATGAAATCCTGTCAGTTTTGGGTAATTAATGTTTTTGTCGTGCTAAACTAAAATGCTAAACTTCACCCTCATTCGAATCGAATGACCACTGACCCTGGCTTTTGATGAAAATCAGAGGAGATTAAATTTCCAAGGAATTGGGATTTAATCATTTATAGTTTTTCAAGGAATGAATCTTTCATTGTTAAAATAGTTAGTAAGAAGTATCAATCCAGAACGATAAGCATCTCCGAAACTTTAACTGCTTCCATATATTATCTTTTTATCAATTCTTTAATTGCTTTCTTTATTTTCTTTATTATTTTGCTTTATGCGCCTACAACAACCCTTCTTTTATTATTTTCCTGACAAAGTCCAACAAGATAGCTATTGCTTACTCAATCCAACAATCCTCGTGGGATCGACCCTCACTCACCCGAGGTATTACTTAGACGACCCGGTGCATTTGCTGGTGAAGTTGTGCGAGTTCTAATTTTGTGCACTAAGTTTTTGGCGCCATTGCCGGGGATTGTTTGAGATTGACAAACTACCAGTTGTCTTGCTGCTTAGATTAGATATTTTTGGTAGTTTTTGTTTAATTATTGTTCTTCCTGATTTTCGAAAATTGATCTTGTTTCCTTTCTTTTTGTTCAATTTTTTTCATTATTTTCTCTTATTTGATTTCAAAATTTTAAGTTTGGTGTTCTTCTAGTGTTTCTCCTTTAAATTTTTAAAATTAATATTGTTTATCTTTCCCTTTTAAATTTTTGAATTTTTCTTGTTATCTTATTTTGATTTAATTTTAAATTTTAAGTTTGGTGTCCCGTTACTTTTTCTTTTAATTATTTTTTTTTAATTCTTGAATCATATCTAGTTCTCTTTCTTGATTTTTTATCATTATCTTATTTATCTTTTCCTTGATTCTCGACTTCCTCTTGATTTTCGATTTTATCTTGATTTTCTCTTCATTTTTTTTTGTTATTAGTTTATTTTTTTCCTTAAATTTTTTAACTTATCTTATTTATCCTTCTCTTTATTTTCAAAATTTTGTTTTAAGTTATGTTATCTTTATTTAATTTCAAATTTTAAGTTCGTGGTCTTTTAATATTTCTTTTTAAATTTCAAAAATTTTAATTTTTTTCTTTTTCTTCTTAATTAATTCTCTTTTTAAAATTTTCAAATCATATCTTGTTTATCTTTCTTGATTCTTGATCTTTATCTTATTTATCTCTTCATTGATTCTAGTTATTTGATTTTTCATTTAAATTCAAATTTTAAGTTTGGTATTTCTTTAGTTTTTTTCTTTTTATCCCTTTTGAAATTCAAAAACTTTTAAAACCTTTTCTTTTTAAATTTTCAAAAATTTTAAGTAAATCTTTCATCCTTATTTTCGAATTCTTTTAGTTAATTGCTTATTTTATCTTATTTTTCTTTGATTTTCATTTTTTTCCTTTACATTTTATCTCATTTTTATCTTTTCTTTATTATTCTTTTTATTTATCAAAAAAAAATTATTTTGTTCTTTCTTCCTTGCTTTTCTGTTTACCACCTAGTGCGTTTAATTTTGTTTGGTGTTTTGTGTTGAGGAACAATCATGGAGAGGGATTACATGGGTTACTACTCACACCCAAGGAGTGATTCAAATTACTATGGATGGAGGAATTATCCAGATTTTGGTTGGCAAGGTCAAGAGCAAGGAGATGTCAATGTTCCATATTCCATCTACCAAGAACCATCATCTCCTTACTCATATCAAGAACCACCATCTCCATATTCATACCAAGAATCACCACCTCTCTATCCCTAACAAAAACCATCTTCTTTCTGTTCATATCAAGAACCATCATCTTTTGATCTTGCCTGCCATGAATTGGAGCAAATAGCAGAGGAAATTTTGTAAAAAATTCCATCCTTATCCCCTCCTTACTCATATCAAGAACCACCACCTCTCTATCCATACCATGAACCATGCTCCTTTTACTCATACCAAGAGCCATCATCTCATTAGCCATCATATCATTATTCATATCAAGAATCATGATCTCCTTTCATGCAAGTATAGTTTCTAAACCAATAATAATCATTTCATGCAAAAATTTTGTTTGTCACAAGTAACAAACCCCTAACAATCCTAATAACCGAAGTATTTAAACCTCGGGTCATCTCTCAAAGGAATTTCAAGGTAGTGTTCTTATTATTGGTTATGAGTTTTATATTTTGGGGGTTTGTGATAAGAGACAAGAAAAATAAATGGCAATGGAAATGTAAATGATAAAATGGTCTTGGCAAGGATTGGTGGTCAAGGTTCTCTATCCTAATCACTAACCACAATATGAGAATTGCGAAGGATCAATCCCATTAAATCATCCTCTAACTAGTAGTAGGGGAAAGTCAAATGAGCTATATCAATCCAAGTCCATAAGTCCTAATTCTCCACTAATTCAATTAGTGAGAACTAGAGTTAATGGCTCCCAATCATCAATTACTTGGACATTAGTAACTCAAGAGTTCCTAAATTACTATCCCAAGCCAACAGCATAAAATTCTATGCTAAAATCCAACCAAGCATTCTATCAAACACTTGGAAGGCACAAAAGGAAAGCATAGTAAAATCACAAGAAGAATGAATTCTAACAACAATTAAATGCAAAGAATTAACAACAACAATCAAGGAAATCACAATTAACATGAATTAGCTCAACTTGCATTAAAAGAAAATAAAAGAACAAAAGTAGATCCACAATAAAGTGTAGGATTAAAAATAGGGAAAACTTCAACAAAAGAGTAGAAGAACAAGATGTAAAAACAAGGAATTGAAAGGGAAAAGTAGATGAAAGTAAAGATTCAAACCTAGATCTAGAAATTCTAACCTAAACCTAATCCTAATTCTAGAGAGAAAAGAGAGCTTGTCTCTCTAGGAAACTAAAACTAAAACTAAAGTGTAATAAATGATCCCAGATGTGAAGTGATGATTTCCCCTTCAATCCTTGGCTCTTTTAATCTTTTCCCGCCAAGATTCAACTCCAATTTGGGCCAGAAGCTCCTCAAAAATCGCCAGGCACGTTTTCATTAAAGAAGTCACGTGTGGCATCGACGCGTACGCGTGCAGCACGTGTACGCATGCCTGGAGTATTGTGCGATTCACGCGTAGGCGTCTAGTGCGCGCGCGCGTCCATGGGCGCATCCGAAATCTTTGGCTTTTCATGATTTCTTCACTTTGCATGATTTCTCTTCACTCCTTATATCCATTCCTGGAACTTTTCAATCTGAAATCACTAACAAACACATCAAGGCATCCAGTGGAATCAAAGGAAGAGTAAAATCATCAAATCAAGGGTCTAAAAGCATGTTTTCGCACTCAAGAACAAATTAGGGGAGAATCATAAAACTATGCTAATTCATTGAATAAATGTGAGGAAAGGTTATCAAAATGCTCTAAATTCATCACAAGATATACCCTAAAAATGGGTTTATCAACCTCCCCACACTTTCCAAAATTTGTTCTTCATCTAACAATCAACAATTATTCAATGCATGCATACAAATATCATGAGGTCTTTCTCAAAGGTTGTAATGGGGCTAGGGTCAAGGTGGGATCATATATGGTTAAGTAGACTAGAATTTGAATCTTTGATTAGCCTAGACTTTCCCACCTAACCTATATAATAACCTATACAATTAAGTGCTAACCTAACTACCCATCATTCACTTTTTCACATACTCATGCATTTTCTTTTTCATTTCACAACACTTATGCATTGACTCTTATTGAACTTTACTTTGGGGCATTTTGTCCCCTTTTTATTGTTTTTCTTCTTTCTCTTTTTCTTTCTATTTTTTTCTTTTCCTTTTTCTTTTGTTTTTTCTCATTTTTCTTTCTTTCAAACTTTATACAACATCATCAATGCACAAGGTCTATACATTTAATCAATACATGAGTATGCATCCAATTCCCAAATATAGAAATACAAAACACCCTCTTATCCCAACAAATGTTCACAAATCTACCCAAACTTGAATAATAAACACTCTCACTAGCCTAAGCTAATCAAAGATCCAAACAAGGGACTTTTATTGTTTTCCGCTTTAGGCTTGTAATATCCTAAAATAAAGAATAATTAGGTTAAGCGTAGGCTCAAAATTGGTTAACAATGGAGAATAAAAGGTAAGGCTATTTGAGTAAGTGAGCTAATAAAGCAATGGCCTCAATCATATAAATGCATGAATACAAGGAATAAATGGACATATAGGATTAGGCAAATCAAGGATTACAATCATAAGAAGAGAACAATGCACACAAGAAAGGAAAATAAGTGGTTATAAGATGTAACCACATCAATAGGCTCAAATCTCACAAGCTTGTGTTCTTAGCTCAAAGCATACTTCACAAAATATAGAATTCAAGCAAGTTCCACAAAATTTTTCAATCAATTGGGGTGGTGCCTTATAGATAAATTCTTTGAAAAATTTCATTGTTTTGACTAAGCTTATGCTAAATGCAATATCGTGATTGAGAAATTCTAAAAATTCCTTAGTTAATCCCTTTTTCAATCAAAATGGTTTTATATGTAAAAAAGGGTCAACTAGGTCTCAACAATCCACAATATTTTTCTAATCACAACCAAAAGGCTAAAACAAGCTAAAATAACTATATAAAGCAAAAGTGCAAGTCCAACAAGTTGAACAAAAGGTGTCCACAATACTAGTATATACAATAATCCAAAAAGTGCAAAATGAAGCAAAATAACATAAACTAAGATAAAATAGCATAAATAGGAGATAGATGTCCGAAAATGTTCACCAAGATAGCTATCCACCGACGGCGATGACGGTGACCTCCCCACACTTAAGATCAAGCATCGTCCTCGATGCTAGTGCTTTGGCTCAGGATGAGGGTTAACAGTCGCGTCTGGCTACTGGGGCTGAGGCTGTGGCTCCTCGGGAGGCTGCTATGTCTCTGGGGTAGCATGCGTCTGTAGAGGTGCCTCCGACTGGGGTGCTGGTAGTGGTAAAAGGACTACTGATGGTGCTGCTGAAGAGTGTTCTACTGCTGCTGATGTGGAAGAAGGTCCAGCTCCTTCTACTGCCGCTCTGGCTCAGGATCTATGCCGTGATAGAGGCTTCTTGTGCACCCATGCCCCCCATGGAATCATCACGTCCTCCTTCTCAGGGGAGGAGAGGGGGTGGAGACACATCCTCTGCTAGCCACGACACACCGGCTCTCTGGATCATCTGAGTGACCAATGTCGAAAATGGGAATGAGCCACGGGTGTGAGCGCACGACATAAACCTCCTAATCAGCTAGGCGAAGTACACCTCCTTCCCCTCCAGAACGCAACTGATTAGGACAAGCATGGCTACCGGAATCTCTATAAAGTGGGTGGTCGGCATGACGTAATGGGCAAAAATCTGCTGCCACGTCCTGGCCTCTCTAGTCAGAAAAGTGAATTGCATCCCTTTGGACTTCTTGTTGTCAGAATCCATCACCCAAGGGGCATCCGGGGTGGCCACTACACTCCATAGGGCATTATAATCGAATGTCATGCAATGCAGCTCCACCTCATCCTGGTCAAATGCATCTGTGTCACTGGTCTTAGGCCTACAGTTGAGTGCATCCTCAATAGCGACCTCTGTGATTGGCACTGGGCTGCCTCTGATGAGAACTGACTCAAGGGTGTGTCTGAAGAAATTGCAATAAAACTCTTGAACCAAAGATCTGTTCACTCTATCCAGCTCCCTATCAATGAAATCCTGGCCCATTCTCTCAATACGACTGTTAATGGTCAGCCTCAGGTCGGATGGGATGGCCAACTTCTTTTCTATATTTAGGTTCTTTTTATTGTAGCTCAGGAAGCGGAGCTCACAGTATAGGTTAGGGAACCTATCTATGTCCCTGGTGGGTAGCAACAGATCGGCCTTCTCCTTGTCATTAATTAGGTTCTCTGCATAGGCCATGAAAGGAGAAGTAGAGGCTTGAGGTTTCTTCCTCTTTCTTGAGGTAACCTTGGCTTTCCCTTTGTTAGCCATCCTGAAAAACAAATATGACAGGATATCAACAATTAGGCCAAGTAGAGGAATAGAAAGCAAAGAATGACATATGTATAAAATAAGAGGATTGACATGTGATCATGATGTGAGGTAAAAAGGATGAAAACTTGGAATACAAACAACAAAGATCAGAATTCAAAACAAGGCCATAAACCAAGAATTCAAGCAAAAAATTCCACAATGCTCGTTTATTAAGCTCAATAAGCGTCATACCCAAAATAATGGTAAAAGGGTTAGTTTGAAAGTGAAAAGAAAAGTTAGCTGGTTAAACGAGTTAGAAGTTGGAAGACCGGTTCACAGATTAGTGATATGACGGTTATTGGCTCAAGCAAAATAAATTCACAAAGTATGGAATACAAGGATTCTCACAATCATAAGGAAGATGTAGTCATTGATGATGAAATATGAAATTGCAACAAGAGCAATTAATTGAAAGCAAGTCACCAATCAATGTCATGGTCACTGAATGTGCAATAATTGGTGTTGCAAAAGGTGAAACATGCACTAGTGCAATCAAAGGTACTTTGAAGATAATTCTCAAAAGGGGTTACACTAGTAGAATGCACCAAATATTGCAATTGTATGAACCAAATTCAAGAAAAAATGCAAGTCAAGATCAAATGATGGCTTAGCATGAGTCACAAAGCATTTGATTCAACTTGAAAAGTGAAAGCATATGAAGGTTAAATACATATCACGGGAAATAAAACAAACATGGAAATGCTAACCAAATCAACCTAGGAATTGAGCTTGGTGTAAGATAGGTAGATCTTAAATCAAAAGGGCCAAGTTCAATGCCTAGGGTGCAAGTTGAAGAACAAAACAATTTCTAAAAATTTGGGCAGCATTCTGGCAGTAAATCGGACGTTCCTGGATAATGAAAAGCAGCAAAAACAGTCATATGAGTTCAACATATCAAACAGGCAAAACAATCAACGAATTCATATGTCTCGGGCAGCACTAATCAGGCAGGGCAGCAGGAAATAAGCAAGGCTTGAAATTAGAAACAGCATTGCAGAGGCAATATATACACAAAACAACTCACCATTCACCAACAGCCAAGCAAGTAACATACACAAAGTAAACAGGAACGGAGCACTTATCAGGCCTAGAATCTTCTAACCACAACCTAGCTACCTAACCACATGCATATCTATCTATCCTAATAACCAAAATTAATCAACTAACTAACTAAAATTAACAAACAAAATTAATTAAAATAGTAAGAGAACAGAGCAATGGAGGCAGGAGAATGGTGAACCTGGAAGCAGCAAGTAGAATCAAAAAGATAGAGGGAAGGGATGGTTGATGACAGCACTGCCCAGTAGTGGTGGCAGCGACGGACCTCACGGCGGCACAGAGGTGACGCAGAACAGAGGGTGAAGAGCGAAGGTGCGGTGTAGAGAGCAGGGCAGCGGTGTGGGTGCTGTTCTGATAGAAATGGGTGGTAACTGAGGGAGAGGAGAAATAGAGGGAAGGGTTGGGGTGCTCACCGGCGGTAAGTCACCGGACGGAGAGCAGAGAACGAGAAGGAGAGATAGAGGTGAGAAGAGAAACGGTGAGAGAGAAAAAATGAGGAAGAAAGAAAGAGAGGAGAGAAGAAGATGACGGCGGTGGCTGTGAGGTCGCCGGCGGTTGGTTGCGATGGCAGCTATGGCAGCTTGGGGTTAGGGAGAGGGGAAAGGAGAGGGAGCATTAGAGGTGAGACTGGTTAGGGTGCGCGATTGCACTAGGGTTCATCGCGTCCCTGGGGTTAAAGTTTTTGAATCCAAGCGTGCGCGTACTGTACACGTCCGTGTGGGTGGGCGAAAAGAGGGATAGATACAGACGCGTCTTATGTGCGTCTGTGTGTATGGGAGTGTGGGCATGGATGCGTAAGCGTGATGTACGCATCCACGTGGGTTGGGAATTGGGCCAGAGGCTTCATGTTGGCCCGGAGTTAGCACAACTCTCGGGTCATATGTATGGGAACTGTATCAGCGCATCGATGCGTACACGTCATGTACGCGTGCATGTGCCTTCTTTTAAATGCAATCGATGCATATGCGTGCTGTACGCATACGTGTGCAAGAGATTTGTGCTAGAAGCTTAATGTTTGCGCAAGGGTTGCTGATGAGCGGATAATTTATACGCTTTTTGGCATTGTTTTTAGTATGTTTTTAGTATATTTTAGTTAGTTTTTATTATGTTTTTATTAGTTTTTATTCAAAAATCATATTTCTGGACTTTACTATGAGTTTGTGTGTTTTTCTGTGATTTCAAGTATTTTTTGGCTGAAATTGAGGGACCTAAGCAAAAATCTGATTCAGAGGTTGAAAAAGGACTGCAGATGCTGTTGGATTCTGACCTCCCTACACTCGAAGTGGATTTTCTGGAGCTACAGAAGGTCAATTGGCGCATCTCAATTGCATTGAAAAGTAAACATCCTGGGCTTTCCAGCAATGTAATAGTCTATACTTTGCCCGTGATTTGATGGCCCAAACCGGCGTTCCAATTCAGCATAAAAATTCTGGCGTCAAAACGCCAAAACTGGCATAAAAGCTGGAGTTAAACGCCCAAACAGGCACAAAAGCTGGCGTTTAACTCCAAGAAAAGTCTCTACAAATGAAAGCTTCAATGCTCAGCCCAAGCACACACCAAGTGGGCCCGGAAGTGGATTCTGCATCGTTTACTCATTTCTGTAAACCTTAGGCTACTAGTTTTCTATAAATAGGACCATTTGCTATTGTATTTACACACCTCATGACACTTTACACGTTTCATATTGTATTCTCTACGGCATGAATCTCTAAACCCCATGGTTGGGGGTGAGGAGCTCTAAAGAGTTACCAAGTGTTACCAATTAGGAATCTGCCAATTTCAACCACTGCTGAGTTTGACAACTCAAGTGTTACCAATTACTTAACCAAAGCCAAAAGGAAGAAAATATCTAAATTAAATTAAGAGCATTCATAAATAGAATAAAATAATCATAAACTAAAATACCTCAAATTATATTAAATAGAAAATCAAATCTAAACATGAATGGTTCATAAGCCAATTTGGCAACAAAAGTAATTGAAAGAAAGCTTTAAAAGATCTGAAAGCAAAAGAGGAATATTGAACCTAATAAAGAGTCGGAATACTAAATTGAAATAACAAGAAATCCTAATGCTAAAACCTAAGAGAGAGGAGAGAACCTCTCTCTCTAAAAACTACATCTAAACTATGAAAAGTGAAATTGGAGATCTCCCTTTTTGAATGGATGCATTCTCTCACTTCATAACCTATAATTTGTGCCTTCTGGACTTGGATCTGGGCCAAAAAAGGCTTTAGAAATCGCTAGGAGCGTTTTCTATAATTTCTGGTGCGTGGCGTCTGTCATGAGTCCGTGTGGGTCACGCGGTCGCGTCATCTGGAGTTTTCATTATCACGCATTCGCTTCGGTCATGCGTCCGCGTCATCTGTGTTCTGCTCATGGCGCGCGTTCGCGTCGCTGTCTTTTCGCGCTAGGCATGCGGCCGCGTTGTCCATGCATTCGCGTCGCTGCCAGTTTCTTCAAAAACTCCCTTTTGTGCTTTCCTTCCATTTTTGTATGTTTCCTTTCCATCTTTTAAGTCATTCCTGCCTTAGAAGATCTGAAACTACTCAACACACAAATCACGGCATCGAATGGTAATAAAAGGTAATCAAAATAAATAATTTCAAAGCATAGAAAACATGTATTTCACATATATCACATAATAAGGAAGGGAAAGTAAAACCATGCAATTTACATGAATAAGTGGGTGAAGGATTGAATAAATCTCTTGAATTAAGCACAATATATATCATAAAATATGGGTTTATCAAGCTCTACCGTGTCTCGAGAAATTAATGTAATTACTACTGTTTTTCATTCTATCACGTTTGTTTCTATTCTAAGATATTCACTCGCACTTCAACTTGATGAATGTGATGATCCGTGACACTCATCATTATTCTCACCAATGAATGCGTGCCTGACAACCACCTCCATTCTATCTGCAATAGCTTGAGTGCATATCTCTTGGGTTTCTAATCTAAGATTAGAACCTTCATGGTATAGGCTAGAATTATTGGCGGCCATTCCTGAGATCCGGAAAGTCTAAACCTTGTCTATGATATTTCGAGTAGGATCTGGGAAGGGATGACTGTGACGAGCTTCAAACTCACGAGTGCTAGGCGTAGTGACAGACGTAAAAGGATCAATGGATCCTATTCCAACATGAGTGAGAACCAACAGATGATTAGCCCTGTGGTGACACCGCATTTGGACCATTTTCACTGAGAGGACGGATGGTAGCCATTGACAACGGTGATCCACCAACATATAGCTTGCCATGGAAGGAGCCTTGCATGCATGAAGAAGAAGACAGTAGGAAAGCAGATATTCAGAAGATGGAGCATCTCCAAAACCTCAACCTGTTCTCCATTACTGCAAAACAAGTATTTATTTCATGTTCTTTTACTTTTTACAATTAAATCTGAGAATTATTGATATCCTGACTAAGAGTTACGAGATAACCATAGCTTGCTTCAAGCCGACAATCTCCGTGGGATCGACCCTTACTCACGTAAGGTATTACTTGGACGACCCAGTACACTTGCTGGTTAGTTGTGCGGAATTGCAAAAGTGTGATTGTGATTACGAGATAACCATACCTTAACACTACCTACAACTCAAAAATAACCACAATTGCAAAATTACAAAAGTCTTTTTGGCTTTTTGAGAGTTTCCAAAAACAAGCAAGGGAAGCTTGCTTCACAAGCAACCAACAACCAATTTATTGAAACAACTACATGAAAAGAAAAACTACCTACAATGGTAACCCAAATCACTTATTAATCGAAGCTACAAGAGAGTGGAAAGAGTTTACCATGGTGGGGTGTCTCCCACCTAGCACTTTTAGTTTAAGTCCTTAAGTTGGACCCTTGGGAAGCTCTTTGTCATGGTGGCTTATGTTTGTACTCATCCTTGAATCTCCAAGGATCTTTGCTCCTCAAATGGTTGACGGAAATTCCAACCATCTTCACCAAGTTTGGATGGAGTTCCACCCAAGATATGAGCTCCCATAGTTGGTCTTCATGCTTCGATCTGGGATCCCATATCTTATTTTTGCACCCGTCTTCAAGTTGATCTTCATGAATTTTCCGTTTTGATGGTTGGCATATAGAATTCTCTTTAGTACACGAAGTCTTCTTCCTAGATCCATACAAAGTAACATGCTTCCAATCATGGTCCCTATGCCTTGAGAACTTGACCTCAATGAGCCCAATTCCCAACTTCCAACCACTACACATCTCCTTCTTACTCTTAGTTCTACAAAGAGCTCTAAGTTGTCCATCCATTTCAATCAAGCCATATTCAAGTGAGAAAGTAAAGCTTAAGGGTAGGAATTTTACCCACTTGAATGTTGTGTTGGATGGTGATTTAGGGAGGGAAACCTCCCCACACTTAGACAATGCGAGGTCGACTTCCTTATGCTCTTCTTTGGGTATCTCCACCTCTTGACAAATTCTTTCAGCTTCTTCTTTCTTGTTGACTTCTTCTAATTCCTCCTCATCATCAATCAAGTCAAACTTGGGAGGTTGTGTGAAATCTACTTCCATATCAACTTCACATTCGATGGAAGAGTCTTCAATGGGATCACCAACATCATTTGGTGTTGAGTTGTCTTCAATAGCTTCAATTTCATGTCCCATAGGAGAGGATTCAATTGTTGATAAGAAGGCATTGATGATTGAATCCATATCATTACCAACCTCTTTATATTCTTCAATTTTGATATGCTCTGGAGGTTGTTGAGACCCACATGGTGGTTCGCATCTCCTAAATCTTCAACTACTTCTTCCTTTGCTTCAATAACCATAGGTTTCTCCGATTGCTCCAATACAACCACCGACTCCTCCTTCTTCACTGGATTCTTCGTGGTTTGCTCTTCCTTTGGTTTTTCACATGTGGCCATGGAAACAACTTGAGTGTTCAAGCATTGGTAGGCCAAAGTGTGCACTACCTTAGTCAAATTAATTACAAACTCAAGTGTATCCCGTTGCATGTCCACTTGTCCTTTAGGTATCAAAGCTAGAGATTTATCCATTAGGGCTTGGGGTGGATAGGAAGGTTCATCATTTTGGAGAAAGGGTTTATAGTAGGAAGGTAGTTCTTTTTAGTAAGGGCATGGAGATGGTATGTATTGAGGTGGTTCTTAGTGGTAATCATAATGGAATTGTGGTGGTTCTAAAGGTTTTTGCGCATAATGGTCACAAGGATGTGGTATGGGTAATTAGTCATATAATGGATATGGGTCACAAGAAGGTGCTTGGTAAAAATGGGCTTGTGAGCATGGTTGATGGTCATGTTGAGGATAAGGTTCATAAGCATATAGTGGTGGTACTTGATTATCACAAAAAGAGTTACCATAGCCATTGAATTGGCATGCATTAGGGTGTGAATTATACCTATAAGTATCCGGAGGTTGTTGCCAATAGGAGTGATCAATTCCTTGAGGCTCCTCCCATCTTGAAGTGTCTCATCCTCGGTGCATGTTATCATTGAAGTTCACATTTCCTACAACACAATTTAAACCAAACTCATAGCCAAAGTGAGAATTCATAGTGGAAGAGAAAAATAAAACTAACAAAAATTAGTAAACAAGCAAAAGACAAGCCTATTCACAATATTCACATATATACAATAACCAATAAAAAGGCACACAATTGCAAGCTCCCCGGCATCGGCGCCATTTTGATGAACGGAAAATTGATGGTGTCACTACAAGAAAACATGCCTTTTGCTACGCTTTTAAAGCGTGGTGAAAAGTCAAAAAAAGCATAGCGATAGCTTTTCGCCACGCTTTTTGAGCTATCGGCACGCTTTTGAAAGGGTCACAACTGCAAGGGTGCCGGTTGCTCTATCGCCACGCTTTTGGTGACCTATCGCCACGCTTTATTTTTTGCGACGCTTTTAAAGATCGCCACGCTTTAAAAGCGTGGCCATATGTGCCATATATGGCTACGCTTTTAAAGCGTGCCAATAACAAGATATGGCTACGCTTTTCAAGCGTACCAATAGAGAGACATATGGCTACGCTTTTAAAGTGTGCCAATAGAGAGAGATACAGCTACGCTTTTAAAGCGTGCCAATAGCAAGACATACAGCTACGCTTTCAAAGCGTGCCAATTGATTATTGCTGTACAATATGGCTACGCTTTTAAAGCCTGGCAAAAACTTTATTCAGTAACCTATAGTTTTCTTTTAATCTTTGTAATAAAACCTTACAAAATTAATAGATAATTTTAAAATTTAGACAATGACCAATAATTTTAAATCCACTAATCCAACATACATAAACATTCACCAAAAAAATGTTTAATCACATGACAGTATGACAAAATATCAAAAATAAAAATGATAAATACGCAATGTATTCCTAATACATGAATTACAATTCCAATAACTTTGCCATCCTATCTAACAATAATTTTGATCAACCTCCTCACATATGTGGACCCAATTCAGCAAACTAATCATCAGCCTCCACTATGTGCTCAGAGACGTACAGCATGCATCCAGCTTCTTCTTCAGGATTTCAATGGCATTTAGCAACAACTGAGAAGCTTTTATGGCTCTGGTAGTTTCCACAGTAGCTTCTTCTTCTGGATTTTCGGGCTTCCCCATTGCTTCAGCTTTCTTGATGATGTTTTATGGCTCTAGTAGTTTCCACAGTAGCTTCTTCTTCAGGATTTTCGGGCTTCCCCATTGCTTCAGCTTTCTTGATGATGTTTTATGGCTCTAGTAGTTTCCACATTAGCTTTCTTCTTCAGGATTTTCGGGCTTCCCCATTGCTTCAACTTTCTTGATGACCTCATCATCATAGGTGTATGCCTCAGCATCAACCACCATAACCTGTTAAATACTAGCAGTGATAACCAAAAATCAATAGAAAGTAGATAGAGCATGTCCTCATTCTCAAGCTATAAATAATAAAAATTAATAATAAATAAATGGATAAAGAAATCAAACTTTTAGTTAATTATCATATCAAAGCCAACGCCACACTCTGTCAAATTAATAATAAACACTATCAAAATCTTTTGGGACTGACACCCTCGAGATCTCCCTGCAGGAACCAAAATGCTCATTTAGGCTAGCTCTTATCTGCAACCACATTTTTGGCAGTATTCAAATATGAATTGCAAAAAGAAACACATGCAAGGGAAGCAGCAGTAGACATGATAGAAATAAAATTACCTCTTCTCCAAGAGATTTATCAAAATTATTTTAGGAATTCCTTGAATTGCATGAGTTCCACCTATACAACGAAAACCAAACCAAAGTCTTTCAATGCCTAATAGAATTTACAACTATCATAAGCCTGTAATCAAATACCTATATCAATTCATTCAAACTAGTAAAATTTATCATTGAAGCAACTTTTCCAAAAACTTAAGTTGTTCAGTAGAGGCATGTAAATACTTTTATATCTAATATGCATGCCCCTCACAACCACTTATTTTGGGCTTATTGCATGGACAATGCAGAGGTCTACCCATATATTGCGCTAAAATACAATTTTAGGATTGGGGCAATAAGGATCAAACTCTAAAAATCTTTATCACAAAGGTTCTGAATACCACCATATCATGAACCATCATAGCTCTCAAAAGCTATTGAATAGAAAGGCACAAGAATGTTTCTCTATCTAATAAAATTAAGCAACTCAACTACACACTTCATATTTGATAAAAAATTATAATTAAAAACAACAAATTTATACCATTAACAGTAGGTTCAGCAGTCTTCATAGAAGAAACCTTGCATTATTTGATCAAAATTATTTATCAAAAAGAAACACATTATTTGCATGCCGTTCATACAAAAATAGGAGGAAATATGGTATATATTAGAAGGAGAAAACTGAAAGTAAAGCAATGGAATAAAAGTCAAGGTAATTAACATGCACAACAAGGAATTTATAAGCATACCACGCTGGCAGCTAGGGTGGCTGAGTTACCTTTGCCCAAAGAATTCCTTGGCAGAACTTTCTATTGTCTAAAACAATACAATTTCAATATTAGGAGCTTTTTTTTAATTATTTTTTAAGATATAAAAAGTACAAGAATTTAATTACAGAAATGGAAAGGCACACATCAATCTGATAATTTGATGAGATCTTGAACTCTTTTCATTTAGGTATATCTCTCCTACCTGTCTCTGAGCTTCCAGGATAAATTAATGTAATGCTTGATTGTACAAACAACCTAAAAAAGAAACTATACAAGCTCCGTTACCTTCACAAAACGATAGAAGTCTTGCAAAAGCCCCCAGTCCCGTAAGTTCTCCTCTGTAAGTTTCTCTAAAATGGAACCTGTCTGAGAAAAAAGAAATGAAACCAATCATTAGTTATGCAATCCATTTTATGAAATTTCAACCTAATATATATAGGGTATTCACCTCAGGATCATCACGTAGCCTAAGGGGAGTATGTGGTGCAGCCTTTATCCTTCAAATTAGTAAACAAATTAGTAAATTAGTAAATTAGTGCAGCCATTGGCATACCATGAATATAGAGAAAAGATAAACAATATTGTCCATAATGGTAATAAAATTGTAAAAGATAAACATCTCTGTACCAAGAATATAGAGAAAAGTTTTATTTCGCTCTAGTGTTTATGTATGAAGAATAAAATTTTAAAATTTATACATTAACACAAATCTAAATCAATAGAAGATAGGTCCAATCCATCCGACAAAAAGGAAATCCTATTTAGTTGTCACAGCAACATAAGATCCCTGTTTTGCCACTTTGCAGACATTTTAGGGTATTTTTCTCTCAAAAAATGTTATTGTGCTTTAAATTAAGACATAAATGAAAGGATATTTCATATCAATAACTATTTCTAGTCTATTTTACGTATAGAATGCAAGGATTAAACAAACGACAGTTCTTAAAGGCAAAGATGGAAAGCTCTCTAGCTAATTTAAATATGCTTCTTTTTAATGAGCATTGAGTAATTGGAATAGGACAAAATAATCTCAATGTAGCTACTATTGCATTTAGTCATGTACATAAGAATTAGATTGTATCCTTGTCAATAGTCCTCAATTTAGTATCTATGCAGTTGTAGCGTGTTTTGTCTCCAAGAAAAACGTCATTTCATTTCAAGTTTAGATATCTTATTATTGAGAAAATAAGATCATGGAGAGAAACACCTAACTGAGGATATAACATTCTTTGCATCCCGAGCACCCCCTAAACCAGCCTGTAGAATTAAATGAAGATACAGCATTATGACTTTGGCCATCTCACAGTTTTAGGTTTAAATTTTTTAAAATAAAGACAATATTAACAATTAAACACTATCAAGAACTATCCATTATGTTGGCTTAGACAAAGCCAATATTATCTCAAGACTTTTTCTGGGGGGGGAGGGGGCGCAATAAAGAAACAACAAAATCAGAACAACAACTTAATAGCAGGTTTGCCTGAAGCAATTGCCAGTGAAGAAAATAGATAATTTACCTCAACAACAGCAATGTCAACATTCTCTTCTGTGAACAAGATGAATGCCATAGCAGTGAACACCTGAAACAACAGAGTAAACAAGTTAGCAAATACAAAATATCCAGCTCAATTGTATTAGAATGCTATATAACATACACAGAAACATCAGCTTAAAGAATCATTAATTTGAGGCAATATTTCAATGCAAAACCAAATAATAGAACATTAACTATTGCAATAGAAGTGATAATTTAGAAGATGCAATCCATCTTGAAAAGTACAGACAGAGGAGCAAACAATGACCAAGAGAATTTAATATACTGTTCCAAACTGATTTTTGTCATGGTGCAGCCTTTATCTTCATTTTATTTATCTGAAATGAAACGTTATACCAGGAACAAGGGCAGATAAAGCAATGAAGCTCTGGCTGGGCTTCTCTCTACACTTCCTCTCAGCAATTGCCAACAGGGATACAAGCCGCGGTAACTCAATTCAATCACTTCTCCATCTAACTCAATTTCATCCTCCCAGTTCCTAATTTACCAACCTTAACAAGAAGACAGCAACTTAGTTCATTTTTTAACAATAAAATCAATTTAATTAACACATTCAACACAACACAGCCACAACCAACTCATGCACTTTTAAAATATTCATATATTAAAAACTGTAAATTTTAAAATAAATCCCACTGGTTTCATTACAGAGTTTAAATCTACTTGCTACTTAAAAGAATAGTGACGTTATCCAACAACAACAAAATTGCTCAGCGATATGTTCAGCAACAATTCAACTTAGCAGCAACAAATTCAGCCCATTGATCATTTTTAACAAAAAATTTAAGTATAATAACTTTCAGCAACAAAAACTTATACTTCAATTCTCGGAATATGATTTACAGCAAAACAAAATTAGCAGAATCATTATTTCAGCAACAATCTCAACTTTCAGCAACAAATTCAAGATATACTGATGACTTAACAGGGCCAAAGGAAGCTGAAACTCACCTACCCAGGACCAACTCACGACGAAGGAAGCGTTGACGGCCGACACAAGAAGACGAGCTTGCAATGGTGACAGAGCGCGACAGAGCTTGCGACGGTGGTGACAGAGAGCGATGAGCTTGAGTCTGAAATGGGCGCGAGAGAAGCGTGAAACCAGAGAGAGAGGGGTCGACGGCGAGACCAGCCGTGAGAGAGGTGAGCCAGAGTGAGCTTGCGGGAGAGAGTGTCGAGAGAAGAGAGAAGAAACTTAAAGGAGGGTTACGGGCCGGAAGAGGGATTGCCGACAGAGGTATCGCGCACGCCGACGACATTCTTTGGGGAGTGCACAATGAAGAGAGGTTAGGGGTTCTTCGATCTGATGTTCCTCATCGCGGTTAGGGGATTCTTCGTGAGGCACAATGAAGACAAGGTTAGGGTTGTCTGATCTGGAGGGCTTAGAGAGCAATTGTCGCTTCGTGTGTGGGCTTAGGGTTATCTGATCTGAATGTGTTAGGGCATTTGTGACAAGGAGAAAGTTAAAGTTTGGAAGAGTAGATGGTGTATTATGGTAACTTAGTACTTTTGAAGGGAGTTCACTGAAATTCTTTTTTTTTATGGAAACCTTTTGGCCATGCTTTTGAAGCGTGCCAAAAGAGTTAGAGGAAACGGCCACGCTTTTAAAATGACCCTATAACAAAATTCTGTCGCCACGCTTTAAAAGCGTGCCTATTTCTCTCTATGGCTACGCTTTTTAAGCGTAGAAAAAAAAGCGTGGCCAAATCTCGAATCAATTGCTACCCTTATAAAAGCGTGGCCATTGACCCTTTTCGCTACGCTTTTGAAGCGTAGCAAGAAAAAACGTAGCTAAATCTCTATTCAGTCGCCACCCTCACAAAGCGTGGCCACTGATCACTTTTGGCCACGCTTTTAAAGCGTAGCTAAAAAAAACGTGGCCATAGGCCTTTTTTCTCCATTACTGCAAAACAAGTATTTATTTCATGTTCTTTTACTTTTTACAATTAAATCTGAGAATTATTGATATCCTGACTAAGAGTTACGAGATAACCATAGCTTGCTTCAAGCCGACAATCTCCGTGGGATCGACCCTTACTCACGTAAGGTATTACTTGGACGACCCAGTACACTTGCTGGTTAGTTGTGCGGAATTGCAAAAGTGTGATTGTGATTTCGTGCACCAGTTACCCAACTCTCTGGAAAATGTATGGGGCTGCATCCGTGTATGGACGCGCACGCATACTGCATGCGTACGCGTCCTGCCTCTCTTTTTTTTTCAGAGATATTAAAAACAGCTAAATCTCTCCTTAACACTACCTACAACTCAAAAATAACCACAATTGCAAAATTACAAAAGTCTTTTTGGCTTTTTGAGAGTTTCCAAAAACAAGCAAGGGAAGCTTGCTTCACAAGCAACCAACAACCAATTTATTGAAACAACTACATGAAAAGAAAAACTACCTACAATGGTAACCCAAATCACTTATTAATCGAAGCTACAAGAGAGTGGAAAGAGTTTACCATGGTGGGGTGTCTCCCACCTAGCACTTTTAGTTTAAGTCCTTAAGTTGGACCCTTGGGAAGCTCTTTGTCATGGTGGCTTATGTTTGTACTCATCCTTGAATCTCCAAGGATCTTTGCTCCTCAAATGGTTGACGGAAATTCCAACCATCTTCACCAAGTTTGGATGGAGTTCCAACCAAGATATGAGCTCCCATAGTTGGTCTTCATGCATCGATCTGGGATCCCATATCTTTTTTTTGCACCCGTCTTCAAGTTGATCTTCATGAATTTTCCGTTTGGATGGTTGGCATATAGAATTCTCTTTAGTACACCAAGTCTTCTTCCTAGACCCATACAAAGTAACATGCTTCCAATCATGGTCCCGATGCCTTGAGAACTTGACCTCAATGAGCCCAATTCCCAACTTCCAACCACTACACATCTCCTTCTTACTCTTAGTTCTACAAAGAGCTCTAAGTTGTCCATCCATTTCAATCAAGCCATATTCAAGTGAGAAAGTAAAGCTTAAGGGTAGGAATTTTACCCACTTGAATGTTGTGTTGGACGGTGATTTAGGGAGGGAAACCTCCCCACACTTAGACAATGCGAGGTCGACTTCCTTATGCTCTTCTTTGGGTATCTCCACCTCTTGACAAATTCTTTCAGCTTCTTCTTTCTTGTTGACTTCTTCTAATTCCTCCTCATCATCAATCAAGTCAAACTTGGGAGGTTGTGTGAAATCTACTTCCATATCAACTTCACATTCGATGGAAGAGTCTTCAATGAGATCACCAACATCATTTGGTGTTGAGTTGTCTTCAATAGCTTAAATTTCATGTCCCATAGGAGAGGATTCAATTGTTGATAAGAAGGCATTGATGATTGAATCCATATCATTACCAACCTCTTTATATTCTTCAATTTTGATATGCTCTGGAGGTTGTTGAGACCCACATGGTGGTTCGCATCTCCTAAATCTTCAACTACTTCTTCCTTTGCTTCAATAACCATAGGTTTCTCCGATTGCTCCAATACAACCACCGACTCCTCCTTCTTCACTGGATTCTTCGTGGTTTGCTCTTCCTTTGGTTTTTCACATGTGGCCATGGAAACAACTTGAGTGTTCAAGCATTGGTAGGCCAAAGTGTGCACTACCTTAGTCAAATTAATTACAAACTCAAGTGTATCCCGTTGCATGTCCAGTTGTCCTTTAGGTATCAAAGCTAGAGATTCATCCATTAGGGCTTGGGGTGGATAGGAAGGTTCATCATTTTGGAGAAAGGGTTTATAGTAGGAAGGTAGTTCTTTTTAGTAAGGGCATGGAGATGGTATGTATTGAGGTGGTTCTTAGTGGTAATCATAATGGAATTGTGGTGGTTCTAAAGGTTTTTGCGCATAATGGTCACAAGGATGTGGTATGGGTAATTAATCATATAATGGATATGGGTCACAAGAAGGTGCTTGGTAAAAATGGGCTTGTGAGCATGGTTGATGGTCATGTTGAGGATAAGGTTCATAAGCATATAGTGGTGGTACTTGATTATCACAAAAAGAGTTACCATAGCCATTGAATTGGCATGCATTAGGGTGTGAATTATACCTATAAGTATCCGGAGGTTGTTGCCAATAGGAGTGATCAATTCCTTGAGGCTCCTCCCATCTTGAAGTGTCTCATCCTCGGTGCATGTTATCATTGAAGTTCACATTTCCTACAACACAATTTGAACCAAACTCATAGCCAAAGTGAGAATTCATAGTGGAAGAGAAAAATAAAACTAACAAAAATTAGTAAACAAGCAAAAGACAAGCCTATTCACAATATTCACATATATACAATAACCAATAAAAAGGCACACAATTGCAAGCTCCCCGGCATCGGCACCATTTTGATGAACGGAAAATTGATGGTGTAGAATTTCGTTAATGAAATCTCGTTGCAAGTATAGTTTCTAAACCAACAATAATCCTTTCATGCAAAAATTTTGTTTGTCACAAGTAACAAACCCCTAATAATCCTAATAACCGAAGTATTTAAACCTCAGGTCGTCTCTTAAAGGAATTGCAGGGTAGTGTTCTTGTTATTGGTTATGAGTTGTATATTTTGGGGGTTTTGGATAAGAGATAAGAAAAATAAATGTCAATGGAATGTAAATGATAAAGCAATCTTGGTAAGGTTTGGTGGTCAAGGATCTCTATCCTAATCACTAACCACAATATGAGAATTGGCAAGGATCAATCCCATTAAATCATCCTCTTACTAGTAGTAGGGGAAAGTCAAATGAGCTATATCAATCCAAGTCCATAAGTCCTAACTCTCCACTATTTCAATTGGTGAAAACTAGAGTTAATGGCTCCAAATCATCAATTACTTGGACATTAGCAACTCAAGAGTTCCTAAATTACTATCCCAAGCCAAGAGCATAAAATTCTACTCTAAAATCCAACCAAGCATTCTATCAAATACTTGGAAGGTACAAAAAGAAAGCATAGTAAAATCACAACAAAAATGAATTCTAACAACAATTAAATGCAAAGAATTAACAACAACAATCAAGGAAATCACAATTAACATGAATTACCTCAACTTGCATTAAAAGAAAATAAAAGAACAAAAGTAGATCCACAACAAAGTGTAGGAACAAAAATAGAGAAAACTTCAACAAAAGAGTAGAAGAACAAGATGTAAAAACAAGGAATTGAAAAGGAAAAGTAGATGAAAGTAAAGATTAAAACCTATATCTACAAATTCTAACCTAAACCTAATCCTAATTCTAGAGAGGAGAGAGAGCTTCTCTCTCTAGGAAACTAAAACTGAAACTAAAGTGTAATGAATGATCCCAGATGTGAAGTGATGATGTCCCCTTCAATCCTTGGCTCTTTTAATCTTTTCCCGCCAAGATTCAACTCCAATTTGGGCCAGAAGCTCCTCAAAAATCGCTAGGCACGTTTTCATTAAAGAAGTCACGTACGGCATCGACGAGTATGCGTACAGCACGCGTAAGCATCCCTGGAGTATTGCTCGATCCACGCGTAGGCGTCTAGTGCACGCGCGTGTCCATGGGCGCATCCCAAATCTTTGGCTTTTCATGATTTCTCCACTTTGCATGCTTTCTCATCACTCCTTTGAACCATTCCTGGCCCTTTTCAATCTGAAATCACTAACAAACACATCAAGGCATCCAGTGGAATCAAAGGAAGACTAAAATCATCAAATCAAGGGTCTAAAAGCATGTTTTGGTAGTCAAGCACAAATTAGGGGAGAATCACAAAACTATGCTAATTCATTGAATAAATGTGAGGAAAGGTTATCAAAATGCTCTAAATTCATCACAAGATAAACCCTAAAAATGGGGTTTATCAGAGGTTTTAAGGGAGGAAAACAATTATGGGAAATTACACCCCAATAAAGCAGAGAATGGCATAGAGAGTGAGTTCTTTGAACCACCAATTCAAGAGGTTCTCAATGACGGGTACAGTCAACCCATCACACAATACCCAAATCCTGAATTCAAAGTGGTAGAGATTGTAACACCCTACCACATAGAGCTTTACGCCTAAGTCGTAAATCAACGGTGGTGAGGTATCACGACTTCTAAAAACAAAATACATACATATATCAAAGGAGGAATACGATATACTAGGAGCCCGTGAAGAAAAGACATAAGAAAAAATTTCATCAAACTCAGAAGCTGACGATATACATAAGCAAAAGTGACCGAAGTATATATATAATTCCAAAAATTATACAGAACAACACTAGCCTTGACCTACGAAGATAAGGCCGACTAGTTAATATAATACAACCCAAGAGTATGATATAAACATACATCCTGTTTCTCCAAAATCAACCTCTAAGAAGGATATACAAGTTATAAAATACAGCAGTGGAGAATATATAAAATATCTAAGCAAAAGTAAAATTCCCAAAAGACAATCTTCATTTCCTGAAAGCAAATTCTGCACGCTCAATAAGGTGCATCACGTCTAATACCTGTAAGATGAAAATTCTTGAAACAGGTGAGAACATCATTGCTTTCGGGGATCTCAGCAGGGGTAACAATTCCAAAGCAGAGACGATGTAAAGACTAAACGAATCCTCTACGCAATCCTAACACTCTAACAAACAGAAATCCAAGCCTAGAAATATACTAAACCAGAAAAATAGTAAGGTCTGCTATACCAACTAACTGCACTCATGCACCTTTGTTTTTATTCGACCTTTCTCTCTCCAATAAACCTCAAGTCCTTCTCATATCATCTCAGCCTCCATATATACAAGGTCTCATAATAAAACAGTAACAACAAACACAACAGATTCAATTACAGAAAGTATAACATATAGTAGTTAAACAATAATAATCACATAGGCAAACCACATATACAATAAACACATGCAAACAATATCACATAGATACAAATGATGCATTCCTATCCTACTGGCCATGAGCTCACGCGTCGGTTATGTTGCCAGACCTGACTGGGATAAGCAGGATTAGACCACAATCCTTATCCGTAGGTTCCATAAACAAGCGAGATTAAACCACCTTCCTTGCTCGAAACACGCAAGTGGGATTAAACCACCGTCCTTGCCTCCACTGTAAGTGGGATTAAACCACCATCCTTACTGGGCACCACGAACAAGCAGGATTACACCACTATCCTTGCTCAGGTTGCATTTCACAAATCATTCTGCAAGAAGGATTAAACCACTATCCTTGCCCAACACAAAACAATATGCAAGCGAGATCACACCACCGCCCTTGCTAAACAATTCATCAATACGTGAGCGGGATAGAACCTCCGCCCTCATTGCAAGCGGAAAAAAACCACCATTCCTACACAATACTTTACGCACTGAGCAAGCGGGATTAAACCACCATCCTTGCCAGGCTAGAACCCTCATTATATTCTCAGTGATCATTACTCTTACAATCTAAACCCATTCATCTCGGAGTCCCAAATTCGTTACAACCATCCTCACTTCTCAATCCCTTGAGTTCATTCATCAATCTGACTCTCCATCAAATTACATAACCATTCCGTCCAATTTACATACTAGGCCTAAGTCTCCATCTTCTAAACTCATATGGAACTTCACCAATATAATTTACTAAACATCTCTATTAGTCCTTGGAGCCTAATTAATAGATAGTACCCTTAAATGGTAACTAGAGATGTTTAGAAAGCTAAAGAACCCTTGAAAAATGAAGAAAAACCATTTTTTAGCAAAACAAGGTGTATGCGTACGCATGCATTATGTATGCGTACGCATCAATACAATTTGGCCCATTTCGCGTAGGCATACACATTTATGCATATGCATAGGTGCCAAAGAGAATGGCATGTATGCGTATGGGGGGTATGCGTACGCATGCACTCCCATACTTAGAAAATTTTACAAAGTTGCAGCAATCAGTTTTAAACCTCAAACTTTAAACATTCATAACTTCCTCTACAAAAATCCATTTTCCTCAAACTTTATATCATTTTAAAGCCCTTGAAAGCAAATTCTAATCAATTTTGAAAACCGAGGCTCAAGTTATGATCCGTCAAAGTTCATTAAAAAAAAATTTTCACAAAATGTGACAAGCACTTTAGTGTTTCCAAAACTTCAATCCAAACTAAAAGCAACACACCAAATTTCTAATCTTACCCTTTATGTACTTTATCAATCAAACACATATCACCGACATCACACCTAAATCAATTTCATTCCTCAATTCATCCCACAAACCCAATTTTAATGACCTTATCTTATATATAAATCATTTAACCCCTAATCAAAATTCTCAATTTCCTCAACATTTAATCTTATAATCTCATCTACCTCAACAATTATTCATTCAACCTTAATCATATACATTTACTCTATTCCCGTCATTATTCATCAACATACAACATCACCAAATCATCATTATCATATCACAATCAACAAACTCATCATCAAACATAATAATTCACGTACATTAGTTATATATTACGCACTTTCCCCTTGGGGGACTTCTTCCCCCGTTCACGGCCTCCGGCCTAAGTTTCATCAATCATCAACATAACCAATGATTACCATTAACTTTATAATATCACAACAATTCTCAATCAAGCACACACATACATACAATCATTCACTATCCACAGCAACAACCAAATTCAATCCACACCTATCCTAGGGTCAACTAACCTAGGGATTCACATAACTTTACATAATGCCTACTCAAAACTCAAACCCGTACCTTGAATGTCGGCGGTTCCAACCCTTGAAGTGTTATCTAGCTCAATCTCCATGATCCGTCACCAAATTTTTGCCAATCAAGCTCCACTTCACACCAACTTCAGCCCCAAGAATTCTCTATTCTATATAATCTAGTCATAACAATATATCTCAACACTTATTATAGGGTTCATACATGAAATTTGAGATAATGAAGAGAGTCAAGCTTCCTTACCTTAACCCACACAAAATATGGATGGAACCCACTAGGAATCCATGCTAGAGCATCCCTAAATAACCAAAATCACAATAATTCAACAACCCCAAAACTAAAATTGCAAATCTGTAAGGAACGAAAAATTGCGCAAAAACCTGAGAGTTCCTGATAAACCACTATTTCATGGTTTATCTTATGCTCATTTGAGTGGTTTTTATCAAGTCCTTGCCCACTTATTCATATGATTTGCATGATTTTACAATTCCTTCCAAGTTTTTTTCTATAGTTAAAAACTTGCTTCCTAATGTCTTTAATTTGTGTATTTTAATTCTCCTTTATACCATTCGATGCTCCGATTCATGTATTAAGTGTTTCATGCTTTATAGGGCAAGAATGGCCTAAAGAATGGAGAGGAAGCTTCCAAAAATAGAAGGAACACAAGAAACTAAGGAGATAACCAGCAAGCATCCACGCACACGCATGGCTCACGGGTGCGCGTACCTGACGCGTACACGTGGATTGGAATTTACACGAAGACGCGTGCGCGTGCCTGACGTGTACGCGTGACACGCCAAGACAACCAGCGACGTGTACGCGTGACTGACGCGTACGCGTGACATGTGCGATCTGCAAAAAATTCAGAAATCGCTGGGGGTAATTTTGCGCCGAGTTTGGACCCAGTTTCTAGCCGAGAAACACAAACCAGAGCCAGGGAACAAGCAGAGACTCAACACAGATTCTCAGTAGCATAGTTTTTAGTTTTTAGATCAGAATCTAGATAGAACTATTCCTCCTCTAGGTTTTCTTTACATTCATAGATTCATAGTTTTATGCTTTTTGCTTTGGATATTGAGAGAGTCATCACCTCCGTTGAAGTTACTATTCTAGTTTGTTTCCTTATTCCTTTACTCTTTTGATTACTTATTAATCCTGTTCAGATAGGTATGTTGCATTTTGGATTTATTAATACAGAGAATTACTTTTCCCTTTAATTAATTTTCAATCCCTATTTTGTTTAATTTATCACGTCTTCTTCCTATATTTCTATGAGCGTTATATTCATGTCAATGGAGTAGATTCCCAACTTGACATGGGAGTTGATTAAAAGGAGACACTTGAGTTGGAATGCTCAAGTGACTAGTTAAATTGGTAATTGTTGTCTAATTCTCTATTTACTAACGCTAGTCCTTCCCAAGCGAGAGGACTAGGATTTGCCAATAAGAGTTAGCTCAATCACTTGACTTTCCTTTATTTAGTAAGGGTTAACTAAGTGAAAACAACAACCTCTTTATACTACACTTGAGAGAATTCCAACAAGGATAGAACTTCCAATTAATTATTCCCCCAGTCAAGGCATTTTATTTTGAATAATGTAAACCTCTTTTAATTTTCATTGCACTAAGTTACAATTATTTATTTTCTGTCCCCTCTAAATTTCTCGGAAACGACCTGATTAATAAGATAGCACCCTTTTTGTCAATTCGTTGGGAGACGACCTGGGACTCATACTCCCAGTATTTTTATTCTAACTTCGTGACAACCTTTCTAAATTGATGAGCAGATTTTTGCTGGTTAAGAACTATACTCGCAACGTATTTCTATATTGATTTCTTAATTGGCTGATTTCCCTTCCGCATCAATTTTTTAAGTGTGGGGAGTTTGATAAACCACTATTTCCTATTTCATGATTTATCTTATGCTCATTTGAGTGTTTTTTATAAAGTCCTTGCCCACTTATTCATATGATTTGCATGATTTTACAATTCCTTCCTAGTTTTGTTCTAAGGTTAAAAACTTGCATCCTAAAGTCTTTAATTTGTGTATTTTAATTCTTTATACCATTCGATACCGTGATCCGTGTGTTAAGTATTTCAGGCTTCATAGGGCAGGAATGGCTTAGAGAATGGAGAGGAAGCTTGCAAAAATGGAAGGAACACAAGAAACTAAGGAGATAACCGGTAAGCATCGACCCGCACGCATGGCTCACGCGTGCGCGCGATATGGAGAAATTTGCAGCGACGCGTGCGCGTACCTGATGCATATGTGTGACAAGCCAAGATGATCAGCGACGCGTACGCGTGACATGCGCGATCTATAGAAAATTCAGAAAATGCTGAGGGTGACTTCGGGCCGAGTTTGGACCCAGTGTCCGGCCCAGAAACACAGACTAGAGCCAGGGAACAGGTTTTCTTTACATTCATAGATCATAGTTTTATGCTTTTTGCTTTGGATATTGAGAGGGTCATCACCTCCATTGAAGTTACTTTTCTAGTTTGTTTCCTTATTCCTTTACTCTTTTGATTACTTATTAATCATATTCAGACAGGTATGTTGCATTTTGGATTTATTAATACAGGGAATTACTTTTCCCTTTAATTAATTTTCAATCCTTATTCTGTTTAATTTATCATGTCTTCTTCTTATATTTCTGTGAGCGTTATATTCATGTTAGTGGAGTAGATTCTTGTGCTCATTTGAGTGGTTTTTATCAAGTCCTTGCCCACTTATTCATATGATTTGCATGCATTTTACAATTACTTCCTAGTTTTGTTCTATGGTTAAAAACTTGCTTTCTAAAGTCTTTAATTTGTGTATTTTAATTCTCCTTTATACCATTCGATGCCGTGATCCGTGTGTTAAGTGTTTCAGGCTTTATAGGGCAGGAATGGCTTAGAGAATGGAGAGAAAGCTTGCAAAAATGGAAGGAACACAAGAAACTAAGGAGATAACCAGTAAGCATCGACGCGCACGCATGGCTCACGCGTGCACGCGATATGGAGAAATTTGCAGCGACTCGTCCGCGTACCTGACACGTATGCGTGGATTGGAATTTACACGAAGAAGCGTGCGCGTGCTTAACGCATACTCATGACACGCTAATAAACCACTATTTCATGGTTTATCTTGTACTCAATTTAGTGGTTTTTATCAACTCTTTTCCCATTTATTCATACTAATCGCATGCTTTATGTCTTCCTTCCTGATTTTGTGCTATGATTGAAAACATGCTTCTTTGGCCTTTATATTGCTAATATTAATCCTCTCTTATCACCATTAGATGCCTTGATATGTGTGTTAAGTGATTTCAGAGATTACAGGGCAGGAATGGCCTAGAGGATAGAAAGGAAGCATGCAAAAGTGGAAGGAATACAAGAAGTTGGAGAAACTGCTAAGCTGTCCAGCCTGACCTCTTTGCACTCAAACGGCTATAACTTTAGCTACAGAGGTCCAAACGATGCGGTTCTAGTTGCGTTGGAAAGCTAACGTCCGGGGCTTCGATTTGATATATAATTTGCCATACCTGCTCTGAAGTTAGGTGACGCGAACGAGTGAATGACGCGCCCGCGCCGCATTTGCGAACTTCAATCCGCGCGGACGCGTGGACGACGCCTCTACGTCACTTGCCCGCAACCTGAACGTAACAGAAATCGCAGGGAGCGATTTCTGGGCTGCTTTTGACCCAGTTTTCAGCCCAGAACACACAGATTAGAGGCTATAAAGTGGGGGAATGCATCCATTCATAATCAAGCTTTCATATTCATAATTTTAGGAGTAGATGTAGTTCTTAGAGAGAGAGGTTCTCTCCTCTCTCTTAGGATTTAGGATTAGGATTTCTCTTGCTTTTAGGATTGTTTCTTTTTATCAGGTTCAATATTCCTTTTATTATTTTCTCAATTTTATTTATGAATTCTTCTATGTTACGGATTACTCCTCTGAATTAATGTTATTTGAGGTATTTCAGTTTATTATTGCTCTCTTTTATTTATGTTACTGTTGTTTCCAATCTGAAGACATTTTTATTCCGGTAGATTTACTTTTTTCCCTTTTGGTCTTGGTTAAGAAATCAGTAACTCAGGAGTTATCAAACTCAAACATGATTGATAATTGTTATCCGTGCTGATTGAATTGAACTTCAATAATCCCAATCTTTCCTTAGGGATTAACTAGGATTTGAGGATCTAACTAATTAGTCACTTGACTTTTCTTTACTTTGAGTAAAGGCTAACTAAGTGGAATTAAGATTCAATCTTCATCATCATTGATAAGGATAACTAGGATAGGACTTCTAATTTCACATACCTTGCCAAAAGTTTATTTTACAGTTTTTTATTTATTTTACAGTCATTCACTTATTTCAATTGCAATTTAAATTACTTGTTCCTCATCTTAAAAACCCCAATTTACAATCTTCATAACCAATAATAAGAACATACTTCCCTGCAGTTCCTTGAAAAGACGACCCGAGGTTTGAATACTTCGGTTATCAATTTATTTAGGGGTTTGTTACTTGTGACAACCAGAACGTTTGTAAGAAAGGTTGATTGCTTGGTTTAGTAACTATACTTGCAACGAGAGTTTACTATAACTTCTAAACCATCAATCTTCTGTTCTTCAAAATGGCGCCGTTGCCGAGGAATTGCAAACGTGTGCCTTATTATTGGTTATTGTAAATATTTACATTTAAATTGATTTTTTCGAAAAAAAAATTTAGATTTTTATTTTAAAATTTTTTATCTTATCCTATCTTATTTTAAAAATAAATCAATTTTCAATTTTCAATTTTAAGAATTCAATTTTCAAAATTTAAAAATTCAAATTTTAAAATTTTAAATTTTAATCTTCAAATTTCAAATTTAAAAATTCAAAATTCAAATTTTAATTCTCAAATTCAAAAATTTGAATTTTAAATTTACTTTTATTTTTGTTTTTAAATTTTTATTAACTAACTATGAGTTCTCACTCCTCTCGCTTTGAGTTTAGTTCCAATGATGTTGCAAGGAATGGAAATTATAACAGGAACACGCATCAAGGTCATAACAATCAGAGATGGAAGGAGCCACGAGGATCTGATCAACCCTTCCGGCAACAACACCTTCCACAGTACCACAGACAAAGACCATTCCACGATGCATACCAAGACAATAGTTATGGTGGACCCTTCCGTGACAACCAACATCCACCAAATTACTATAGTCAAGAGCCATTCCAGGGGGCATACCAAGATGATAGATATGATGGACCCCCACCATATGATTATGAACCGCCTCCTCAACACAGCTTTGGACCACCGTACTCACAAGCCCCTTACTACCAGACATCATCATATGATTCTAACCCGTATCCACCACACCAACCACCTTATGAGCCATATGAACCATATATAGAACTACCCCAATTCCAACTCAATTACTCCCAAGAACCACCACCTCAATATTTGCCATCTCCATATCCATCAATCCAAGAGCACTATGATCCTACTTATGATAGCCGAGCGCAACAAGAATCAAGGGATCGTCTCACGAAAACATGTGCAAAACTTCAAGCAACCCTTTGCCAACTGGATCAAGCGATAAATCGATTACCTTCCCGACGTTCGGACACTCAAGGAACCCCCATGGCCTCATGTAGGGAATCTAATGAAGAAGGTAGCATGAAGGAGACATTAGAAACTCCGGTGGATAATAAGGAGCATGAATTTGTACTGGAATAAGTGGAGGAAGCCGGAATTATTGAAGAAGAAGAAGTAGTTGCAGACTTAAGAGATGCTGAACCTCCATGGGAAAGTCAAGACATAGAACCTCCTTCCAAGACGGTTGCATTTGATGTTGAGGAGGGTGTACAACCTCCAAGGCATATCATATTTGAAGACTTGGAAAAGGTTGGTCAAGAGATGCAGATTAAAGAAGAAGAAGCACAGCCTCCCATGCCCTTGGTGAGCAATGAAGAAGAGATTGAATTGGAAGAAAGCTACCAAGAGGAAGAGGTTGATATTGAAGAAACTTGCAAAGAGGTGGAAGTTATCAGAGAAGAGCACAAGGGAGTGGAGCTTGCAAATTCGTTAACAATACCTCCCCCTAAGTTGGCACATCCTTCACAACATTCAAGTGGGTAAAATTCATATCCCTTAGCTTTCTAATTCCACTTGAATATGGGCTACTGGAGACGGATAGTCAACTTAGAGCTCTTTGTGGCATAAAGAGTAAGAGGAAGATGGTCAGTGGTAAGAATTGTCCTGCAAGGTTCATTATGGTTGGAAGCTCAAAGTTTAAAAGCAATGGTTAGTGTAAAGCTCAACTGAATGGGTCTAGGAAGTTGTTTGGCCACTTTAGTGAGAATTCAGATTGCTTGCTACCCGGATGGAATCATAATGATCAACAAGAAGACAGGTGCAAAAGCAAGATTTGGGACCCCAGAATTCATTCTGGCAATCAACACTCTTGGGGCCTTGTCACTTGCTTTAACTTACTTGAAGGCTTTTTGCGCCTAGTTTGGGACCCCGAAGGCTGTTGGCATTCCAAACATTGGTGGAGATTTCTGGACGAATTCAAGCGCAAGCCACCATAACAAGAAGCTCGTCCAATATCCAACTTAAGGACTTTAACTAAACGTGCTAGGTGGGAGACAACCCACCGTGGTATGATCGTTTCTTTTTCAATTTTATTTCATGTTGCTTGTTTTTATTTTATTTTAATTTCATTGAACATGGAATTATTCATAGCATCTACATTAGCATTGCATACTGCATAATTGCATAATTGCATAAAAAAATGCGCACGCAACGCGGCAGCGTCGCTGACGTGTCCGCGTCACTAGTGCGTTGGGAAGAAAAGAATTGAACAAAGAGTCATGCGAGAGCGTGGCTGGAGGCGTGCCTTTAGCATAATTTGACCCACGCGACTGCGTCGCTGATGCATCCGCGTCATATAGGAAAAATGCCTCCCACGCGTCCGCGTCACTCACGCGGTCGCGTGACCTTGAAATCGACGTAAAAAAGAGTGCAGGGCCGAAAGTTGTGCAAGAGTGGTGCTAGACTGGTGCTGAACGCCCAGCCTTACCACGCGGACGCATGGCTCACGCGTCCGTGTCACATCCCTATCATGACCACTCACGCGATCGCGTTGTCCACGCGACCGCGTCACCCTGATATTTGGCAATAATGCATTTTGAACAGAGAGTTGTGCAAGCGCGAGGCTGCCCTCGCGCCAGTAGCACAAAATCCGTCACGCGACCGCGTCGATTAATTTAAGCGTAAGTCGCGCGACCGCGTCCCCCGCACGTCCGCGCCGCTTGCGCCGCACAACTTATCCAGATTAGCCAATTATCTTATCTTTTCTTCCCCAATCCTAATTTCTTCTATCTTTTCTTCTTTCTTCTTTCTTTCTTACTTTATTTCTTTCCCTTCTCATTCTTCTTATCTTTTATTTTATTTTATTTATTTGCATACTTTCATTCATTGTATTTTAATTTTGTATATTTTTATTTTCTTTTCTAAATTTATTATTTTACCATTGGTGTTCAAATGTTCTTATTCAACTGTTATATCTTTTCTGGTATTATCTTAGTGCTTATGACTTGTTTTATTTTGATTGGGTAACATTATTTTAATCAATGCTAATCTTTTATGATACTTGTACTTCTCTTGCATTGATATGAACTTATACTATCTTGCATTACCCACATTTTCCTCTCCTTTGTTGCAAAATTTGCACCACTAGTATGCCATGTGCTTATATTGTTTTCTCACGTACATGTTGAAGCTTCCATGTAAATGAGACCCTTATCATTTGGCATTAACCCAACTATACTTCATTTATTTTCTTATCTT